>NW_027192650.1:4224579-4526334 GCF_949987515.2 Delphinus delphis
TGGGAGCCTTGTTATGCTGATGGGCGGGATGTAAATTGCCAACCACCACTCGGGAGAAGTGTATGGTGTTTCCTGAAACATCTAAAAAACAAAGCAACAGAGCCTAGGGCACTTCCACTTATGGTCCTATAGCTTAGGGAAATTAAAATCAAAAAGACACAGCCACCCCAAAGTTTGGAACGGCTCTGTTTACAAGAACCTCGTTTACAGTACAAGTTCAACATCGCAGAAAGTGAAAAATGGATAAAGAAGTTGTGGTATTTACTTACAAAGCAATATCACTCAGCAATGAAATCTGTGTCATCAGGCCCTTAGCAGCACAATGAGTGGATTCAGGTATGATGATTCTAACTGAACTAAGTCACACAGAAAAAGAAACATCATAAGATATCAGTAATACACGGAATGTAAACTTGGCTACACAGGAACTGAATTACAGAACAGAACAGGGTCTCAAATTTAGAAAACCAACTTATGCTTGCTTAAGGGTAAAGGTGAGTTGGGGTGCTGCATAAAACCAGAGATTGAAATGAGCACAGATAAAGTTCCTTAAGCCAAATATGGAATAGACAAGAGCTACTCCTTGCTCAACGAAATGGACTCAAAACCGCATATTAAACGCCTAAGAATGTACCTGACTAGTAAGTATCTTAAAACCTATAGATTGCTATCTCTCCAAAAGAGAATCAAGCATGTGTACAGGGGCATAAACGCAGCAGTGATAGGATTGGAGAGGTTCGGTGAGCAAATGAAGACCCTTTGAAGTCATATTGCATGGTACCCATTCCACGGGTTTCAACTACCCAGGTTTTAGGTATTCTTCCTTCAGCTAAAACATGCATGTGGAACCCAGAGTATGATCAACCGTGTGATCGGAAGACGTGTTCAAATATGTCTCAGTTTTCCTCCCCTGGTACTCGGGTGCAACATTCCAGACGCTTTACTAACACTCTCCCCACTTGGAGAGTCAGCGCCTTTAACCTCCTGTTTGGCACAGTTTGCAATTTCTGCGGAAGATGAACAGGATTAGCGAGAACCAATGAGAGGCTAGCTGGAGGTGTCTGGACGGGCAAATTTAACTCTCATTTCCCACCAGGAAGAGGAAATAACCAAAGGCTCAGCGTGCCGTACCGGAACCAGATTAGGGCCTGAAGCCATCCTGCGGTGTTGCGGCCAGCTCACAAGAAAGCGAGTTGAAGAAAGGAGCTCAGGGGCACTGTAATTCACAAACCTGCAGAGTTATAAATGACAGCTATCGTCCAAAAATACACTGAAGTAAGGCTGCCAAGCGGACTTGAAAGTGGGGCAGAATTGTAGGAAACCGATTTCAGGAGGTAGACTGGAATTGCATTGAAAGCATAGGAAAAGAGGCAGAACGTCCACAATGATGCACTTGGCCAAAAAGGGCGTATGCGTTTTTTCCTGAATATATTCAGGAAAAAACGCATACGCCCTTTTTGGCCAACCAAGCAAGCTTGCAAAGGAAATCTGCACTACAGTGAAGTCTCACTTCCCCCCGGTCAAAAGGGCCATCTGAAAAAAGTGTAAAATCCAGAAAGGCAGGACAGGCCATGGAGAACTGGGAGCCTTGTTATGCTGATGGGCGGGATGTAAATTGCCAACAGACACTCGGGAGAAGTGTATGGTGTTTCCTGAAACATCTAAAAAACAAAGCAACAGAACCTAGGGCACTTCCACTTATGGTCCTATAGCTTAGGGAAATTAAAATCAAAAAGACACAGCCACCCCAAAGTTTGGAACGGCTCTGTTTACAAGAACCTCGTTTACAGTACAAGTTCAACATCGCAGAAAGTGAAAAATGGATAAAGAAGTTGTGGTATTTACTTACAAAGCAATATCACTCAGCAATGAAATCTATGTCATCAGGCCCTTAGCATCACAATGAGTGGATTCAGGTATGATGATTCTAACTGAAATAAGTCACACAGAAAAAGAAACATCATAAGATATCAGTAATACACGGAATGTAAACTTGGCTACACAGGAACTGAATTACAGAACAGAACAGGGTCTCAAATTTAGAAAACCAACTTATGCTTGCTTAAGGGGAAAGGTGAGTTGGGGTGCTGCATAAAACTAGAGATTGAAATGAGCACAGATAAAGTTCCTTAAGTCAAATATGGAATAGACAAGAGCTACTCCTTGCTCAACGAAATGGACTCAACACCGCATATTAAACGCCTAAGAATGTACCTGACTAGTAAGTATCGTAAAACCTATGGATTGCTATGTCTCCAAAAGAGAATCAAGCATGTGTACAGGGGCATAAACGCAGCAGTGATAGGATTGGACAGGTTCGGTGAGCAAATGAAGACCCTTTGAAGTCATATTGCATGGTACCCATTACACGGGTCTCAACTCTCCAGGTTTAAGGTATTCTTCCTTCAGCTAAAACATGCATGTGGAACCCAAGTATGATCAACCATGTGAACGGGAGACGTGTTCAAATATGTCTCAGTTTTCCTCCCCTGGTACTCGGGTGCAACATTCCAGACGCTTTACTAACACTCTCCCCACTTGGAGAGTCAGCGCCTTTAACCTCCTGTTTGGCCCAGTTTGCAATTTCTGCGGAAGATGAACAGGAATAGCGAGAACCAATGAGAGACTAGCTGGAGGTGTCTGGACGGGCAAATTTAACTCTCATTTCCCACCAGGAAGAGGAAATAACCAAAGGCTCAGCGTGCCGTACCGGAACCAGATTAGGGCCTGGAGCCATCCTGCGGTGTTGCGGCCAGCTCACAAGAAAGCGAGTTGAAGAAAGGAGCTCAGGGGCACTGTAATTCACAAACCTGCAGAGTTATAAATGACAGCTATCGTCCAAAAATAGACTGAAGTAAGGCTGCCAAGCGGACTTGAAAGTGGGGCAGAATTGTAGGAAACCGATTTCAGGAGGTAGACTGGAATTGCATTGAAAGCATAGGAAAAGAGGCAGAACGTCCACAATGATGCACTTGGCCAAAAAGGGCGTATGCGTTTTTTCCTGAATATATTCAGGAAAAAACGCATACGCCCTTTTTGGCCAACCAAGCAAGCTTGCAAAGGAAATCTGCACTACAGTGAAGTCTCACTTCCCCCCGGTCAAAAGGGCCATCTGAAAAAAGTGTAAAATCCAGAAAGGCAGGACAGGCCATGGAGAACTGGGAGCCTTGTTATGCTGATGGGCGGGATGTAAATTGCCAACAGACACTCGGGAGAAGTGTATGGTGTTTCCTGAAACATCTAAAAAACAAAGCAACAGAACCTAGGGCACTTCCACTTATGGTCCTATAGCTTAGGGAAATTAAAATCAAAAAGACACAGCCACCCCAAAGTTTGGAACGGCTCTGTTTACAAGAACCTCGTTTACAGTACAAGTTCAACATCGCAGAAAGTGAAAAATGGATAAAGAAGTTGTGGTATTTACTTACAAAGCAATATCACTCAGCAATGAAATCTATGTCATCAGGCCCTTAGCATCACAATGAGTGGATTCAGGTATGATGATTCTAACTGAAATAAGTCACACAGAAAAAGAAACATCATAAGATATCAGTAATACACGGAATGTAAACTTGGCTACACAGGAACTGAATTACAGAACAGAACAGGGTCTCAAATTTAGAAAACCAACTTATGCTTGCTTAAGGGGAAAGGTGAGTTGGGGTGCTGCATAAAACCAGAGATTGAAATGAGCACAGATAAAGTTCCTTAAGTCAAATATGGAATACACAAGAGCTACTCCTTGCTCAACGAAATGGACTCAACACCGCATATTAAACGCCTAAGAATGTACCTGACTAGTAAGTATCGTAAAACCTATGGATTGCTATGTCTCCAAAAGAGAATCAAGCATGTGTACAGGGGCATAAACGCAGCAGTGATAGGATTGGACAGGTTCGGTGAGCAAATGAAGACCCTTTGAAGTCATATTGCATGGTACCCATTACACGGGTCTCAACTCTCCAGGTTTAAGGTATTCTTCCTTCAGCTAAAACATGCATGTGGAACCCAGAGTATGATCAACCATGTGAACGGGAGACGTGTTCAAATATGTCTCAGTTTTCCTCCCCTGGTACTCGGGTGCAACATTCCAGACGCTTTACTAACACTCTCCCCACTTGGAGAGTCAGCGCCTTTAACCTCCTGTTTGGCCCAGTTTGCAATTTCTGCGGAAGATGAACAGGAATAGCGAGAACCAATGAGAGACTAGCTGGAGGTGTCTGGACGGGCAAATTTAACTCTCATTTCCCACCAGGAAGAGGAATTAACCAAAGGCTCAGCGTGCCTTGCCAGAACCAGATTAGGGCCTGAAGCCATCCTGCGGTGTTGCGGCCAGGTCACAAGAAAGCGAGTTGAAGAAAGGAGCTCAGGGGCACTGTAATTCACAAACCTGCAGAGTTATAAATGACAGCTATCGTCCAAAAATAGACTGAAGTAAGGCTGCCAAGAGGACTTGAAAGCCGGGCAGAATTGCAGGAAACCGATTTCAGGAGGTAGACTGGAATTGCATTGAAAGCATAGGAAAAGAGGCAGAACGTCCACAATGATGCACTTGGCCAAAAAGGGCATATGCGTTTTTTCCTGAATATATTCAGGAAAAAACGCATACGCCCTTTTTGGCCAACCAAGCAAGCTTGCAAAGGAAATCTGCACTACAATGAAGTCTCACTTCCCCCCGGTCAAAAGGGCCGTCTGAAAAAAGTGTAAAATCCAGAAAGGCAGGACAGGCCATGGAGAACTGGGAGCCTTGTTATGCTGATGGGCGGAATGTAAATTGCCAACAGACACTCGGGAGAAGTGTATGGTGTTTCCTGAAACATCTAAAAAACAAAGCAACAGAGCCTAGGGCACTTCCACTTATGGTCCTATAGCTTAGGGAAATTAAAATCAAAAAGACACAGCCACCCCAAAATTTGGGACGGCTCTGTTTACAAGAACCTCGTTTACAGTACAAGTTCAACATCGCAGAAAGTGAAAAATGGATAAAGAAGTTGTGGTATTTACTTACAATGCAGTATCACTCAGCAATGAAATCTGTGTCATCAGGCCCGTAGCAGCACAATGAGTGGATTCAGGTAAGATGATTCTAACTGAAATAAGTCACACAGAAAAAGAAACATCATAAGATATCACTAATACACGGAATGTAAACTTGGCTACACAGGAACTGAATTACAGAACAGAACAGGGTCTCAAATTTAGAAAACCAACTTATACTTGCTTAAGGGGAAAGGTGAGTTGGGGTGCTGCATAAAACCAGAGATTGAAATGAGCACAGATAAAGTTCCTTAAGCCAAATATGGAATAGACAAGAGCTACTCCTTGCTCAACGAAATGGACTCAACACCGCATATTAAACGCCTAAGAATGTACCTGACTAGTAAGTATCTTAAAACCTATGGATTGCTGTGTCTCCAAAAGAGAATCAAGCGTGTGTACAGGGGCATAAATGCAGCAGTGATAGGATTGGAGATTTCGGTGAGCAAATGAAGACCCTTTGAAGTCATATTGCATGGTACCCATTACACGGGTCTCAACTCTCCAGGTTTAAGGTATTCTTCCTTCAGCTAAAACATGCATGTGGAACCCAGAGTATGATCAACCGTGTGAACGGGAGACGTGTTCAAATATGTCTCAGTTTTCCTCCCCTGGTACTCGGGTGCAACATTCCAGATGCTTTACTAACACTCTCCCTACTTGGAGAGTCAGTGCCTTTAACCTCCTGTTCGCCCCAGTTTGCAATTTCTGCGGAAGATGAACAGGAATAGCGAGAACCAATGAGAGACTACCTGGAGGTGTCTGAATGGGCAAATTTAACTCTCATTTCCCACCAGGAAGAGGAATTAACCAAAGGCTCAGCGTGCCATACCAGAACCACATTAGGGCCTGAAGACATCCTTCGGTGTTGCGGCCACCTCACAAGAAAGCGAGTTGAAGAAAGGAGCTCAGGGGCACTGTAATTCACAAACCTGCAGAGTTATAAATGACAGCTATCGTCCAAAAATAGACTGAAGTAAGGCTGCCAAGAGGACTTGAAAGCGGGGCAGAATTGCAGGAAACCGATTTCAGGAGGTAGACAGGAATTGCATTGAAAGCATAGGAAAAGAGGCAGAACGTCCACAGTGATGCACTTGGCCAAAAAGGGCGTATGCGTTTTTTCCTGAATATATTCAGGAAAAAACGCATACGCCCTTTTTGGCCAACCAAGCAAGCTTGCAAAGGAAATCTGCACTACAATGAAGTCTCGCTTCCCCCCGGTCAAAAGGGCCATCTGAAAAAAGTGTAAAATCCAGAAAGGCAGGACAGGCCATGGAGAACTGGGAGCCTTGTTATGCTGATGGGCGGGATGTAAATTGCCAACAGCCACTCCGGAGAAGTGTATGGTGTTTTCTGAAACATCTAAAAAACAAATCAACAGAGCCTAGTGCACTTCCACTTATGGTCCTATAGCTTAAGGAAATTAAAATCAAAAAGACACAGCCACCACAAAGTTTGGGACGCCTCTGTTTACAAGAACCTCGTTTACCTTACAAGTTCAATATCACAGAAAGTGAAAAATGGATAAAGAAGTTGTGGTACTCATGTACAATGCAATATCACTCAGCAATGAAATCTATGTCACCAGGCCCGTAGCAGCATAATGAGTGGATTCGGGTATGGTGATTCTAACTGAAATAAGTCACACAGAAAAAGAAACATCAAAAAATATCACTAATACACGTAATGTAAACTTGGCTACAGAGGTACTGAATTACAGAACAGAACAGGGTCTCAAATTTAGAAAACCAACTTATGCTTGCTTAAGGGGAAAGGTGAGTTGGGGTGCTGCATAAAACCAGAGATTGAAATGAGCACAGATAAAGTTCCTTAAGCCAAATATGGAATAGACAAGAGCTACTCCTTGCTCAACGAAATGGACTCCACACCCCATATTAAACGCCTAAGTATATACCTGACTAGTAAGTATCTTAAAACCTAGGGATTGCTATGTCTCCAAAAGAGAATGAAGCGTGTGTACAAGGGTCATAAACGCAGCAGTGATAGGATTGGAGAGATTCGGTGAGCAAATGAAGACCCTTTGAAGTCATACTGCATGGTACCCATTACACACGTCTCAACTCTGCAGGTTTAAGGTATTCTTCCTTCAGCTAAAACATGCATGTGGAACCCAGAGTATGATCAACCGTGTGATCGGGAGACGTGTTCAAATATGTCTCAGTTTTCGTCCCCTGGTACTCGGGTGCAACATTCCAGACGCTTTACTAACACTCTCCCGACTTGGAGAGTCAGTCCCTTTAACATCCTGTTTGGCCCAGTTTGCAATTTCTGCGGAAGATGAACAGGAATAACGAGAACCAATGAGAGGCTAGCTGGAGGTGTCTGGACGGGCAAATTTAACTCTCATTTCCCACCAGGAAGAGGAATTAACCAAAGGCTCAACGTGCCGTGCCGGATCCAGATTAGGGCCTGAAGCCATCCTGCAGTGTTGCGGCCAGGTCACAAGAAAGCGAGTTGAAGAAAGGAGCTCAGGGGCACTGTAATTCACAAACCTGCAGAGTTATAAATGACAGCTATCGTCCAAAAATATACTGAAGTAAGGCTGCCAAGAGGACTTGAAAGCGGGGCAGAATTGCAGGAAACCGATTTCAGGAGGTAGACTGGAATTGCATTGAAAGCATAGGAAAAGAGGCAGAACGTCCACAATGATGCACTTGGCCAAAAAGGGCGTATGCGTTTTTTCCTGAATATATTCAGGAAAAAACGCATACGCCCTTTTTGGCCAACCAAGCAAGCTTGCAAAGGAAATCTGCACTACAATGAAGTCTCACTTCCCCCCGGTCAAAAGGGCCATCTGAAAAAAGTGTAAAATCCAGAAAGGCAGGACAGGCCATGGAGAACTGGGAGCCTTGTTATGCTGATGGGCGGGATGTAAATTGCCAACAGACACTCGGGAGAAGTGTATGGTGTTTCCTGAAACATCTAAAAAACAAAGCAACAGAACCTAGGGCACTTCCACTTATGGTCCTATAGCTTAGGGAAATTAAAATCAAAAAGACACAGCCACCCCAAAGTTTGGAACGGCTCTGTTTACAAGAACCTCGTTCACAGTACAAGTTCAACATCGCAGAAAGTGAAAAATGGATATCGAAGTTGTGGTACTTACGTACAATGCAGTATCACTCAGCAATGAAATCTGTGTCATCAGGCCCGTAGCAGCACAATGAGTGGATTCAGGTAAGATGATTCTAACTGAAATAAGTCAAACAGAAAAAGAAACATCATAAGATATCACTAATACACGGAATGTAAACTTGGCTACACAGGAACTGCATTCCAAAACTGAACAGGGTCTCAAATTTAGAAAACCAACTTATGCTTGCTTAAGGGGAAAGGTGAGTTGGGGTGCTGCATAAAACCAGAGATTGAAATGAGCACAGATAAAGTTCCTTAAGTCAAATATGGAATAGACAAGAGCTACTCCTTGCTCAATGAAATGGACTCAACACCGCATATTAAACGCCTAAGAATGTACCTGACTAGTAAGTATCTTAAAACCTATGGATTGCTGTGTCTCCGAAAGAGAATCAAGCGTGTGTACAGGGGCATAAATGCAGCAGTGATAGGATTGGAGAGGTTCGGTGAGCAAATGAAGACCCTTTGAAGTCATATTGCATGGTACCCATTACACGGGTCTCAACTCTCCAGGTTTAAGGTATTCTTCCTTCAGCTAAAACATGCATGTGGAACCCAGAGTATGATCAACCGTGTGAACGGGAGACGTGTTCAAATATGTCTCAGTTTTCCTCCCCTGGTACTCGGGTGCAACATTCCAGATGCTTTACTAACACTCTCCCTACTTGGAGAGTCAGTGCCTTTAACCTCCTGTTCGCCCCAGTTTGCAATTTCTGCGGAAGATGAACAGGAATAGCGAGAACCAATGAGAGACTACCTGGAGGTGTCTGAACGGGCAAATTTAACTCTCATTTCCCACCAGGAAGAGGAATTAACCAAAGGCTCAGCGTGCCATACCAGAACCACATTAGGGCCTGAAGACATCCTTCGGTGTTGCGGCCACCTCACAAGAAAGCGAGTTGAAGAAAGGAGCTCAGGGGCACTGTAATTCACAAACCTGCAGAGTTATAAATGACAGCTATCGTCCAAAAATAGACTGAAGTAAGGCTGCCAAGAGGACTTGAAAGCGGGGCAGAATTGCAGGAAACCGATTTCAGGAGGTAGACTGGAATTGCATTGAAAGCATAGGAAAAGAGGCAGAACGTCCACAATGATGCACTTGGCCAAAAAGGGCGTATGCGTTTTTTCCTGAATATATTCAGGAAAAAACGCATACGCCCTTTTTGGCCAACCAAGCAAGCTTGCAAAGGAAATCTGCACTACAATGAAGTCTCACTTCCCCCCGGTCAAAAGGGCCATCGGAAAAAAGTGTAAAATCCAGAAAGGCAGGACAGGCCATGGAGAACTGGGAGCCTTGTTATGCTGATGGGCGGGATGTAAATTGCCAACAACCACTCGGGAGAAGTGTATGGTGTTTCCTGAAACATCTAAAAAACAAAGCAACAGAACCTAGGGCACTTCCACTTATGGTCCTATAGCTTAGGGAAATTAAAATCAAAAAGACACAGCCACCCCAAAGTTTGGAACGGCTCTGTTTACAAGAACCTCGTTCACAGTACAAGTTCAACATTGCAGAAAGTGAAAAATGGATAAAGAAGTTGTGCTACTTACGTACAATGCAGTATCACTCAGCAATGAAATCTGTGTCATCAGGCCCGTAGCAGCACAATGAGTGGATTCAGGTAAGATGATTCTAACTGAAATAAGTCACACAGAAAAAGAAACATCATAAGATATCACTAATACACGGAATGTAAACTTGGCTACACAGGAACTGAATTACAGAACAGAACAGGGTCTCAAATTTAGAAAACCAACTTATGCTTGCTTAAGGGGAAAGGTGAGTTGGGGTGCTGCATAAAACCAGAGATTGAAATGAGCACAGATAAAGTTCCTTAAGCCAAATATGGAATAGACAAGAGCTACTCCTTGCTCAACGAAATGGACTCAACACCGCATATTAAACGCCTAAGAATGTACCTGACTAGTAAGTATCTTAAAACCTATGGATTGCTGTGTCTCCAAAAGAGAATCAAGCGTGTGTACAGGGGCATAAATGCAGCAGTGATAGGATTGGAGAGGTTCGGTGAGCAAATGAAGACCCTTTGAAGTCATATTGCATGGTACCCATTACACGGGTCTCAACTCTCCAGGTTTAAGGTATTCTTCCTTCAGCTAAAACATGCATGTGGAACCCAGAGTATGATCAACCGTGTGAACAGGAGACGTGTTCAAATATGTCTCAGTTTTCCTCCCCTGGTACTCGGGTGCAACATTCCAGATGCTTTACTAACACTCTCCCTACTTGGAGAGTCAGTGCCTTTAACCTCCTGTTCGCCCCAGTTTGCAATTTCTGCGGAAGATGAACAGGAATAGCGAGAACCAATGAGAGACTACCTGGAGGTGTCTGAACGGGCAAATTTAACTCTCATTTCCCACCAGGAAGAGGAATTAACCAAAGGCTCAGCGTGCCATACCAGAACCACATTAGGGCCTGAAGACATCCTTCGGCGTTGCGGCCACCTCACAAGAAAGCGAGTTGAAGAAAGGAGCTCAGGGGCACTGTAATTCACAAACCTGCAGAGTTATAAATGACAGCTATCGTCCAAAAATAGACTGAAGTAAGGCTGCCAAGAGGACTTGAAAGCGGGGCAGAATTGCAGGAAACCGATTTCAGGAGGTAGACAGGAATTGCATTGAAAGCATAGGAAAAGAGGCAGAACGTCCACAGTGATGCACTTGGCCAAAAAGGGCGTATGCGTTTTTTCCTGAATATATTCAGGAAAAAACGCATACGCACTTTTTGGCCAACCAAGCAAGCTTGCAAAGGAAATCTGCACTACAATGAAGTCTCGCTTCCCCCCGGTCAAAAGGGCCATCTGAAAAAAGTGTAAAATACAGAAAGGCAGGACAGGCCATGGAGAACTGGGAGCCTTGTTATGCTGATGGGCGGGATGTAAATTGCCAACAGCCACTCCGGAGAAGTGTATGGTGTTTTCTGAAACATCTAAAAAACAAATCAACAGAGCCTAGTGCACTTCCACTTATGGTCCTATAGCTTAAGGAAATTAAAATCAAAAAGACACAGCCACCCCAAAGTTTGGGACGCCTCTGTTTACAAGAACCTCGTTTACCTTACAAGTTCAACATCGCAGAAAGTGAAAAATGGATAAAGAAGTTGTGGTACTCATGTACAATGCAATATCACTCAGCAATGAAATCTATGTCACCAGGCCCGTAGCAGCATAATGAGTGGATTCGGGTATGGTGATTCTAACTGAAATAAGTCACACAGAAAAAGAAACATCAAAAAATATCACTAATACACGTAATGTAAACTTGGCTACAGAGGTACTGAATTACAGAACAGAACAGGGTCTCAAATTTAGAAAACCAACTTATGCTTGCTTAAGGGGAAAGGTGAGTTGGGGTGCTGCATAAAACCAGAGATTGAAATGAGCACAGATAAAGTTCCTTAAGCCAAATATGGAATAGACAAGAGCTACTCCTTGCTCAACGAAATGGACTCCACACCCCATATTAAACGCCTAAGTATATACCTGACTAGTAAGTATCTTAAAACCTAGGGATTGCTATGTCTCCAAAAGAGAATGAAGCGTGTGTACAAGGGTCATAAACGCAGCAGTGATAGGATTGGAGAGATTCGGTGAGCAAATGAAGACCCTTTGAAGTCATACTGCATGGTACCCATTACACACGTCTCAACTCTGCAGGTTTAAGGTATTCTTCCTTCAGCTAAAACATGCATGTGGAACCCAGAGTATGATCAACCGTGTGATCGGGAGACGTGTTCAAATATGTCTCAGTTTTCGTCCCCTGGTACTCGGGTGCAACATTCCAGACGCTTTACTAACACTCTCCCGACTTGGAGAGTCAGTCCCTTTAACATCCTGTTTGGCCCAGTTTGCAATTTCTGCGGAAGATGAACAGGAATAACGAGAACCAATGAGAGGCTAGCTGGAGGTGTCTGGACGGGCAAATTTAACTCTCATTTCCCACCAGGAAGAGGAATTAACCAAAGGCTCAACGTGCCGTGCCGGATCCAGATTAGGGCCTGAAGCCATCCTGCGGTGTTGCGGCCAGGTCACAAGAAAGCGAGTTGAAGAAAGGAGCTCAGGGGCACTGTAATTCACAAACCTGCAGAGTTATAAATGACAGCTATCGTCCAAAAATAGACTGAAGTAAGGCTGCCAAGAGGACTTGAAAGCGGGGCAGAATTGCAGGAAACCGTTTTCAGGAGGTAGACAGGAATTGCATTGAAAGCATAGGAAAAGAGACAGAACGTCCACAGTGATGCACTTGGCCAAAAAGGGCGTATGCGTTTTTTCCTGAATATATTCAGGAAAAAATGCATACGCCCTTTTTGGCCAACCAAGCAAGCTTGCAAAGGAAATCTGCACTACAATGAAGTCTCAGTTCCCCCCGGTCAAAAGGGCCATCTGAAAAAAGTGTAAAATACAGAAAGGCAGGACAGGCCATGGAGAACTGGGAGCCTTGTTATGCTGATGGGCGGGATGTAAATTGCCAATAGCCACTCCGGAGAAGTGTATGGTGTTTTCTGAAACATCTAAAAAACAAAGCAACAGAGCCTAGTGCACTTCCACTTATGGTCCTATAGCTTAAGGAAATTAAAATCAAAAAGACACAGCCACCCCAAAGTTTGGGACGCCTCTGTTTACAAGAACCTCGTTTACCTTACAAGTTCAATATCACAGAAAGTGAAAAATGGATAAAGAAGTTGTGGTATTTACTTACAATGCAGTATCACTCAGCAATGAAATCTATGTCATCAGGCCCGTAGCAGCATAATGAGTGGATTCAGGTAAGATGATTCTAACTGAAATAGGTCACACAGAAAAAGAAATATCATAAGATATCACTAATACACGGAATGTAAACTTGGCTACACAGGAACTGAATTACAGAACAGAACAGGGTCTCAAATTTAGAAAACCAACTTATGCTTGCTTAAGGCTAAAGGTGAGTTGGGGTGCTGCATAAAACCAGAGATTGAAATGAGCACAGATAAAGTTCCTTAAGTCAAATATGGAATAGAAAAGAGCTACTCCTTGCTCAACGAAATGGACTCAACACCGCATATTAAACGCCTAAGAATGTACCTGACTAGTAAGTATCTTAAAACCTATGGATTGCTACGTCTCCAAAAGAGAATCAAGCATGTGTACAGGGGCGTAAACACAGCAGTGATAGGATTGGAGAGGTTCGGTGAGCAAATGAAGACCCTTTGAAGTCATATTGCATGGTACCCATTACACGGGTCTTAACTCTCCAGGTTTAAGGTATTCTTCCTTCAGCTAAAACATGCATGTGGTTCCCAAGTATGATCAACCATGTGAACGGGAGACGTGTTCAAATATGTCTCAGTTTTCGTATCCTGGTACTCGGGTGCAACATTCCAGACGCTTTACTAACACTCTCCCGACTTGGAGAGTCAGTCCCTTTAAACTCCTGTTTGGCCCAGTTTGCAATTTCTGCGGAAGATGAACAGGAATAGCGAGAACCAATGAGAGACTAGCTGGAGGTGTGTGGACGGGCAAATTTAACTCTCATTTCCCACCAGGAAGAGGAATTAACCAAAGGCTCAGCGTGCCGTGCTGGAACCAGATTAGGGCCTGAAGCCATCCTGCGGTGTTGCGGCCAGGTCACAAGAAAGCGAGTTGAAGAAAGGAGCTCAGGGGCACTGTAATTCACAAACCTGCAGAGTTATAAATGACAGCTATCGTCCAAAAATAGACTGAAGTAAGGCTGCCAAGAGGACTTGAAAGCGGGGCAGAATTGCAGGAAACCGATTTCAGGAGGTAGACTGGAATTGCATTGAAAGCATAGGAAAAGAGGCAGAACGTCCACAATGATGCACTTGGCCAAAAAGGGCGTATGCGTTTTTTCCTGAATATATTCAGGAAAAAACGCATACGCCCTTTTTGGCCAACCAAGCAAGCTTGCAAAGGAAATCTGAACTACAATGAAGTCTCACTTCCACCCGGTCAAAAGGGCCATCTGAAAAAAGTGTAAAATCCAGAAAGGCAGGACAGGCCATGGAGAACTGGGAGCCTTGTTATGCTGATGGGCGGGATGTAAATTGCCAACAACCACTCGGGAGAAGTGTATGGTGTTTCCTGAAACATCTAAAAAACAAAGCAACAGAACCTAGGGCACTTCCACTTATGGTCCTATAGCTTAGGGAAATTAAAATCAAAAAGACACAGCCACCCGAATGTTTGGAACGGCTCTGTTTACAAGAACCTCGTTTACAGTACAAGTTCAACATCGCAGAAAGTGAAAAATGGATAAAGAAGTTGTGGTATTTACTTACAAAGCAATATCACTCAGCAATGAAATCTGTGTCATCAGGCCCTTAGCAGCACAATGAGTGGATTCAGGTATGATGAGTCTAACTGAAATAAGTCACACAGAAAAAGAAACATCATAAGATATCAGTAATACAAGGAATGGAAACTTGGCTACACAGGAACTGAATTACAGAACAGAACAGGGTCTCAAATTTAGAAAACCAACTTATGCTTGCTTAAGGGTAAAGGTGAGTTGGGGTGCTGCATAAAACCAGAGATTGAAATGAGCACAGATAAAGTTCCTTAAGCCAAATATGGAATAGACAAGAGCTACTCCTTGCTCAACGAAATGGACTCAACACCGCATATTAAACGCCTAAGAATGTACCTGACTAGTAAGTATCTTAAAACCTATGGATTGCTATGTCTCCGAATGAGAATCAAGCATGTGTACAGGGGCATAAACGCAGCAGTGATAGGATTGGAGAGGTTCGGTGAGCAAATGAAGACCCTTTGAAGTCATATTGCATGGTACCCATTCCACGGGTTTCAACTACCCAGGTTTTAGGTATTCTTCCTTCAGCTAAAACATGCATGTGGAACCCAGAGTATGATCAACCATGTGATCGGGAGACGTGTTCAAATATGTCTCAGTTTTCGTACCCTGGTACTCGGGTGCAACATTCCAGACGCTTTACTAACACTCTCCCCACTTGGAGAGTCAGCGCCTTTAACCTCCTGTTTGGCACAGTTTGCAATTTCCGCGGAAGATGAACAGGAATAGCGAGAACCAATGAGAGACTAGCTGGAGGTGTCTGAACGGGCAAATTTAACTCTCATTTCCCACCAGGAAGAGGAATTAACCAAAGGCTCAGCGTGCCATGCCAGAACCAGATTAGGGCCTGAAGCCATCCTGCGGTGTTGCGGCCAGGTCACAAGAAAGCGAGTTGAAGAAAGGAGCTCAGGGGCACTGTAATTCACAAACCTGCAGAGTTATAAATGACAGCTATCGTCCAAAAATAGACTGAAGTAAGGCTGCCAAGAGGACTTGAAAGCGGGGCAGAATTGCAGGAAACCGATTTCAGGAGGTAGACTGGAATTGCATTGAAAGCATAGGAAAAGAGGCAGAACGTCCACAATGATGCACTTGGCCAAAAAGGGCGTATGCGGTTTTTCCTGAATATATTCAGGAAAAAACGCATACGCCCTTTTTGGCCAACCAAGCAAGCTTGCAAAGGAAATCTGCACTACAATGAAGTCTCACTTCCCCCCGGTCAAAAGGGCCATCTGAAAAAAGTGTAAAATCCAGAAAGGCAGGACAGGCCATGGAGAACTGGGAGCCTTGTTATGCTGATGGGCGGGATGTAAATTGCCAACAACCACTCGGGAGAAGTGTATGGTGTTTCCTGAAACATCTAAAAAACAAAGCAACAGAACCTAGGGCACTTCCACTTATGGTCCTATAGCTTAGGGAAATTAAAATCAAAAAGACACAGCCACCCCAAAGTTTGGAACGGCTCTGTTTACAAGAACCTCGTTTACAGTACAAGTTCAACATCGCAGAAAGCGAAAAATGGATAAAGAAGTTGTGGTATTTACTTACAAAGCAATATCACTCAGCAATGAAATCTGTGTCATCAGGCCCTTAGCAGCACAATGAGTGGATTCAGGTATGATGATTCTAACTGAAATAAGTCACACAGAAAAAGAAACATCATAAGATATCAGTAATGCACGGAATGTAAACTTGGCTACACAGGAACTGAATTATAGAACAGAACAGGGTCTCAAATTTAGAAAACCAACTTATGCTTGCTTAAGGGTAAAGGTGAGTTGGGGTGCTGCATAAAACCAGAGATTGAAATGAGCACAGATAAAGTTCCTTAAGCCAAATATGGAATAGACAAGAGCTACGCCTTGTTCAATGAAATGGACTCAACACCGCATATTAAACGCCTAAGAATGTACCTGACTAGTAAGTATCTTAAAACCTATGGATTGCTATGTCTCCGAAAGAGAATCAAGCATGTGTACAGGGGCATAAACGCAGCAGTGATAGGATTGGAGAGGTTCGGTGAGCAAATGAAGACCCTTTGAAGTCATATTGCATGGTACCCATTACACGGGTCTTAACTCTCCAGGCTTAAGGTATTCTTCCTTCAGCTAAAACCTGCATGTGGAACCCAGAGTATGATCAACCATGTGATCGGGAGACGTGTTCAAATATGTCTCAGTTTTCGTACCCTGGTACTCGGGTGCAACATTCCAGACGCTTTACTAACACTCTCCCGACTTGGAGAGTCAGTCCCTTTAACCTCCTGTTTGGCCCAGTTTGCAATTTCTGTGGAAGATGAACAGGAATAGCGAGAACCAATGAGAGACTAGCTGGAGGTGTCTGGACGGGCAAATTTAACTCTCATTTCCCACCAGGAAGAGGAATTAACCAAAGGCTCAGCGTGCCGTGCCAGAACCAGATTAGGGCCTGAAGCCATCCTGCGGTGTTGCGGCCAGCTCACAAGAAAGCGAGTTGAAGAAAGGAGCTCAGGGGCACTGTAATTCACAAACCTGCAGAGTTATAAATGACAGCTATCGTCCAAAAATAGACTGAAGTAAGGCTGCCAAGAGGACTTGAAAGCGGGGCAGAATTGCAGGAAACCGATTTCAGGAGGTAGACTGGAATTGCATTGAAAGCATAGGAAAAGAGGCAGAACGTCCACAATGATGCACTTGGCCAAAAAGGGTGTATGCGTTTTTTCCTGAATATATTCAGGAAAAACCGCATACGCACTTTTTGGCCAACCAAGCAAGCTTGCAAAGGAAATCTGAACTACAATGAAGTCTCACTTCCCCCCAGTCAAAAGGGCCATCTGAAAAAGTGTAAAATCCAGAAAGGCAGGACAGGCCATGGAGAACTGGGAGCATTGTTATGCTGATGGGCGGGATGTAAATTGCCAACAGACACTCAGGAGAAGTGTATGGTGTTTCCTGAAACATCGAAAAAACAAAGCAACAGAGCCTAGGGCACTTCCACTTATGGTCCTATAGCTTAGGGAAATTAAAATCAAAAAGACACAGCCACCCCAATGTTTGGAACGGCTCTGTTTACAAGAACCTCGTTTACAGTACAAGTTCAACATCGCAGAAAGTGAAAAATGGATAAAGAAGTTGTGGTATTTACTTACAAAGCAATATCACTCAGCAATGAAATCTGTGTCATCAGGCCCTTAGCAGCACAATGAGTGGATTCAGGTATGATGAGTCTAACTGAAATAAGTCACACAGAAAAAGAAACATCATAAGATATCAGTAATACACGGAATGGAAACTTGGCTACACAGGAACTGAATTACAGAACAGAACAGGGTCTCAAATTTAGAAAACCAACTTATGCTTGCTTAAGGGGAAAGGTGAGTTGGGGTGCTGCATAAAACCAGAGATTGAAATGAGCACAGATAAAGTTCCTTAAGCCAAATATGGAATAGACAAGAGCTACTCCTTGCTCAACGAAATGGACTCAACACCGCATATTAAACGCCTAAGAATGTACCTGACTAGTAAGTATCTTAAAACCTATGGATTGCTATGTCTCCAAAAGAGAATCAAGCATGTGTACAGGGGCATAAACGCAGCAGTGATAGGATTGGAGAGGTTCGGTGAGCAAATGAAGACCCTTTGAAGTCATATTGCATGGTACCCATTCCACGGGTTTCAACTACCCAGGTTTTAGGTATTCTTCCTTCAGCTAAAACATGCATGTGGAACCCAGAGTATGATCAACCATGTGATCGGGAGACGTGTTCAAATATGTCTCAGTTTTCGTACCCTGGTACTCGGGTGCAACATTCCAGACGCTTTACTAACACTCTCCCCACTTGGAGAGTCAGCGCCTTTAACCTCCTGTTTGGCACCGTTTGCAATTTCCGCGGAAGATGAACAGGAATAGCGAGAACCAATGAGAGGCTAGATGGAGGTGTCTGGACGGGCAAATTTAACTCTCATTTCCCACCAGGAAGAGGAATTAACCAAAGGCTCAGCGTGCCGTGCCGGAACCAGATTAGGGCCTGAAGCCATCCTGCGATGTTGCGGCCAGGTCACAAGAAAGCGAGTTGAAGAAAGGAGCTCAGGGGCACTGTAATTCACAAACCTGCAGAGTTATAAATGACAGCTATCATCCAAAAATATACTGAAGTAAGGCTGCCAAGAGGACTTGAAAGCGGGGCAGAATTGCAGGAAACCGATTTCAGGAGGTAGACTGGAATTGCATTGAAAGCATAGGAAAAGAGGCAGAACGTCCACAATGATGCACTTGGCCAAAAAGGGCGTATGCGTTTTTTCCTGAATATATTCAGGAAAAAACGCATACGCCCTTTATGGCCAACAAAGCAAACTTGCAAAGGAAATCTGCACTACAATGAAGTCTCACTTCTCCCCGGTCAAAAGGGCCATCTGAAAAAAGTGTTAAATCCAGAAAGGCAGGACAGGCCATGGAGAACTGGGAGCCTTGTTATGCTGATGGGAGGGATGTAAATTGCCAACAGACACTCAGGAGAAGTGTATGGTGTTTCCTGAAACATCTAAGAAACAAAGCAACAGAGCCTAGGGCACTTCCACTTATGGTCCTATAGCTTAGGGAAATTAAAATCAAAAAGACACAGCCACCCCAAAGTTTGGGACGCCTCCGTTTACAAGAACCTCGTTTACCATACAAGTTCAATATCACAGAAAGTGAAAAATGGATAAAGAACTTGTGGTACTTACGTACAATGCAGTATCACTCAGCAATGAAATCTATGTCATCAGGCCCGTAGCAGCATAATGAGTGGATTCAGGTACGATGATTCTAACTGAAATAAGTCACACAGAAAAAGAAACATCATAAGATATCAGTAATACACGGAATGTAAACTTGGCTACACAGGAACGGCATTCCAAAACAGAACAGGGTCTCAAATTTAGAAAACCAACTTATGCTTGCTTAAGGGGAAAGGTGAGTTCGGGTGCTGCATAAAACCAGAGATTGAAATGAGCACAGATAAAGTTCCTTAAGCCAAATATGGAATAGACAAGAGCTACTCCTTGCTCAACGAAATGGACTCAACACCGCATATTAAACGCCAAAGAATGTACCTGACTAGTAAGTATCTTAAAACCTATAGATTGCTATGTCTCCGAAAGAGAATCAAGCATGTGTACAGGGGCATAAACGCAGCAGTGATAGGATTGGAGAGGTTCGGTGAGCAAATGAAGACCCTTTGAAGTCATATTGCATGGTACCCATTCCACGGGTTTCAACTACCCAGGTTTTAGGTATTCTTCCTTCAGCTAAAACATGCATGTGGAACCCAGAGTATGATCAACCCTGTGATCGGGAGACGTGTTCAAATATGTCTCAGTTTTCCTCCCCTGGTACTCGGGTGCAACATTCCAGACGCTTTACTAACACTCTCCCCACTCGGAGAGTCAGCGCCTTTAACCTCCTGTTTGGCACAGTTTGCAATTTCTGCGGAAGATGAACAGGAATAGCGAGAACCAATGAGAGACTAGCTGGAGGTGTCTGGACGGGCAAATTTAACTCTCATTTCCCACCAGGAAGAGGAATTAACCAAAGGCTCAGCGTGCCGTGCCGGAACCAGATTAGGGCCTGAAGCCATCCTGCGATGTTGCGGCCAGGTCACAAGAAAGCGAGTTGAAGAAAGGAGCTCAGGGGCACTGTAATTCACAAACCTGCAGAGTTATAAATGACAGCTATCATCCAAAAATATACTGAAGTAAGGCTGCCAAGAGGACTTGAAAGCGGGGCAGAATTGCAGGAAACCGATTTCAGGAGGTAGACTGGAATTGCATTGAAAGCATAGGAAAAGAGGCAGAACGTCCACAATGATGCACTTGGCCAAAAAGGGCGTATGCGTTTTTTCCTGAATATATTCAGGAAAAAACGCATACGCCCTTTATGGCCAACAAAGCAAACTTGCAAAGGAAATCTGCACTACAATGAAGTCTCACTTCTCCCCGGTCAAAAGGGCCATCTGAAAAAAGTGTTAAATCCAGAAAGGCAGGACAGGCCATGGAGAACTGGGAGCCTTGTTATGCTGATGGGAGGGATGTAAATTGCCAACAGACACTCAGGAGAAGTGTATGGTGTTTCCTGAAACATCTAAGAAACAAAGCAACAGAGCCTAGGGCACTTCCACTTATGGTCCTATAGCTTAGGGAAATTAAAATCAAAAAGACACAGCCACCCCAAAGTTTGGGACGCCTCCGTTTACAAGAACCTCGTTTACAGTACAAGTTCAATATCACAGAAAGTGAAAAATGGATAAAGAACTTGTGGTACTTACGTACAATGCAGTATCACTCAGCAATGAAATCTATGTCATCAGGCCCGTAGCAGCATAATGAGTGGATTCAGGTACGATGATTCTAACTGAAATAAGTCACACAGAAAAAGAAACATCATAAGATATCAGTAATACACGGAATGTAAACTTGGCTACACAGGAACGGCATTCCAAAACAGAACAGGGTCTCAAATTTAGAAAACCAACTTATGCTTGCTTAAGGGGAAAGGTGAGTTCGGGTGCTGCATAAAACCAGAGATTGAAATGAGCACAGATAAAGTTCCTTAAGCCAAATATGGAATAGACAAGAGCTACTCCTTGCTCAACGAAATGGACTCAACACCGCATATTAAACGCCAAAGAATGTACCTGACTAGTAAGTATCTTAAAACCTATAGATTGCTATGTCTCCGAAAGAGAATCAAGCATGTGTACAGGGGCATAAACGCAGCAGTGATAGGATTGGAGAGGTTCGGTGAGCAAATGAAGACCCTTTGAAGTCATATTGCATGGTACCCATTCCACGGGTTTCAACTACCCAGGTTTTAGGTATTCTTCCTTCAGCTAAAACATGCATGTGGAACCCAGAGTATGATCAACCCTGTGATCGGGAGACGTGTTCAAATATGTCTCAGTTTTCCTCCCCTGGTACTCGGGTGCAACATTCCAGACGCTTTACTAACACTCTCCCCACTCGGAGAGTCAGCGCCTTTAACCTCCTGTTTGGCACAGTTTGCAATTTCTGCGGAAGATGAACAGGAATAGCGAGAACCAATGAGAGACTAGCTGGAGGTGTCTGGATGGGCAAATTTAACTCTCATTTCCCACCAGGAAGAGGAATTAACCAAAGGCTCAGCGTGCCGTGCCAGAACCAGATTAGGGCCTGAAGACATCATGCGGTGTTGCGGCCAGCTCAAAAGAAAGCGAGTTGAAGAAAGGAGCTCAGGGGCACTGTAATTCACAAACCTGCAGAGTTATAAATGACAGCTATCATCCAAAAATAGACTGAAGTAAGGCTGCCAAGAGGACTTGAAAGCAGGGCAGAATTGCAGGAAACCGATTTCAGGAGATAGACTGGAATTGCATTGAAAGCATAGGAAAAGAGGCAGAACGTCCACAATGATGCACTTGGCCAAAAAGGGCGTATGCGTTTTTTCCTGAATATATTCAGGAAAAAACGCATACGCCCTTTTTGGCCAACCAAGCAAGCTTGCAAAGGAAATCTGCACTACAATGAAGTCTCACTTCTCCCCGATCAAAAGGGCCATCTGAAAAAAGTGTAAAATCCAGAAAGGCAGGACAGGCCATGGAGAACTGGGAGCCTTGTTATGCTGAAGGGCGGGATGTAAATTGCCAACAGACACTCAGGAGAAGTGTATGGTGTTTCCTGAAACATCTAAAAAACAAAGCAACAGAGCCTAGGGCACTTCCACTTATGGTCCTATAGCTTAGGGAAATTAAAATCAAAAAGACACAGCCACCCCAAAGTTTGGGACACCTCCATTTACAAGAACCTCGTTTACAGTACAAGTTCAATATCACAGAAAGTGAAAAATGGATAAAGAACTTGTGGTACTTACGTACAATGCAGTATCACTCAGCAATGAAATCTATGTCATCAGGCCCGTAGCAGCATAATGAGTGGATTCAGGTATGATGATTCTAACTGAAATAAGTCACACAGAAAAAGAAACATCATAAGATATCACTAATACACGGAATGTAAACTTGGCTACACTGGGACTGAATTCCAAAACAGAACAGGGTCTCAAATTTAGAAAACCAACTTAAGCTTGCTTAAGGGGAAAGGTGAGTTGGGTTGCTGCATAAAACCAGAGATTGAAATGAGCACAGATAAAGTTCCTTAAGCCAAATATGGAATAGACAAGAGCTACTCCTTGCTCAACGAAATGGACTCAACACCGCATATTAAACGCCTAAGAATGTACCTGACTAGTAAGTATCTTAAAACCTATGGATTGCTATGTCTCCAAAAGAGAATCAAGCGTGTGTACAGGGGCATAAACGCAGCAGTGATAGGATTGGAGAGGTTCGGTGAGCAAATGAAGACCCTTTGAAGTCATATTTCATGGTACCCATTACACGGGTCTCAACTCTCCAGTTTTAAGGTATTCTTCCTTCAGCTAAAACATGCATGTGGAACCCAAGTATGATCAACCATGTGAACGGTAGACGTGTTCAAATATGTCTCAGTTTTCCTCCCCTGGTACTCGGGTGCAACATTCCAGACGATTTACTAACACTCTCCCCACTTGGAGAGTCAGTCCCTTTAACCTCCTGTTTGGCCCAGTTTGCAATTTCTGCAGAAGATGAACAGGAATAGCGAGAACCAATGAGAGGCTAGCTGGAGGTGTCTGGACGGGCAAATTTAACTCTCATTTCCCACCAGGAAGAGGAATTAACCAAAGGCTCAGCATGCCATGCCGGAAACAGATTAGGGCCTGAAGCCATCCTGCGGTGTTGCAGCCAGGTCACAAGAAAGCGAGTTGAAGAAAGGAGCTCAGGGGCACTGTAATTCACAAACCTGCAGAGTTATAAATGACAGCTATCGTCCAAAAATAGACTGAAGTAAGGCTGCCAAGAGGACTTGAAAGCGGGGCAGAATTGCAGGAAACCGATTTCAGGAGGTAGACTGGAATTGCATTGAAAGCATAGGAAAAGAGGCAGAACGTCCACAATGATGCACTTGGCCAAAAAGGGCGTATGCGTTTTTTCCTGAATATATTCAGGAAAAAACGCATACGCCCTTTTTGGCCAACCAAGCAAGCTTGCAAAGGAAATCTGCACTACAATGAAGTCTCACTTCTCCCCGGTCAAAAGGGCCATCTGAAAAAAGTGTAAAATCCAGAAAGGCAGGACAGGCCATGGAGAACTGGGAGCCTTGTTATGCTGAAGGGCGGGATGTAAATTGCCAACAGACACTCAGGAGAAGTGTATGGTGTTTCCTGAAACATCTAAAAAACAAAGCAACAGAGCCTAGGGCACTTCCACTTATGGTCCTATAGCTTAGGGAAATTAAAATCAAAAAGACACAGCCACCCCAAAGTTTGGGACACCTCCATTTACAAGAACCTCGTTTACAGTACAAGTTCAATATCACAGAAAGTGAAAAATGGATAAAGAACTTGTGGTACTTACGTACAATGCAGTATCACTCAGCAATGAAATCTATGTCATCAGGCCCGTAGCAGCATAATGAGTAGATTCAGGTACGATGATTCTAACTGAAATAAGTCACACAGAAAAAGAAACATCATAAGATATCAGTAATATACGGAATGGAAACTTGGCTACACAGGAACTGAATTACAGAACAGAACAGGGTCTCAAATTTAGAAAACCAACTTATTCTTGCTTAAGGTTAAAGGTGAGTTGGGGTGCTGCATAAAACCAGAGATTGAAATGAGCACAGATAAAGTTCCTTAAGCCAAATATGGAATAGACAAGAGCTACTCCTTGCTCAACGAAATGGACTCAACACCGCATATTAAACGCCTAAGAATGTACCTGACTAGTAAGTATCTTAAAACCTATAGATTGCTATGTCTCCGAAAGAGAATCAAGCATGTGTACAGGGGCATAAACGCAGCAGTGATAGGATTGGAGAGGTTCGGTGAGCAAATGAAGACCCTTTGAAGTCATATTGCATGGTACCCATTCCACGGGTTTCAACTACCCAGGTTTTAGGTATTCTTCCTTCAGCTAAAACATGCATGTGGAACCCAGAGTATGATCAACCCTGTGATTGGGAGACGTGTTCAAATATGTCTCAGTTTTCCTCCCCTGGTACTCGGGTGCAACATTCCAGACGCTTTACTAACACTCTCCCCACTCGGAGAGTCAGCGCCTTTAACCTCCTGTTTGGCACAGTTTGCAATTTCTGCGGAAGATGAACAGGAATAGCGAGAACCAATGAGAGACTAGCTGGAGGTGTCTGGATGGGCAAATTTAACTCTCATTTCCCACCAGGAAGAGGAATTAACCAAAGGCTCAGCGTGCCGTGCCAGAACCAGATTAGGGCCTGAAGACATCATGCGGTGTTGCGGCCAGCTCAAAAGAAAGCGAGTTGAAGAAAGGAGCTCAGGGGCACTGTAATTCACAAACCTGCAGAGTTATAAATGACAGCTATCATCCAAAAATAGACTGAAGTAAGGCTGCCAAGAGGACTTGAAAGCAGGGCAGAATTGCAGGAAACCGATTTCAGGAGATAGACTGGAATTGCATTGAAAGCATAGGAAAAGAGGCAGAACGTCCACAATGATGCACTTGGCCAAAAAGGGCGTATGCGTTTTTTCCTGAATATATTCAGGAAAAAACGCATACGCCCTTTTTGGCCAACCAAGCAAGCTTGCAAAGGAAATCTGCACTACAATGAAGTCTCACTTCCCCCCGGTCAAAAGGGCCATCTGAAAAAAGTGTAAAATCCAGAAACGCAGGACAGGCCATGGAGAACTGGGAGCCTTGTTATGCTGAAGGGCGGGATGTAAATTGCCAACAGACACTCAGGAGAAGTGTATGGTGTTTCCTGAAACATCTAAAAAACAAAGCAACAGAGCCTAGGGCACTTCCACTTATGGTCCTATAGCTTAGGGAAATTAAAATCAAAAAGACACAGCCACCCCAAAGTTTGAGACACCTCCATTTACAAGAACCTCGTTTACAGTACAAGTTCAATATCACAGAAAGTGAAAAATGGATAAAGAACTTGTGGTACTTACGTACAATGCAGTATCACTCAGCAATGAAATCTATGTCATCAGGCCCGTAGCAGCATAATGAGTGGATTCAGGTATGATGATTCTAACTGAAATAAGTCACACAGAAAAAGAAACATCATAAGATATCAGTAATACACGGAATGTAAACTTGGCTACAGAGGAACTGAATTACAGAACAGAACAGGGACTCAAATTTAGAAAACCAACTTATGCTTGCTTAAGGGTAAAGGTGAGTTGGGGTGCTGCATAAAACCAGAGATTGAAATGAGCACAGATAAAGTTCCTTAAGTCAAATATGGAATAGACAAGAGCTACTCCTTGCTCAACGAAATGGACTCAACACCGCATATTAAACGCCTAAGAATGTACCTGACTAGTAAGTATCTTAAAACCTATGGAATGCTATGTCTCTGAAAGAGAATCAAGCATGTGTACAGGGGCATAAACGCAGCAGTGATAGGATTGGAGAGGTTCGGTGAGCAAATGAAGACCCTTTGAAGTCATATTGCATGGTACCCATTACACGAGTCTCAACTCTCCAGGTTTAAGGTATTCTTCCTTCAGCTAAAACATGCATGTGGAACCCAGAGTATGATCAACCATGTGAACGGGAGACGTGTTCAAATATGTCTCAGTTTTCCTCCCCTAGTACTTGGGTGCAACATTCCAGATGCTTTACTAACACTCTCCCGACTTGGAGAGTCAGTCCCTTTAACCTCCTGTTTGGCCCAGTTTGCAATTTCTGCAGAAAATGAACAGGAATAGCGAGAACCAATGAGAGACTAGCTGGAGGTGTCTGGACGGGCAAATTTAACTCTCATTTCCCACCAGGAAGAGGAATTAACCAAAGGCTCAGCATGCCGGGCCGTAACCAGATTAGGGCCTGAAGCCATCCTGCGGTGTTGCGGCCAGGTCACAAGAAAGCGAGTTGAAGAAAGGAGCTCAGGGGCACTGTAATTCACAAACCTGCAGAGTTATAAATGACAGCTATCGTCCAAAAATAGACTGAAGTAAGGCTGCCAAGAGGACTTGAAAGCGGGGCAGAATTGCAGGAAACCGATTTCAGGAGGTAGACTGGAATTGCATTGAAAGCATAGGAAAAGAGGCAGAACGTCCACAATGATGCACTTGGCCAAAAAGGGCGTATGCGTTTTTTCCTGAATATATTCAGGAAAACACGCATACGCCCTTTTTGTCCAACCAAGCAAGCTTGCAAAGGAAATCTGCACTACAATGAAGTCTCACTTCCCCCCGGTCAAAAGGGCCATCTGATAAAAGTGTAAAATCCAGAAAGGCAACAGGCCATGGAGAACTGGGGGCCTTGTTATGCTGATGGGCGGGATGTAAATTGCCAACAGACACTCGGGAGAAGTGTATGGTGTTTCCTGAAACATCTAAAAAACAAAGCAAAAGAGCCTAGGGCACTTCCACTTATGGTCCTATACCTTAGGGAAATTAAAATCAAAAGACACAGCCACCTCAAAGTTTGGGACGCCTCTGTTTACAAGAACCTCGTTTACCGTACAAGTTCAATATCACAGAAAGTGAAAAATGGATAAAGAACTTGTGGTACTTACTTACAATGCAGTATCACTCAGCAATGAAATCTATGTCATCAGGCCCGTATCAGCATAATGAGGGGATTCAGGTACGATGATTCTAACTGAAATAAGTCACACAGAAAAAGAAACATCATAAGATATCACTAATAAACGGAATGTAAACTTGGCTACACAGGAACTGAATTCCAAAACAGAACAGGTTCTCAAATTTAGAAAACCAACTTATGCTTGCTTAAGGGGAATGGTGAGTTGGGTTTCTGCATAAAACCAGAGATTGAAATGAGCACAGATAAAGTTCCTTAAGCCAAATATGGAATAGACAAGAGCTACTCCTTGCTCAACGAAATGGACTCAACACCGCATATTAAACGCCTAAGAATGTACCTGACTAGTAAGTATCTTAAAACCTATGGTTTGCTATGTCTCCGAAAGAGAATCAAGCATGTGTACAGGGGCATAAACGCAGCAGTGATAGGATTGGAGAGGTTCGGTGAGCAAATGAAGACCCTTTGAAGTCATATTGCATGGTACCCTTTCCACGGGTTTCAACTACCCAGGTTTAAGGTATTCTTCCTTCAGCTAAAACATGCATGTGGAAACTAGAGTATGATCAACCATGTGATTGGGAGACGTGTTCAAATATGTCTCAGTTTTCGTACCCTGGTACTCGGGTGCAACATTCCAGATGCTTTACTAACACTCTCCCGACTTGGAGAGTCAGCGCCTTTAACCTCCGTTTGGCCCAGTTTGCAGTTTCTGCGGAAGATGAACAGGAATAGCGAGAACCAATGAGAGACTAGCTGGAGGTGTCTGGACGGGCAAATTTAACTCTCATTTCCCACCAGAAAGAGGAAATAACCAAAGGCTCAGCGTGCCGTGCCGGAACCAGATTAGGGCCTGAAGCCATCCTGCGGTGTTGCGGCCAGCTCAAAAGAAAGCGAATTGAAGAAAGGAGCTCAGGTGCACTGTAATTCACAAACCTGCAGAGTTATAAATGACAGCTATCGTCCAAAAATATACTGAAGTAAGGCTGCCAAGAGCACTTGAAAGCAGGGCAGAATTGCAGGAAACCGATTTCAGGAGGTAGACTGGAATTGCATTGAAAGCATAGGAAAAGAGGCAGAACGTCCACAATGATGCACTTGGCCAAAAAGGGCGTATGCGTTTTTTCCTGAATATATTCAGGAAAAAACGCATACGCACTTTTTGGCCAACCAAGCAAGCTTGCAAAGGAAATCTGCACTACAATGAAGTCTCACTTCCCCCCGGTCAAAAGGGCCATCTGAAAAAAGTGTAAAATCCAGAAAGGCAGGACACGCCATGGAGAACTGGGAGCCTTGTTATGCTGATGGGCGGGATGTAAATTGCCAACAGACACTTGGGAGAAGTGTATGGTGTTTCCTGAAACATCTAAAAAACAAAGCAACAGAGCCTCGAGCACTTCCACTTATGGTCCTATAGCTTAGGGAAATTAAAATCAAAAAGACACAGCCACCTCAAAGTTTGGGACGCCTCTGTTTACAAGAACCTCGTTTACCGTACAAATTCAATATCACAGAAAGTGAAAAATGGATAAAGAACTTGTGGTACTTACGTACAATGCAGTATCACTCAGCAATGAAATCTGTGTCATCAGGCCCGTAGCAGCACAATGAGTGGATTCGGGTATGGTGATTCTAACTGAAATAAGTCACACAGAAAAAGAAACATCAAAAAATATCACTAATACATGGAATTTAAACTTGGCTACAGAGGAACTGAATTACAAAATAGAACAGGGTCTCAAATTTAGAAAACCAACTTATGCTTGCTTAAGTGGAAGGATGAGTTGGGGTGCTGCATAAAAACAGAGATTGAAATGAGCACAGATAAAGTTCCTTAAGCCAAATATGGAATAGACAAGAGCTACTCCTTGCTCAACGAAATGGACTCAACACCCCATATTAAACGCCTAAGAATATACCTGACTAGTAAGTATCTTAAAACCTATGGATTGCTATGTCTCCAAAAGAGAATCAAGCGTGTGTACAAGGGTCATAAACGCAGCAGTGATAGGATTGGAGAGATTCGGTGAGCAAATGAAGACCCTTTGAAGTCATATTTCATGGTACCCATTCCACGGGTCTCAACTCTCCAGGTTTAAGGTATTCTTTCTTTAGCTAAAACATGCATGTGGAACCCAGAGTATGAACAACTGTGTGATCGGGAGACGTGTTCAAATATGTCTCAGTTTTCGTCCCCTGGTACTTCGGTGCAACATTCCAGACGCTTTACTAACACTCTCCCCACTTGGAGAGTCAGTGCCTTTAACCTCCTGTTTGGCCCAGTTTGCAATTTCTGCGGAAGATGTACAGGAAAAGGGAGAACCAATGAGAGACAAGCGGGAGGTGTCTGGACGGGCAAATTTAACTCTCATTTCCCACCAGGATGAGGAATTAACCAAAGGCTCAGCGTTCCATGCCGGAACCAGATTAGGGCCTGAAGCCATCCTGCGGTGTTGCAGCCAGGTCACAAGAAAGCGAGTTGAAGAAAGGAGCTCAGGGGCACTGTAATTCACAAACCTGCAGAGTTATAAATGACAGCTATCGTCCAAAAATAGACTGAAGTAAGGCTGCCAAGAGGACTTGAAAGCGGGGCAGAATTGCAGGAAACCGATTTCAGGAGGTAGACTGGAATTGCATTTCAAGCATAGGAAAAGAGGCAGAACGTCCACAATGATGCACTTGGCCAAAAAGGGCGTATGCGTTTTTTCCTGAATATATTCAGGAAAAAACGCATACGCCCTTTTTGGCCAACCAAGCAAGCTTGCAAAGGAAATCTGCACTACAATGAAGTCTCACTTCCCCCGGGTCAAAAGGGCCATCTGAAAAAATTGTAAAATCCAGAAAGGCAGGACAGGCCATGGAGAACTGGGAGCCTTGCTATGCTGATGGGCGGGATGTAAATTGCCAACAACCACTTAGGAGAAGTGTATGGTGTTTCCTGAAACATCTAAAAAACAAAGCAACAGAGCCTAGGGCACTTCCACTTATGGTCCTATAGCTTAGGGAAATTAAAATCAAAAAGACACAGCCACCCCAAAGTTTGGGACGCCTCTGTTTACAAGAACCTCGTTTACCGTACAAGTTCAATATCACAAAAAGTGAAAAATGGATAAAGAACTTGTGGTACTTACGTACAATGCAGTATCACTCAGCAATGAAATCTATGTCATCAGGCCCGTAGCAGCATAATGAGTGGATTCAGGTACGATGATTCTAACTGAAATAAGTCACACAAAAAAAGAAACATCAAAAGATATCACTAATGCACGGAATGTAAACTTGGCTACACTGGAACTGAATTCCAAAACAGAACAGGGTCTCAAATTTAGAAAACCAACTTATGCTTGCTTAAGGGGAAAGGTGAGTTGGGGTGCTGCATAAAACCAGAGATTGAAATGAGCACAGATAAAGTTCCTTAAGCCAAATATGGAACAGACAAGAGCTACTCCTTGCTCAACGAAATGGACTCAACACCGCATATTAAACGCCTAAGAATGTACCTGACTAGTAAGTATCTTAAAACCAAGGGATTGCTATGTCTCCGAAAGAGAATCAAGCGTGTGTACTGGGGCATAAATGCAGCAGTGATAGGATTGGAGAGGTTCGGTGAGCAAATGAAGACCCTTTGAAGTCATATTGCATGGTACATATTCCACGGGTCTCAACTCTCCAGGTTTAAGGTATTCTTCCTTCAGCTAAAACATGCAAGTGGAACCCAGAGTATGATCAACCGTGTGATCGGGAGACGTGTTCAAATATGTCTCAGTTTTCATACCCTGGTACTCGGGTGCAACATTCCAGATGCTTTACTAACACTCTCCCTACTTGGAGAGTCAGTGCCTTTAACCTCCTGTATGGCACAGTTTGCAATTTCTGCGGAAGATGAACAGGAATAGTGAGAACCAATGAGAGACTACCTGGAGGTGTCTGGACGGGCAAATTTAACTCTCATTTCCCACCAGGAAGAGGAATTAACCAAAGGCTCAGCGTGCCATGCCGGAACCACATTAGGGCCTGAAGCCATCCTGCGGTGTTGCGGCCAGCTCACAAGAAAGCGAGTTGAAGAAAGGAGCTCAGGGGCACTGTAATTCACAAACCTGCAGAGTTATAAATGACACCTATCGTCCAAAAATAGACTGAAGTAAGACTGCCAAGAGGACTTGAAAGCAGGGCAGAATTGCAGGAAACCAATTTCAGGAGGTAGACAGGAATTGCATTTCAAGCATAGGAAAAGAGGCAGAACGTCCACAGTGATGCACTTGGCCAAAAAGGGCGTATGCGTTTTTTCCTGAATATATTCAGGAAAAAACGCATACGCCCTTTTTGGCCAACCAAGCAAGCTTGCAAAGGAAATCTGCACTACAATGAAGTCTCACTTCTCCCTGGTCAAAAGGGCCATCTGAAAAAAGTGTAAAATCCAGAAAGGCAGGACAGGCCATGGAGAACTGGGAACCTTGTTATGCTGTTGGGCGGGATGTAAATTGCCAACAGCCACTCTGGAGAAGTGTATGGTGTTTCCTGAAACATCTAAAAAACAAAGCAACAGAGCCTAGGGCACTTCCACTTATGGTCCTATAGCTTAGGGAAATTAAAATCAAAAAGACACAGCCACCTCAAAGTTTGGGACGCCTCTGTTTACAAGAACCTCGTTTACCGTACAAATTCAATATCACAGAAAGTGAAAAATGGATAAAGAACTTGTGGTACTTACGTACAATGCAGTATCACTCAGCAATGAAATCTGTGTCATCAGGCCCGTAGCAGCACAATGAGTGGATCCAAGTACGATGATTCTAACTGAAATAAGTCACACAGAAAAAGAAACATCATAAGATATCACTAATACACGGAATGTAAACTTGGCTACACAGGAACTGAATTCCAAAACAGAACAGGGTCTCAAATTTAGAAAACCAACTTATGTTTGCTTAAGGGTAAAGGTGAGTTGGGGTGCTGCATAAAACCAGAGATTGAAATGAGCACAGATAAAGTTCCTTAAGCCAAATATGGAATAGACAAGAGCTACTCCTTGCTCAACGAAATGGACTCAACACCGCATATTAAACGCCTAAGAATGTACCTGACTTGTAAGTATCTTAAAACCTATGGATTGCTATGTCTCCGAAAGAGAATCAAGCGTGTGTAAAGGGGCATAAACGCAGCAGTGATAGGATTGGAGAGGTTCGGTGAGCAAATGAAGACCCTTTGAAGTCATATTGCATGGTACCCATTACACGGGTTTCAACTACCCCGGTTTAAGGTATTCTTCCTTCAGCTAAAACATGCATGTGGAACCCAGAGTATGATCAACCATGTGATCGGGAGACGTGTTCAAATATGTCTCAGTTTTCCTCCCCTGGTACTCGGGTGCAACATTCCAGACGCTTTACTAACACTCTCCCCACTTGGAGAGTCAGTCCCTTTAACCTCCTGTTTGGCCCAGTTTGCAATTTCTGCGGAAGATGAACAGGAATAGCGAGAACCAATGAGAGGCTAGCTGGAGGTGTCTGGACGGGCAAATTTAACTCTCATTTCCCACCAGGAAGAGGAATTAACCAAAGGCTCAGCATGCCGGACCGGAACCAGATTAGGGCCTGAAGCCATCCTGCGGTGTTGCGGCCAGGTCACAAGAAAGCGAGTTGAAGAAAGGAGCTCAGGGGCACTGTAATTCACAAACCTGCAGAGTTATAAATGACAGCTATCGTCCAAAGATAGACTGAAGTAAGGCTGCCAAGAGGACTTGAAAGCGGGGCAGAATTGCAGGAAACCGATTTCAGGAGGTAGACTGGAATTGCATTGAAAGCATAGGAAAAGAGGCAGAACGTCCACAATGATGCACTTGGCCAAAAAGGGCGTATGCGTTTTTTCCTGAATATATTCAGGAAAAAACGCATACGCCCTTTTTGGCCAACCAAGCAAGCTTGCAAAGGAAATCTGCACTACAATGAAGTCTCACTTCCCCCCGGTCAAAAGGGCCATCTGAAAAAAGTGTAAAATCCAGAAAGGCAGTACAGGCCATGGAGAACTGGGAGCCTTGTTATGCTGATGGGCGGGATGTAAATTGCCAACAGCCACTCGGGAGAAGTGTATGGTGTTTCCTGAAACATCTAAAAAACAAAGCAACAGAACCTAGGGCACTTCCACTTATGGTCCTATAGCTTAGGGAAATTAAAATCAAAAAGACACAGCCACCCCAAAGTTTGGGACGCCTCTGTTTACAAGAACCTCATTTACCGTACAAGTTCAATATCACAGAAAGTGAAAAATGGATAAAGAAGCTGTGGTACTCATGTACAATGCAATATCCTCAGCAATGAAATCTATGTCACCAGGCCCGTAGCAGCACAATGAGTGGATTCGGGTATGGTGATTCTAACTGAAATAATTCACACAGAAAAAGAAACATCAAAAAATATCACTAATACATGGAATTTAAACTTGGCTACAGAGGAACTGAATTACAAAACAGAACAGGGTCTCAAATTTAGAAAACCAACTTATGTTTGCTTAAGGGTAAAGGTGAGTTGGGGTGCTGCATAAAACCAGAGATTGAAATGAGCACAGATAAAGTTCCTTAAGCCAAATATGGAATAGACAAGAGCTACTCCTTGCTCAACGAAATGGACTCAACACCCCATATTAAACGCCTCAGAATGTACCTGACTAGTAAGTATCTTAAAACCTATAGATTGCTATGTCTCTGAAAGAGAATCAAGCATGTGTACAGGGGCATAAACGCAGCAGTGATAGGATTAGAGAGCTTCAGTGAGCAAATGTAGACCCTTTGAAGTCATATTGCATGGTACCCATTCCACGGGTTTCAACTACCCAGGTTTTAGGTATTCTTCCTCCAGCTAAAACATGCATGTGGAACCCAGAGTATGATCAACCATGTGATCGGGAGACGTGTTCAAATATGTCTCAGTTTTCGTACCCTGGTACTCGGGTGCCACATTCCAGACGCTTTACTAACACTCTCCCCACTTGGAGAGTCAGCGCCTTTAACCTCCTGTTTGGCCCAGTTTGCAATTTCTGCGGAAGATGAACAGGAATAGCGAGAACCAATGAGAGGCTAGCTGGAGGTGTCTGGACGGGCAAATTTAACTCTCATTTCCCACCAGGAAGAGGAAATAACCAAAGGCTCAGCGTGCCGTACCGGAACCAGATTAGGGCCTGAAGCAATCCTGCGGTGTTGCGGCCAGCTCAAAAGAAAGCGAGTTGAAGAAAGGAGCTCAGGGGCACTGTAATTCACAAACCTGCAGAGTTATAAATGACAGCTATCGTCCAAAAACAGACTGAAGTAAGGCTGCCAAGAGGACTTGAAAGCGGGGCAGAATTGCAGGAAACCGATTTCAGGAGGTAGACTGGAATTGCATTGAAAGCATAGGAAAAGAGGCAGAACGTCCACAATGATGCACTTGGCCAAAAAGGGCGTATGCGTTTTTTACTGAATATATTCAGGAAAAAACGCATACGCCCTTTTTGGCCAACCAAGCAAGCTTGCAAAGGAAATCTGCACTACAATGAAGTCTCACTTCCCCCCGGTCAAAAGGGCCATCTGAAAAAAGTGTAAAATCCAGAAAGGCACGACAGGCCATGGAGAACTGGGAGCCTTGTTATGCTGATGGGCGGGATGTAAATTGCCAACAGACACTCGGGAGAAGTGTATGGTGTTTCCTGAAACATCTAAAAAACAAAGCAACAGAGCCTAGGGCACTTCCACTTATGGTCCTATAGCTTAGGGAAATTAAAATCAAAAAGACACAGCCACCCCAAAGTTTGGAACGCCTCTGTTTACAAGAACCTCGTTTACAGTACAAGTTCAACATCGCAGAAAGTGAAAAATGGATAAAGAAGTTGTGGTATTTACTTACAAAGCAATATCACTCAGCAATGAAATCTGTGTCATCAGGCCCTTAGCAGCACAATGAGTGGATTCAGGTATGATGATTCTAACTGAAGTAAGTCACACAGAAAAAGAAACATCATAAGATATCAGTAATACACGGAATGTAAACTTGGCTACACAGGAACTGAATTACAAAACAGAACAGGGTCTCAAATTTAGAAAACCAACTTATGCTTCCTTAAGGGTAAAGGTGAGTTGGGGTGCTGCATAAAACCAGAGATTGAAATGAGCACAGATAAAGTTCCTTAAGTCAAATATGGAATAGACAAGAGCTACTCCTTGCTCAACGAAATGGACTCAACACCGCATATTAAACGCCTAAGAATGTACCTGACTCGTAAGTATCGTAAAACCTATGGATTGCTATGTCTCCGAAAGAGAATCAAGCATGTGTACAGGGGCATAAACGCAGCAGTGATAGGATTGGAGAGGTTCGGTGAGCAAATGAAGACCCTTTGAAGTCATATTGCATGGTACCCATTACACGGGTCTTAACTCTCCAGGTTTAAGGTATTCTTCCTTCAGCTAAAACATGCATGTGGAACCCAAGTATGATCAACCATGTGAACGGGAGACGTGTTCAAATATGTCTCAGTTTTCCTCCCCTGGTACTCGGGTGCAACATTCCAGACGCTTTACTAACACTCTCCCCACTTGGAGAGTCAGCGCCTTTAACCTCCTGTTTGGCCCAGTTTGCAATTTCTGCGGAAGATGAACAGGAATAGCGAGAACCAATGAGAGACTAGCTGGAGGTGTCTGGACGGGCAAATTTAACTCTCATTTCCCACCAAGAAGAGGAAATAACCAAAGGCTCAGCGTGCCGTGCCGGAACCAGATTAGGGCCTGAAGCCATCCTGCGGTGTTGCGGCCAGCTCACAAGAAAGCGAGTCGAAGAAAAGAGCTCAGGGGCACTGTAATTCACAAACCTGCAGAGTTATAAATGACAGCTATCGTCCAAAAATAGACTGAAGTAAGGCTGCCAAGAGGACTTGAAAGCGGGGCAGAATTGCAGGAAACCGATTTCAGGAGGTAGACTGGAATTGCATTGAAAGCATAGGAAAAGAGGCAGAACGTCCACAATGATGCACTTGGCCAAAAAGGTCGTATGCGTTTTTCCTGAATATATTCAGGAAAAAACGCATACGCCCTTTCTGGCCAACCAAGCAAGCTTGCAAAGGAAATCTGCACTACAATGAAGTCTCACTTCCCCCCGGTCAAAAGGGCCATCTGAAAAAAGTGTAAAATCCAGAAAGGCAGGACAGGCCATGGAGAACTGGGAGCCTTGTTATGCTGATGGGCGGGATGTAAATTGCCAACAGACACTCGGGAGAAGTGTATGGTGTTTCCTGAAACATCTAAAAAACAAAGCAACAGAACCTAGGGCACTTCCACTTATGGTCCTATAGCTTACGGAAATTAAAATCAAAAAGACACAGCCACCCCAAAGTTTGGAACGGCTCTGTTTACAAGAACCTCGTTTACAGTACAAGTTCAACATCGCAGAAAGTGAAAAATGGATAAAGAAGTTGTGGTATTCACTTACAAAACAATATCACTCAGCAATGAAATCTATGTCATCAGGCCCTTAGCAGCACAATGAGTCGATTCAGGTATGATGATTCTAACTGAAATAAGTCACACAGAAAAAGAAACATCATAAGATATCAGTAATACACGGAATGGAAACTTGGCTACACAGGAACTGAATTACAGAACAGAACTGGGTCACAAATTTAGAAAAACAACTTATGCTTGCTTAAGGCTAAAGGTGAGTTGGGGTGCTGCATAAAACCAGAGATTGAAATGAGCACAGATAAAGTTCCTTAAGCCAAATATGGAATAGACAAGAGCTACTCCTTGCTCAATGAAATGGACTCAACACCGCATATTAAACGCCTAAGAATGTACCTGACTAGTAAGTATCTTAAAACCTATGGATTGCTATGTCTCCGAAAGAGAATCAAGCATGTGTACAGGGGCATAAACGGAGCAGTGATAGGATTGGAGAGGTTCGGTGAGCAAATGAAGACCCTTTGAAGTCATATTGCATGGTACCCATTACACGGGTCTTAACTCTCCAGGTTTAAGGTATTCTTCCTTCAGCTAAAACATGCATGTGGAACCCAAGTATGATCAACCATGTGATCGGGAGACGTGTTCAAATATGTCTCAGTTTTCCTCCCCTGGTACTCGGGTGCAACATTCCAGACGCTTTACTAACACTCTCCCCACTTGGAGAGTCAGTCCCTTTAACCTCCTGTTTGGCCCAGTTTGCAATTTCTGCGGAAGATGAACAGGAATAGCGAGAACCAATGAGAGGCTAGCTGGAGGTGTCTGGACGGGCAAATTTAACTCTCATTTCCCACCAGGAAGAGGAATTAACCAAAGGCTCAGCATGCCGGGCCGGAACCAGATTAGGGCCTGAAGCCATCCTGCGGTGTTGCGGTCAGGTCACAAGAAAGCGAGTTGAAGAAAGGAGCTCAGGGGCACTGTAATTCACAAACCTGCAGAGTTATAAATGACAGCTATCGTCCAAAAATATACTGAAGTAAGGCTGCCAAGAGGACTTGAAAGCGGGGCAGAATAGCAGGAAACTGATTTCAGGAGGTAGACTGGAATTGCATTGAAAGCATAGGAAAAGAGGCAGAACGTCCACAATGATGCACTTGGCCAAAACGGGCGTATGCGTTTTTTCCTGAATATATTCAGGAAAAAACGCATACGCCCTTTTTGGCCAACCAAGCAAGCTTGCAAAGGAAATCTGCACTACAATGAAGTCTCACTTCCCCCCGGTCAAAAGGGCCATCTGAAAAAAGTGTAAAATCCAGAAAGGAAGGACAGGCCATGGAGAACTGGGAGCCTTGTTATGCTGATGGGCGGGATGTAAATTGCCAACAGACACTCGGGAGAAGTGTATGGTGTTTCCTGAAACATCTAAAAAACAAAGCAACAGAGCCTAGGGCACTTCCACTTATGGTCCTATAGCTTAGGGAAATTAAAATCAAAAAGACACAGCCACCCCAACGTTTGGAACGGCTCTGTTTACAAGAACCTCGTTTACAGTACAAGTTCAACATCGCAGAAAGTGAAAAATGGATAAAGAAGTTGTGGTATTTACTTACAAAGCAATATCACTCAGCAATGAAATCTGTGTCATCAGGCCCTTAGCAGCACAATGAGTGGATTCAGGTATGATGATTCTAACTGAAGTAAGTCACACAGAAAAAGAAACATCATAAGATATCAGTAATACACGGAATGTAAACTTGGCTACACAGGAACTGAATTACAGAACAGAACAGGGTCTCAAATTTAGAAAACCAACTATGCTTGCTTAAGGGTAAAGGTGAGTTGGGGTGCTGCATAAAACCAGAGATTGAAATGAGCACAGATAAAGTTCCTTAAGTCAAATATGGAATAGACAAGAGCTACTCCTTGCTCAACGAAATGGACTCAACACCGCATATTACGCCTAAGAATGTGCCTGACTAGTAAGTATCTTAAAACCTATGGATTGCTATGTCTCCGAAAGAGAATCAAGCATGTGTACAGGGGCATAAACGCAGCAGTGATAGGATTGGAGAGGTTCGGTGAGCAAATGAAGACCCTTTGAAGTCATATTGCATGGTACCCATTACACGGGTCTCAACTCTCCAGGTTTAAGGTATTCTTCCTTCAGCTAAAACATGCATGTGGAACCCAAGTATGATCAACCATGTGAACGGGAGACGTGTTCAAATATGTCTCCGTTTTCCTCCCCTGGTACTCGGGTGTAACATTCCAGACGCTTTACTAACACTCTCCCCACTTGGAGAGTCAGCGCCTTTAACCTCCTGTTTGGCCCAGTTTGCAATTTCTGCGGAAGATGAACAGGAATAGCGAGAACCAATGAGAGGCTAGCTGGAGGTGTCTGGACGGGCAAATTTAACTCTCATTTCCCACAAGGAAGAGGAAATAACCAAAGGCTCAGCGTGCCGTGCCGGAACCAGATTAGGGCCTGAAGCCATCCTGCGGTGTTGCGGCCAGCTCAAAAGAAACCGAGTTGAAGAAAGGAGCTCAGGGGCACTGTAATTCACAAACCTGCAGAGTTATAAATGACAGCTATCGTCCAAAAATAGACTGAAGTAAGGCTGCCAAGAGGACTTGAAAGCGGGGCAGAATTGCAGGAAACCGATTTCAGGAGGTAGACTGGAATTGCATTGAAAGCATAGGAAAAGAGGCAGAAAGTCCACAATAATGCACTTGGCCAAAAAGGGCGTATGCGTTTTTTCCTGAATATATTCAGGAAAAAACGCATACGCCCTTTTTGGCCAACCAAGCAAGCTTGCAAAGGAAATCTGCACTACAATGAAGTCTCACTTCCCCTAGGTCAAAAGGGCCATCTGATAAAAGTGTAAAATCCAGAAAGGCAGGACAGGCCATTGAGAACTGGGAGCCTTGTTATGCTGATGGGCGGGATGTAAATTGCCAACAGACACTCGGGAGAAGTGTATGGTGTTTCCTGAAACATCTAAAAAACAAAGCAACAGAGCCTAGGGCACTTCCACTTATGGTCCTATAGCTTAGGGAAATTAAAATCAAAAAGACACAGCCACCCCAAAGTTTGGAACGGCTCTGTTTACAAGAACCTCTTTTACCGTACATGTTCAACATCGCAGAAAGTGAAAAATGGATAAAGAACTTGTGGTACTTACGTACAATGCAGTATCACTCAGCAATGAAATCTATGTCATCAGGCACGTAGCAGCATAATGAGTAGATTCAGATACGATGATTCTAACTGAAATAAGTCACACAGAAAAAGAAACATCATAAGATATCACTAATACACGGAATGTAAACTTGGCTACACAAGAACTGAATTCCAAAACAGAACAGGTTCTCAAATTTAGAAAACCAACTTATGCTTGCTTAAGGGGAAAGGTGAGTTGGGTTGCTGCATAAAACCAGAGATTGAAATGAGCACAGATAAAGTTCCTTAAGCCAAATATGGAATAGACAAGAGCCACTCCTTGCTCAACGAAATGGACTCAACACCGCATATTAAACGCCTAAGAATGTACCTGACTAGTAAGTATCTTAAAACCTATGGATTGCTATGTCTCCGAAAGAGAATCAAGCATGTGTACAGGGGCATAAACGCAGCAGTGATAGGATTGGAGAGGTTCGGTGAGCAAATGAAGACCCTTTGAAGTCATATTGCATGGTACCCATTACACGGGTCTTAACTCTCCAGGTTTAAGGTATTCTTCCTTCAGCTAAAACATGCATGTGGAACCCAAGTATGATCAACCATGTGAACGGGAGACGTGTTCAAATATGTCTCAGTTTTCGTACCCTGGTACTCGGGTGCAACATTCCAGACGCTTTACTAACACTCTCCCCACTTGGAGAGTCAGCGCCTTTAACCTCCTGTTTGGCCCAGTTTGCAATTTCTGCGGAAGATGAACAGGAATAGCGAGAACCAATGAGAGACTAGCTGGAGGTGTATGGACGGGCAAATTTAACTCTCATTTCCCACCAGGAAGAGGAAATAACCAAAGGTTCAGCGTGCCGTGCTTGAACCAGATTAGGGCCTGAAGCCATCCTGCGGTGTTGCGGCCAGGTCACAAGAAAGCAAGTTGAAGAAAGGAGCTCAGGGGCACTGTAATTCACAAACCTGCAGAGTTATAAATGACAGCTATCGTCCAAAAATAGACTGAAGTAAGGCTGCCAAGAGGACTTGAAAGCGGGGCAGAATTGCAGGAAACCGATTTCAGGAGGTAGACTGGAATTGCATTGAAAGCATAGGAAAAGAGGCAGAACGTCCACAATGATGCACTTGGCCAAAAAGGGCGTATGCGTTTTTTCCTGAATATATTCAGGAAAAAACGCATACGCCCTTTTTGGCCAACCAAGCAAGCTTGCAAAGGAAATCTGCACTACAATGAAGTCTCACTTCCCCCCGGTCAAAAGGGCCATCTGAAAAAAGTGTAAAATCCAGAAAGGCAGGACAGGCCATGGAGAACTGGGAGCCTTGTTATGCTGATGGGCGGGATGTAAATTGCCAACAACCACTCGGGAGAAGTGTATGGTGTTTCCTGAAACATCTAAAAAACAAAGCAACAGAACCTAGGGCACTTCCACTTATGGTCCTATAGCTTAGGGAAATTAAAATCAAAAAGACACAGCCACCCCAAAGTTTGGAACGGCTCTGTTTACAAGAATCTCGTTTACAGTACAAGTTCAACATCGCAGAAAGTGAAAAATGGATAAAGAAGTTGTGGTATTCACTTACAAAGCAATATCACTCAGCAATGAAATCTATGTCATCAGGCCCTTAGCAGCACAATGAGTGGATTCAGGTATGATGATTCTAACTGAAATAAGTCACACAGAAAAAGAAACATCATAAGATATCAGTAATACACGGAATGGAAACTTGGCTACACAGGAACTGAATTACAGAACAGAACTGGGTCACAAATTTAGAAAAACAACTTATGCTTGCTTAAGGGTAAAGGTGAGTTGGGGTGCTGCATAAAACCAGAGATTGAAATGAGCACAGATAAAGTTCCTTAAGCCAAATATGGAATAGACAAGAGCTACTCCTTGCTCAACGAAATGGACTCAACACCGCATATTAAACGCCTAAGAATGTACCTGACTTGTAAGTATCTTAAAACCTATAGATTGCTATGTCTCCAAAAGAGAATCAAGCATGTGTACAGGGGCATAAACGCAGCAGTGATAGGATTGGAGAGGTTCGGTGAGCAAATGAAGACCCTTTGAAGTCATATTGCATGGTACCCATTCCACGGGTTTCAACTACCCAGGTTTAAGGTATTCTTCCTTCAGCTAAAACATGCATGTGGAACCTAGAGTATGATCAACCATGTGATCGGGAGACGTGTTCAAATATGTCTCAGTTTTCCTCCCCTGGTACTCGGGTGCAACATTCCAGACGCTTTACTAACACTCTCCCCACTTGGAGAGTCAGTCCCTTTAACCTCCTGTTTGGCCCAGTTTGCAATTTCTGCGGAAGATGAACAGGAATAGCGAGAACCAATGAGAGGCTAGCTGGAGGTGTCTGGACGGGCAAATTTAACTCTCATTTCCCACCAGGAAGAGGAATTAACCAAAGGCTCAGCATGCCGGGCCGGAACCAGATTAGGGCCTGAAGCCATCCTGCGGTGTTGCGGCCAGGTCACAAGAAAGCGAGTTGAAGAAAGGAGCTCAGAGGCACTGTAATTCACAAACCTGCAGAGTTATAAATGACAGCTATCGTCCAAAAATAGACTGAAGTAAGGCTGCCAAGAGGACTTGAAAGCGGGGCAGAATTGCAGGAAACCGATTTCAGGAGGTAGACTGGAATTGCATTGAAAGCATAGGAAAAGAGGCAGAACGTCCACAATGATGCACTTGGCCAAAAAGGGCGTATGCGTTTTTTCCTGAATATATTCAGGAAAAAACGCATACGCCCTTTTTGGCCAACCAAGCAAGCTTGCAAAGGAAATCTGCACTACAATGAAGTCTCACTTCCCCCTGGTCAAAAGGGCCATCTGAAAAAAGTGTAAAATCCAGAAAGGCAGGACAGGCCATTGAGAACTGGGAGCCTTGTTATGATGATGGGCGGGATGTTAATTGCCAACAGACACTTGGGAGAAGTGTATGGTGTTTCCTGAAACATCTAAAAAACAAAGCAACAGAGCCTAGGGCACTTCCACTTATGGTCCTATAGCTTAGGGAAATTAAAATCAAAAAGACACAGCCACCCCAAAGTTTGGAACGGCTCTGTTTACAAGAACCTCTTTTACCGTACAAGTTCAACATCGCAGAAAGTGAAAAATGGATAAAGATCTTGTGGTACTTACGTACAATGCAGTATCACTCAGCAATGAAGTCTATGTCATCAGGCACGTAGCAGCATAATGAGTACATTCAGATACGATGATTCTAACTGAAATAAGTCACACAGAAAAAGAAATATCATAAGATATCACTAATACACGGAATGTAAACTTGGCTACACAGGAACTGAATTCCAAAACAGAACAGGTTCTCAAATTTAGAAAACCAACTTATGCTTGCTTAAGGGTAAAGGTGAGTTGGGGTGCTGCATAAAACCAGAGATTGAAATGAGCACAGATAAAGTTCCTTAAGCCAAATATGGAAGAGACAAGAGCCACTCCTTGCTCAACGAAATGGACTCAACACCGCATATTAAACGCCTAAGAATGTACCTGACTAGTAAGTATCTTAAAACCTATGGATTGCTATGTCTCCGAAAGACAATCAAGCATGTGTACAGGGGCATAAACGCAGCAGTGATAGGATTGGAGAGGTTCGGTGAGCAAATGAAGACCCTTTGAAGTCATATTGCATGGTACCCATTCCACGGGTTTCAATTACCCAGGTTTTAGATATTCTTCCTTCAGCTAAAACAGGCATGTGGAACCCAGAGTATGATCAACCATGTGATCGGGAGACGTGTTCAAATATGTCTCAGTTTTCCTCCCCTGGTACTCGGGTGCAACATTCCAGACGCTTTACTAACACTCTCCCCACTTGGAGAGTCAGCGCCTTTAACCTCCTGTTTGGCCCAGTTTGCAATTTCTGCGGAAGATGAACAGGAATAGCGAGAACCAATGAGAGGCTAGCTGGAGGTGTCTGGACGGGCAAATTTAACTCTCATTTCCCAACAGGAAGAGGAAATATCCAAAGGCTCAGCGTGCCGTGCCGGAACCACATTAGGGCCTGAAGCCATCCTGCGGTGTTGCGGCCAGGTCACAAGAAAGCGAGTTGAAGAAAGGAGCTCAGGGGCACTGTAATTCACAAACCTGCAGAGTTATAAATGACAGCTATCGTCCAAAATTAGACTGAAGTAAGGCTGCCAAGAGGACTTGAAAGCGGGGCAGAATTGCAGGAAACCGATTTCAGGAGGTAGACTGGAATTTCATTGAAAGCATAGGAAAAGAGGCAGAACGTCCACAATGATGCACTTGGCCAAAAAGGGCGTATGCGTTTTTTCCTGAATATATTCAGGAAAAAACGCATACGCCCTTTTTGGCCAACCAAGCAAGCTTGCAAAGGAAATCTGCACTACAATGAAGTCTCACTTCCCCCCGGTCAAAAGGGCCATCTGAAAAAAGTGTAAAATCCAGAAAGGCAGTACAGGCCATGGAGAACTGGGAGCCTTGTTATGCTGATGGGTGGGATGTAAATTGCCAACAACCACTCGGGAGAAGTGTATGGTGTTTCCTGAAACATCTAAAAAACAAAGCAACAGAACCTAGGGCACTTCCACTTATGGTCCTATAGCTTAGGGAAATTAAAATCAAAAAGACACAGCCACCCCAAAGTTTGGAACGCCTCTGTTTACAAGAACCTCGTTTACAGTACAAGTTCAACATCGCAGAAAGTGAAAAATGGATAAAGAAGTTGTGGTATTCACTTACAAAGCAATATCACTCAGCAATGAAATCTATGTCATCAGGCCCTTAGCAGCACAATGAGTGGATTCAGGTATGATGATTCTAACTGAAATAAGTCACACAGAAAAAGAAACATCATAAGATATCAGTAATACACGGAATGGAAACTTGGCTACAGAGGAACTGAATTACAGAACAGAACAGGGTCTCAAATTTAGAAAACCAACTTATGCTTGCTTAAGGGTAAAGATGAGTTGGGGTGCTGCATAAAACCAGAGATTGAAATGAGCACAGATAAAGTTCCTTAAGCCAAATATGGAATAGACAAGAGCCACTCCTTGCTCAACGAAATGGACTCAACACCGCATATTAAACGCCTAAGAATGTACCTGACTAGTAAGTATCTTAAAACCTATGGATTGCTATGTCTCCGAAAGAGAATCAAGCATGTGTACAGGGGCATAAACGCAGCAGTGATAGGATTGGAGAGGTTCGGTGAGCAAATGAAGACCCTTTGAAGTCATATTGCATGGTACCCATTCCACGGGTTTCAATTACCCAGGTTTTAGGTATTCTTCCTTCAGCTAAAACAGGCATGTGGAACCCAGAGTATGATCAACCATGTGATCGAGAGACGTGTTCAAATATGTCTCAGTTTTCCTCCCCTGGTACTCGGGTGCAACATTCCAGACGCTTTACTAACACTCTCCCCACTTGGAGAGTCAGCGCCTTTAACCTCCTGTTTGGCCCAGTTTGCAATTTCTGCGGAAGATGAACAGGAATAGCGAGAACCAATGAGAGGCTAGCTGGAGGTGTCTGGACGGGCAAATTTAACTCTCATTTCCCAACAGGAAGAGGAAATAACCAAAGGCTCAGCGTGCCGTGCCGGAACCAGATTAGGGCCTGAAGCCATCCTGCGGTGTTGCGGCCAGGTCACAAGAAAGCGAGTTGAAGAAAGGAGCTCAGGGGCACTGTAATTCACAAACCTGCAGAGTTATAAATGACAGCTATCGTCCAAAAATAGACTGAAGTAAGGCTGCCAAGAGGACTTGAAAGCGGGGCAGAATTGCAGGAAACCGATTTCAGGAGGTAGACTGGAATTGCATTGAAAGCATAGGAAAAGAGGCAGAACGTCCACAATGATGCACTTGGCCAAAAAGGGCGTATGCGTTTTTTCCTGAATATATTCAGGAAAAAACGCATACGCCCTTTTTGGCCAACCAAGCAAGCTTGCAAAGGAAATCTGCACTACAATGAAGTCTCACTTCCCCCCGGTCAAAAGGGCCATCTGAAAAAAGTGTAAAATCCAGAAAGGCAGGACAGGCCATGGAGAACTGGGAGCCTTGTTATGCTGATGGGCGGGATGTAAATTGCCAACAGACACTCGGGAGAAGTGTATGGTGTTTCCTGAAACATCTAAAAAACAAAGCAACAGAGCCTAGGGCACTGCCACTTATGGTCGTATAGCTTAGGGAAATTAAAATCAAAAAGACACAGCCACCCTAAAGTTTGGGACGCCTCTGTTTACAAGAACCTCGTTTACAGTACAAGTTCAACATCGCAGAAAGTGAAAAATGGATAAAGAAGTTGTGGTATTTACTTACAAAGCAATATCACTCAGCAATGAAATCTGTGTCATCAGGCCCTTAGCAGCACAATGAGTGGATTCAGGTATGATGATTCTAACAGAAGTAAGTCACACAGAAAAAGAAACATCATAAGATATCAGTAATACACGGAATGTAAACTTGGCTACACAGGAACTGAATTACAGAACAGAACAGGGTCTCAAATTTAGAAAACCAACTATGCTTGCTTAAGGGTAAAGGTGAGTTGGGGTGCTGCATAAAACCAGAGATTGAAATGAGCACAGATAAAGTTCCTTAAGTCAAATATGGAATAGACAAGAGCTACTCCTTGCTCAACGAAATGGACTCAACACCGCATATTAAACGCCTAAGAATGTGCCTGACTAGTAAGTATCTTAAAACCTATGGATTGCTATGTCTCCGAAAGAGAATCAAGCATGTGTACAGGGGCATAAACGCTGCAGTGATAGGATTGGAGAGGTTCGGTGAGCAAATGAAGACCCTTTGAAGTCATATTGCATGGTACCCATTCCACGGGTCTCAACTCTCCAGGTTTAAGGTATTCTTCCTTCAGCTAAAACATGCATGTGGAACCCAAGTATGATCAACCATGTGAACGGGAGACGTGTTCAAATATGTCTCAGTTTTCCTCCCCTGCTCCTCGGGTGCAACATTCCAGACGCTTTACTAACACTCTCCCCACTTGGAGAGTCAGCGCCTTTAACCTCCTGTTTGGCCCAGTTTGCAATTTCTGCGGAAGATGAACAGGAATAGCGAGAACCAATGAGAGGCTAGCTGGAGGTGTCTGGACGGGCAAATTTAACTCTCATTTCCCACCAGGAAGAGGAAATAACCAAAGGCTCAGCGTGCCGTACCGGAACCAGATTAGGGCCTGAAGCCATCCTGCGGTGTTGCGGCCAGGTCACAAGAAAGCGAGTTGAAGAAAGGAGCTCAGGGGCACTGTAATTCACAAACCTGCAGAGTTATAAATGACAGCTATCGTCCAAAAATAGACTGAAGTAAGGCTGCCAAGAGGACTTGAAAGCGGGGCAGAATTGCAGGAAACCGATTTCAGGAGGTAGACTGGAATTGCATTGAAAGCATAGGAAAAGAGGCAGAACGTCCACAATGATGCACTTGGCCAAAAAGGGCGTATGCGTTTTTTCCTGAATATATTCAGGAAAAAACGCATACGCCCTTTTTGGCCAACCAAGCAAGCTTGCAAAGGAAATCTGCACTACAATGAAGTCTCACTTCCCCCCGGTCAAAAGGGCCATCTGAAAAAAGTGTAAAATCCAGAAAGGCAGGACAGGCCATGGAGAACTGGGAGCCTTGTTATGCTGATGGGCGGGATGTAAATTGCCAACAACCACTCGGGAGAAGTGTATGGTGTTTCCTAAAACATCTAAAAAACAAAGCAACAGAACCTAGGGCACTTCCACTTATGGTCCTATAGCTTAGGGAAATTAAAATCAAAAAGACACAGCCACCCCAAAGTTTGGAACGCCTCTGTTTACAAGAACCTCGTTTACAGTACAAGTTCAACATCGCAGAAAGTGAAAAATGGATAAAGAAGTTGTGGTATTTAGTTACAAAGCAATATCACTCAGCAATGAAATCTGTGTCATCAGGCCCTTAGCAGCACAATGAGTGGATTCAGGTATGATGATTCTAACTGAAGTAAGTCACACAGAAAAAGAAACATCATAAGATATCAGTAATACACGGAATGTAAACTTGGCTACACAGGAACTGAATTACAGAACAGAACAGGGTCTCAAATTTAGAAAACCAACTTATGCTTGCTTAAGGGTAAAGGTGAGTTGGGGTGCTGCATAAAACCAGAGATTGAAATGAGCACAGATAAAGTTCCTTAAGCCAAATATGGAATAGACAAGAGCTACTCCTTGCTCAACGAAATGGACTCAACACCGCATATTAAACGCCTAAGAATGTACCTGACTAGTAAGTATCTTAAAACCTATGGATTGCTATGTCTCCGAAAGAGAATCAAGCATGTGTACAGGGGCATAAACGCAGCAGTGATAGGATTGGAGAGGTTCGGTGAGCAAATGAAGACCCTTTGAATTCATATTACATGGTACCCATTACACGGGTCTTAACTCTCCAGGTTTAAGGTATTCTTCCTTCAGCTAAAACATGCATGTGGAACCCAAGTATGATCAACCATGTGAACGGGAGACGTGTTCAAATATGTCTCAGTTTTCCTCCCCTGGTACTCGGGTGCAACATTCCAGACGCTTTACTAACACTCTCCCGACTTGGAGAGTCAGTCCCTTTAACCTCCTGTTTGGCCCAGTTTGCAATTTCTGCGGAAGATGAACAGGAATAGCGAGAACCAATGAGAGACTAGCTGGAAGTGTCTGGACGGGCAAATTTAACTCTCATTTCCCACCAGGAAGAGGAATTAACCAAAGGCTCAGTGTGCCGTGCCGGAACCAGATTAGGGCCTGAAGCCATCATGCGGTGTTGCGGCCAGCTCAAAAGATAGCGAGTTGAAGAAAGGAGCTCAGGGGCACTGTAATTCACAAACCTGCAGAGTTATAAATGACAGCTATCATCCAAAAATAGACTGAAGTAAGGCTGCCAAGAGGACTTGAAAGCGGGGCAGAATTGCAGGAAACCGATTTCAGGAGGTAGACTGGAATTGCATTGAAAGCATAGGAAAAGAGGCAGAACGTCCACAATGATGCACTTGGCCAAAAAGGGCGTATGCGTTTTTTCCTGAATATATTCAGGAAAAAACGCATACGCCCTTTTTGGCCAACCAAGCAAGCTTGCAAAGGAAATCTGCACTACAATGAAGTCTCACTTCCCCCTGGTCAAAAGGGCCATCTGAAAAAAGTGTAAAATCCAGAAAGGCAGGACAGGCCATGGAGAACTGGGAGCCTTGTTATGCTGATGGGCGGGATGTAAATTGCCAACAGACACTTGGGAGAAGTGTATGGTGTTTCCTGAAACATCTAAAAAACAAAGCAACAGAGCCTAGGGCACTTCCACTTATGGTCCTATAGCTTAGGGAAATTAAAATCAAAAAGACACAGCCACCCCAAAGTTTGGAACGGCTCTGTTTACAAGAACCTCGTTTACAGTACAAGTTCAACATCGCAGAAAGTGAAAAATGGATAAAGAACTTGTGGTACTTACGTACAATGCAGTATCACTCAGCAATGAAATCTATGTCATCAGGCACGTAGCAGCATAATGAGTAGATTCAGGTACGATGATTCTAACTGAAATAAGTCACACAGAAAAAGAAACATCATAAGATATCACTAATACACGGAATGTAAACTTGGCTACACAGGAACTGAATTCCAAAACAGAACAGGTTCTCAAATTTAGAAAACCAACTTATGCTTGCTTAAGGGGAAAGGTGAGTTGGGTTGCTGCATAAAACCAGAGATTGAAATGAGCACAGATAAAGTTCCTTAAGCCAAATATGGAATAGACAAGAGCCACTCCTTGCTCAACGAAATGGACTCAACACCGCATATAAAACGCCTAAGAATGTACCTGACTAGTAAGTATCTTAAAACCTATGGATTGCTATGTCTCCGAAAGAGAATCAAGCATGTGTACAGGGGCATAAACGCAGCAGTGATAGGATTGGAGAGGTTCGGTGAGCAAATGAAGACCCTTTGAAGTCATATTGCATGGTACCCATTCCACGGGTTTCAATTACCCAGGTTTTAGGTATTCTTCCTTCAGCTAAAACAGGCATGTGGAACCCAGAGTATGATCAACCATGTGATCGGGAGACGTGTTCAAATATGTCTCAGTTTTCCTCCCCTGGTACTCGGGTGCAACATTCCAGACGCTTTACTAACACTCTCCCCACTTGGAGAGTCAGCGCCTTTAACCTCCTGTTTGGCACAGTTTGCAATTTCTGCGGAAGATGAACAGGAATAGCGAGAACCAATGAGAGGCTAGCTGGAGGTGTCTGGACGGGCAAATTTAACTCTCATTTCCCAACAGGAAGAGGAAATAACCAAAGGCTCAGCGTGCCGTACCGGAACCAGATTAGGGCCTGAAGCCATCCTGCGGTGTTGCGGCCAGCTCAAAAGAAAGCGAGTTGAAGAAAGGAGCTCAGGGGCACTGTAATTCACAAACCTGCAGAGTTATAAATGACAGCTATCGTCCAAAAATAGACTGAAGTAAGGCTGCCAAGAGGACTTGAAAGCGGGGCAGAATTGCAGGAAACCGATTTCAGGAGGTAGACTGAAATTGCATTGAAAGCATAGGAAAAGAGGCAGAACGTCCACAATGATGCACTTGGCCAAAAAGGGCGTATGCGTTTTTTCCTGAATATATTCAGGAAAAAACGCATACGCCCTATTTGGCCAACCAAGCAAGCTTGCAAAGGAAATCTGCACTACAATGAAGTCTCACTTCCCCCCGGTCAAAAGGGCCATCTGAAAAAAGTGTAAAATCCAGAAAGGCAGGACAGGCCATGGAGAACTGGGAGCCTTGTTATGCTGATGGGCGGGATGTAAATTGCCAACAACCACTCGGGAGAAGTGTATGGTGTTTCCTGAAACATCTAAAAAACAAAGCAACAGAGCCTAGGGCACTGCCACTTATGGTCCTATAGCTTAGGGAAATTAAAATCAAAAAGACACAGCCACCCCAAAGTTTGGGACGCCTCTGTTTACAAGAACCTCGTTTCCAGTACAAGTTCAACATCACAGAAAGTGAAAAATGGATAAAGAAGTTGTGGTATTTACTTACAAAGCAATATCACTCAGCAATGAAATCTATGTCATCAGGCCCTTAGCAGCACAATGAGTGGATTCAGGTATGATGATTCTAACTGAAATAAGTCACACAGAAAAAGAAACATCATAAGATATCAGTAATACACGGAATGTAAACTTGGCTACACAGGAACTGAATTACAGAACAGAACAGGGACTCAAATTTAGAAAACCAACTTATGCTTGCTTAAGGGGAAAGGTGAGTTGGGGTGCTGCATAAAACCAGAGATTGAAATGAGCACAGATAAAATTCCTTAAGCCAAATATGGAATAGACAAGAGCTACTCCTTGCTCAACGAAATGGACTCAACACCCCATATTAAACGCCTAACAATGTACCTGACTAGTAAGTATCTTAAAACCTATGGATTGCTATGTCTCCGAAAGAGAATCAAGCATGTGTACAGAGGCATAAACGCAGCAGTGATAGGATTGGAGAGGTTCGGTGAGCAAATGAAGACCCTTTGAAGTCATATTGCATGGTACCCATTACACGGGTCTTAACTCTCCAGGTTTAAGGTATTCTTCCTTCAGCTAAAACATGCATGTGGAACCCAAGTATGATCAACCATGTGAACGGGAGACGTGTTCAAATATGTCTCAGTTTTCCTCCCCTGGTACTCGGGTGCAACATTCCAGACGCTTTACTAACACTCTCCCCACTTGGAGAGTCAGCGCCTTTAACCTCCTGTTTGGCACAGTTTGCAATTTCTGCGGAAGATGAACAGGAATAGCGAGAACCAATGAGAGGCTAGCTGGAGGTGTCTGGACGGGCAAATTTAACTCTCATTTCCCAACAGGAAGAGGAAATAACCAAAGGCTCAGCGTGCCGTACCCGAACCAGATTAGGGCCTGAAGCCATCCTGCGGTGTTGCGGCCAGCTCAAAAGAAAGCGAGTTGAAGAAAGGAGCTCAGGGGCACTGTAATTCACAAACCTGCAGAGTTATAAATGACAGGTATCGTCCAAAAATAGACTGAAGTAAGGCTGCCAAGAGGACTTGAAAGCGGGGCAGAATTGCAGGAAACCGATTTCAGGAGGTAGACTGGAATTGCATTGAAAGCATAGGAAAAGAGGCAGAACGTCCACAATGATGCACTTGGCCAAAAAGGGCGTATGCGTTTTTTCCTGAATATATTCAGGAAAAAACGCATACGCCCTTTTTGGCCAACCAAGCAAGCTTGCAAAGGAAATCTGCACTACAATGAAGTCTCACTTCCCCCCGGTCAAAAAGGCCATCTGAAAAAAGTGTAAAATCCAGAAAGGCAGGACAGGCCATGGAGAACTGGGAGCCTTGTTATGCTGATGGGCGGGATGTAAATTGCCAACAGACACTCGGGGGAAGTGTATGGTGTTTCCTGAAACATCTAAAAAACAAAGCAACAGAACCTAGGGCACTTCCACTTATGGTCCTATAGCTTAGGGAAATTAAAATCAAAAACACACAGCCACCCCAAAGTTTAAAGCGGCTCCGTTTACAAGAACCTCGTTTACAGTACAAGTTCAACATCGCAGAAAGTGAAAAATGGATAAAGAAGTTGTGGTATTTACTTACAAAGCAATATCACTCAGCAATGAAATCTGTGTCATCAGGCCCTTAGCAGCACAATGAGTGGATTCAGATATGATGATTCTAACTGAAATAAGTCACACAGAAAAAGAAACATCATAAGATATCAGTAATACACGGAATGTAAACTAGGCTACACAGGATCTGAATTACAGAACAGAACAGGGTCTCAAATTTAGAAAACCAACTTATGCTTGCTTAAGGGGAAAGGTGAGTTGGGGTGCTGCATAAAACCAGAGATTGAAATGAGCACAGATAAAGTTCCTTAAGTCAAATATGGAATACACAAGAGCTACTCCTTGCTCAACGAAATGGACTCAACACCGCATATTAAACGCCTAAGAATGTACCTGACTAGTAAGTATCGTAAAACCTATGGATTGCTATGTCTCCGAAAGAGAATCAAGCATGTGTACAGGGGCATAAATGCAGCAGTGATAGGATTGGAGAGGTTCGGTGAGCAAATGAAGACCCTTTGAAGTCATATTGCATGGTACCCATTACACGGGTCTTAACTCTCCAGGTTTAAGGTATTCTTCCTTCAGCTAAAACATGCATGTGGAACCCAAGTATGATCAACCATGTGAACGGGAGATGTGTTCAAATATGTCTCAGTTTTCCTCCCCTGGTACTCAGGTGCAACATTCCAGACGCTTTACTAACACTCTCCCCACTTGGAGAGTCAGCGCCTTTAACCTCCTGTTTGGCCCAGTTTGCAATTTCTGCGGAAGATGAACAGGAATAGCGAGAACCAATGAGAGGCTAGCTGGAGGTGTCTGGACGGGCAAATTTAACTCTCATTTCCCAACAGGAAGAGGAAATAACCAAAGGCTCAGCGTGCCGTGCCGGAACCAGATTAGGGCCTGAAGCCATCCTGCGGTGTTGCGGCCAGGTCACAAGAAAGCGAGTTGAAGAAAGGAGCTCAGGGGCACTGTAATTCACAAACCTGCAGAGTTATAAATGACAGCTATCGTCCAAAAATAGACTGAAGTAAGGCTGCCAAGAGGACTTGAAAGCGGGGCAGAATTGCAGGAAACCGATTTCAGGAGGTAGACTGGAATTGCATTGAAAGCATAGGAAAAGAGGCAGAACGTCCACAATGATGCACTTGGCCAAAATGGGCGTATGCATTTTTTCCTGAATATATTCAGGAAAAAACGCATACGCCCTTTTTGGCCAACCAAGCAAGCTTGCAAAGGAAATCTGCACTACAATGAAGTCTCACTTCCCCCCGGTCAAAAGGGCCATCTGAAAAAAGTGTAAAATCCAGAAAGGCAGGACAGGCCATGGAGAACTGGGAGCCTTGTTATGCTGAAGGGCGGGATGTAAATTGCCAACAGACACTCGGGAGAAGTGTATGGTGTTTCCTGAAACATCTAAAAAACAAAGCAACAGAGCCTAGGGCACTTCCACTTATGGTCCTATAGCTTAGGGAAATTAAAATCAAAAAGACACAGCCACCCCAAAGTTTGGAACGGCTCTGTTTACAAGAACCTCGTTTACAGTACAAGTTCAACATCGCAGAAAGTGAAAAATGGATAAAGAAGTTGTGGTATTCACTTACAAAGCAATATCACTCAGCAATGAAATCTATGTCATCAGGCCCTTAGCAGCACAATGAGTGGATTCAGGTATGATGATTCTAACTGAAATAAGTCACACAGAAAAAGAAACATCATAAGATATCAGTAATACACGGAATGGAAACTTGGCTACAGAGGAACTGAATTACAGAACAGAACAGGGTCTCAAATTTAGAAAACCAACTTATGCTTGCTTAAGGGTAAAGGTGAGTTGGGGTGCTGCATAAAACCAGAGATTGAAATGAGCACAGATAAAGTTCCTTAAGCCAAATATGGAATAGACAAGAGCCACTCCTTGCTCAACGAAATGGACTCAACACCGCATATTAAACGCCTAAGAATGTACCTGACTAGTAAGTATCTTAAAACCTATGGATTGCTATGTCTCCGAAAGAGAATCAAGCATGTGTACAGGGGCATAAACGCAGCAGTGATAGGATTGGAGAGGTTCGGTGAGCAAATGAAGACCCTTTGAAGTCATATTGCATGGTACCCATTCCACGGGTTTCAATTACCCAGGTTTTAGGTATTCTTCCTTCAGCTAAAACAGGCATGTGGAACCGAGAGTATGATCAACCATGCGATCGGGAGACGTGTTCAAATATGTCTCAGTTTTCCTCCCCTGGTACTCGGGTGCAACATTCCAGACGCTTTACTAACACTCTCCCCACTTGGAGAGTCAGCGCCTTTAACCTCCTGTTTGGCCCAGTTTGCAATTTCTGCGGAAGATGAACAGGAATAACGAGAACCAATGAGAGGCTAGCTGGAGGTGTCTGGACGGGCAAATTTAACTCTCATTTCCCAACAGGAAGAGGAAATAACCAAAGGCTCAGCGTGCCGTGCCGGAACCAGATTAGGGCCTGAAGCCATCCTGCGGTGTTGCGGCCAGGTCACAAGAAAGCGAGTTGAAGAAAGGAGCTCAGGGGCACTGTAATTCACAAACCTGCAGAGTTATAAATGACAGCTATCGTCCAAAAATAGACTGAAGTACGGCTGCCAAGAGGACTTGAAAGCGGGGCAGAATTGCAGGAAACCGATTTCAGGAGGTAGACTGGAATTGCATTGAAAGCATAGGAAAAGAGGCAGAACGTCCACAATGATGCACTTGGCCAAAATGGGCGTATGCGTTTTTTCCTGAATATATTCAGGAAAAAACGCATACGCCCTTTTTGGCCAACCAAGCAAGCTTGCAAAGGAAATCTGCACTACAATGAAGTCTCACTTCCCCGCGGTCAAAAGGGCCATCTGAAAAAAGTGTAAAATCCAGAAAGGCAGGACAGGCCATGGAGAACTGGGAGCCTTGTTATGCTGATGGGCGGGATATAAATTGCCAACAACCACTCGGGAGAAGTGTATGGTGTTTCCTGAAACATCTAAAAAACAAAGCAACAGAACCTAGGGCACTTCCACTTATGGTCCGATAGCATAGGGAAATTAAAATCAAAAAGACACAGCCACCCCAAAGTTTGGAACGGCTCTGTTTACAAGAACCTCGTTTACAGTACAAGTTCAACATCACAGAAAGTGAAAAATGGATAAAGAAGTTGTTGTATTTACTTACAAAGCAATATCACTCAGCAATGAAATCTATGTCATCAGGCCCTTAGCATCACAATGAGTGGATTCAGGTATGATGATTCTAACTGAAATAAGTCACACAGAAAAAGAAACATCATAAGATATCAGTAATACACGGAATGTAAACTTGGCTACACAGGAACTGAATTACAGAACAGAACAGGGTCTCAAATTTAGAAAACCAACTTATGCTTGCTTAAGGGGAAAGGTGAGTTGGGGTGCTGCATAAAACCAGAGATTGAAATGAGCACAGATAAAGTTCCTTAAGTCAAATATGGAATACACAAGAGCTACTCCTTGCTCAACGAAATGGACTCAACACCGCATATTAAACGCCTAAGAATGTACCTGACTAGTAAGTATCGTAAAACCTATGGATTGCTATGTCTCCAAAAGAGAATCAAGCATGTGTACAGGGGCATAAATGCAGCAGTGATAGGATTGGACAGGTTCGGTGAGCAAATGAAGACCCTTTGAAGTCATATTGCATGGTACCCATTACACGGGTCTTAACTCTCCAGGTTTAAGGTATTCTTCCTTCAGCTAAAACATGCATGTGGAACCCAAGTATGATCAACCATGTGAACGGGAGACGTGTTCAAATATGTCTCAGTTTTCCTCCCCTGGTACTCAGGTGCAACATTCCAGACGCTTTACTAACACTCTCCCCACTTGGAGAGTCAGCGCCTTTAACCTCCTGTTTGGCCCAGTTTGCAATTTCTGCGGAAGATGAACAGGAATAGCGAGAACCAATGAGAGGCTAGCTGGAGGTGTCTGGACGGGCAAATTTAACTCTCATTTCCCAACAGGAAGAGGAAATAACCAAAGGCTCAGCGTGCCGTGCCGGAACCAGATTAGGGCCTGAAGCCATCCTGCGGTGTTGCGGCCAGGTCACAAGAAAGCGAGTTGAAGAAAGGAGCTCAGGGGCACTGTAATTCACAAACCTGCAGAGTTATAAATGACAGCTATCGTCCAAAAATAGACTGAAGTAAGGCTGCCAAGAGGACTTGAAAGCGGGGCAGAATTGCAGGAAACCGATTTCAGGAGGTAGACTGGAATTGCATTGAAAGCATAGGAAAAGAGGCAGAACGTCCACAATGATGCACTTGGCCAAAAAGGGCGTATGCGTTTTTTCCTGAATATATTCAGGAAAAAACGCATACGCCCTTTTTGGCCAACCAAGCAAGCTTGCAAAGGAAATCTGCACTACAATGAAGTCTCACTTCCCCCCGGTCAAAAGGGCCATCTGAAAAAAGTGTAAAATCCAGAAAGGCAGGACAGGCCATGGAGAACTGGGAGCCTTGTTATGCTGATGGGCGGGATGTAAATTGCCAACAGACACTCGGGAGAAGTGTATGGTGTTTCCTGAAACATCTAAAAAACAAAGCAACAGAACCTAGGGCACTTCCACTTATGGTCCTATAGCTTAGGGAAATTAAAATCAAAAAGACACAGCCACCCCAAAGTTTGGAACGGCTCTGTTTACAAGAACCTCGTTTACAGTACAAGTTCAACATCGCAGAAAGTGAAAAATGGATAAAGAAGTTGTGGTATTCACTTACAAAGCAATATCACTCAGCAATGAAATCTATGTCATCAGGCCCTTAGCAGCACAATGAGTGGATTCAGGTATGATGATTCTAACTGAAATAAGTCACACAGAAAAAGAAACATCATAAGATATCAGTAATACACGGAATGGAAACTTGGCTACAGAGGAACTGAATTACAGAACAGAACAGGGTCTCAAATTTAGAAAACCAACTTATGCTTGCTTAAGGGTAAAGGTGAGTTGGGGTGCTGCATAAAACCAGAGATTGAAATGAGCACAGATAAAGTTCCTTAAGCCAAATATGGAATAGACAAGAGCCACTCCTTGCTCAACGAAATGGACTCAACACCGCATATTAAACGCCTAAGAATGTACCTGACTAGTAAGTATCTTAAAACCTATGGATTGCTATGTCTCCGAAAGAGAATCAAGCATGTGTACAGGGGCATAAACGCAGCAGTGATAGGATTGGAGAGGTTCGGTGAGCAAATGAAGACCCTTTGAAGTCATATTGCATGGTACCCATTCCACGGGTTTCAATTACCAAGGTTTTAGGTATTCTTCCTTCAGCTAAAACAGGCATGTGGAACCCAGAGTATGATCAACCATGTGATCGGGAGACGTGTTCAAATATGTCTCAGTTTTCCTCCCCTGGTACTCGGGTGCAACATTCCAGACGCTTTACTAACACTCTCCCCACTTGGAGAGTCAGCGCCTTTAACCTCCTGTTTGGCCCAGTTTGCAATTTCTGCGGAAGATGAACAGGAATAGCGAGAACCAATGAGAGGCTAGCTGGAGGTGTCTGGACGGGCAAATTTAACTCTCATTTCCCAACAGGAAGAGGAAATAACCAAAGGCTCAGCGTGCCGTGCCGGAACCAGATTAGGGCCTGAAGCCATCCTGCGGTGTTGCGGCCAGGTCACAAGAAAGCGAGTTGAAGAAAGGAGCTCAGGGGCACTGTAATTCACAAACCTGCAGAGTTATAAATGACAGCTATCGTCCAAAAATAGACTGAAGTAAGGCTGCCAAGAGGACTTGAAAGCGGGGCAGAATTGCAGGAAACCGATTTCAGGAGGTAGACTGGAATTGCATTGAAAGCATAGGAAAAGAGGCAGAACGTCCACAATGATGCACTTGGCCAAAATGGGCGTATGCGTTTTTTCCTGAATATATTCAGGAAAAAACGCATACGCCCTTTTTGGCCAACCAAGCAAGCTTGCAAAGGAAATCTGCACTACAATGAAGTCTCACTTCCCCGCGGTCAAAAGGGCCATCTGAAAAAAGTGTAAAATCCAGAAAGGCAGGACAGGCCATGGAGAACTGGGAGCCTTGTTATGCTGATGGGCGGGATGTAAATTGCCAACAACCACTCGGGAGAAGTGTATGGTGTTTCCTGAAACATCTAAAAAACAAAGCAACAGAGCCTAGGGCACTTCCACTTATGGTCCTATAGCTTAGGGAATTTAAAATCAAAAAGACACAGCCACCCCAAAGTTTGGAACGGCTCTGTTTACAAGAACCTCGTTTACAGTACAAGTTCAACATCGCAGAAAGTGAAAAATGGATAAAGAAGTTGTGGTATTCACTTACAAAGCAATATCACTCAGCAATGAAATCTATGTCATCAGGCCCTTAGCAGCACAATGAGTGGATTCAGGTATGATGATTCTAACTGAAATAAGTCACACAGAAAAAGAAACATCATAAGATATCAGTAATACATGGAATGGAAACTTGGCTACACAGGAACTGAATTACAGAACAGAACAGGGTCTCAAATTTAGAAAACCAACTTATGCTTGCTTAAGGGTAAAGGTGAGTTGGGGTGCTGCATAAAACCAGAGATTGAAATGAGCACAGATAAAGTTCCTTAAGCCAAATATGGAATAGACAAGAGCTACTCCTTGCTCAACGAAATGGACTCAACACCCCATATTAAACGCCTAAGAATGTACCTGACTAGTAAGTATCTTAAAACCTATGGATTGCTATGTCTCCGAAAGAGAATCAAGCATGTGTACAGGGGCATAAACGCAGCAGTGATAGGATTGGAGAGGTTCGGTGAGCAAATGAAGACCCTTTGAAGTCATATTGCATGGTACCCATTCCACCGGTTTCAACTACCCAGGTTTAAGGTATTCTTCCTTCAGCTAAAACATGCATGTGGAACCTAGAGTATGATCAACCATGTGAATGGGAGACGTGTTCAAATATGTCTCAGTTTTCCTCCCCTGGTACTCGGGTGCAACATTCCAGACGCTTTACTAACACTCTCCCCACTTGGAGAGTCAGTCCCTTTAACCTCCTGTTTGGCCCAGTTTGCAATTTCTGCGGAAGATGAACAGGAATAGTGAGAACCAATGAGAGGCTAGCTGGAGGTGTCTGGACGGGCAAATTTAACTCTCATTTCCCACCAGGAAGAGGAAATAACCAAAGGCTCAGCGTGCCGTACCGGAACCAGATTAGGGCCTGAAGTCATCCTGCGGTGTTGCGGCCAGCTCAAAAGAAAGCGAGTTGAAGAAAGGAGCTCAGGGGCACTGTAATTCACAAACCTGCAGAGTTATAAATGACAGGTATCGTCCAAAAATAGACTGAAGTAAGGCTGCCAAGAGGACTTGAAATCGGGGCAGAATTGCAGGAAACCGATTTCAGGAGGTAGACTGGAATTGCATTGAAAGCATAGGAAAAGAGGCAGAACGTCCACAATGATGCACTTGGCCAAAAAGGGCGTATGCGTTTTTTCCTGAATATATTCAGGAAAAAACGCATACGCCCTTTTTGGCCAACCAAGCAAGCTTGCAAAGGAAATCTGCACTACAATGAAGTCTCACTTCCCCCCGGTCAAAAGGGCCATCTGAAAAAAGTGTAAAATCCAGAAAGGCAGGACAGGCCATGGAGAACAGGGAGCCTTGTTATGCTGATGGGCGGGATGTAAATTGCCAACAACCACTGGGGAGAAGTGTATGGTGTTTCCTGAAACATCTAAAAAACAAAGCAACAGAGCCTAGGGCACTTCCACTTATGGTCCTATAGCTTAGGGAAATTAAAATCAAAAAGACACAGCCACCCCAAAGTTTGGAACGGCTCTGTTTACAAGAACCTCGTTTACAGTACAAGTTCAACATCGCAGAAAGTGAAAAATGGATAAAGAAGTTGTGGTATTCACTTACAAAGCAATATCACTCAGCAATGAAATCTATGTCATCAGGCCCTTAGCAGCACAATGAGTGGATTCAGGTATGATGATTCTAACTGAAATAAGTCACACAGAAAAAGAAACATCATAAGATATCAGTAATACACGGAATGGAACCTTGGCTACAGAGGAACTGAATTACAGAACAGAACAGGGTCTCAAATTTAGAAAACCAACTTATGCTTGCTTAAGGGTAAAGGTGAGTTGGGGTGCTGCATAAAACCAGAGATTGAAATGAGCACAGATAAAGTTCCTTAAGCCAAATATGGAATAGACAAGAGCCACTCCTTGCTCAACGAAATGGACTCAACACCGCATATTAAACGCCTAAGAATGTACCTGACTAGTAAGTATCTTAAAACCTATGGATTGCTATGTCTCCGAAAGAGAATCAAGCATGTGTACAGGGGCATAAACGCAGCAGTGATAGTATTGGAGAGGTTCGGTGAGCAAATGAAGACCCTTTGAAGTCATATTGCATGGTACCCATTCCACGGGTTTCAATTACCCAGGTTTTAGGTATTCTTCCTTCAGCTAACAGGCATGTGGAACCCAGAGTATGATCAACCATGTGATCGGGAGACGTGTTCAAATATGTCTCAGTTTTCCTCCCCTGGTACTCGGGTGCAACATTCCAGACGCTTTACTAACACTCTCCCCACTTGGAGAGTCAGCGCCTTTAACCTCCTGTTTGGCCCAGTTTGCAATTTCTGCGGAAGATGAACAGGAATAGCGAGAACCAATGAGAGGCTAGCTGGAGGTGTCTGGACGGGCAAATTTAACTCTCATTTCCCAACAGGAAGAGGAAATAACCAAAGGCTCAGCGTGCCGTGCCGGAACCAGATTAGGGCCTGAAGCCATCCTGCGGTGTTGCGGCCAGGTCACAAGAAAGCGAGTTGAAGAAAGGAGCTCAGGGGCACTGTAATTCACAAACCTGCAGAGTTATAAATGACAGCTATCGTCCAAAAATAGACTGAAGTACGGCTGCCAAGAGGACTTGAAAGCGGGGCAGAATTGCAGGAAACCGATTTCAGGAGGTAGACTGGAATTTCATTGAAAGCATAGGAAAAGAGGCAGAACGTCCACAATGATGCACTTGGCCAAAAAGGGCGTATGCGTTTTTTCCTGAATATATTCAGGATAAAACGCATACGCCCTTTTTGGCCAACCAAGCAAGCTTGCAAAGGAAATCTGCACTACAATGAAGTCTCACTTCCCCCCGGTCAAAAGGGCCATCTGAAAAAAGTGTAAAATCCAGAAAGGCAGGACAGGCCATGGAGAACTGGGAGCCTTGTTATGCTGATGGGTGGGATGTAAATTGCCAACAACCACTCGGGAGAAGTGTATGGTGTTTCCTGAAACATCTAAAAAACAAAGCAACAGAACCTAGGGCACTTCCACTTATGGTCCTATAGCTTAGGGAAATTAAAATCAAAAAGACACAGCCACCCCAAAGTTTGGAACGCCTCTGTTTACAAGAACCTCGTTTACAGTACAAGTTCAACATCACAGAAAGTGAAAAATGGATAAAGAAGTTGTTGTATTTACTTACAAAGCAATATCACTCAGCAATGAAATCTATGTCATCAGGCCCTTAGCATCACAATGAGTGGATTCAGGTATGATGATTCTAACTGAAATAAGTCACACAGAAAAAGAAACATCATAAGATATCAGTAATACACAGAATGTAAACTTGGCTACACAGGAACTGAATTACAGAACAGAACAGGGTCTCAAATTTAGAAAACCAACTTATGCTTGCTTAAGGGGAAAGGTGAGTTGGGGTGCTGCATAAAACCAGAGATTGAAATGAGCACAGATAAAGTTCCTTAAGTCAAATATGGAATACACAAGAGCTACTCCTTGCTCAACGAAATGGACTCAACACCGCATATTAAACGCCTAAGAATGTACCTGACTAGTAAGTATCGTAAAACCTATGGATTGCTATGTCTCCAAAAGAGAATCAAGCATGTGTACAGGGGCATAAATGCAGCAGTGATAGGATTGGACAGGTTCGGTGAGCAAATGAAGACCCTTTGAAGTCATATTGCATGGTACCCATTACACGGGTCTTAACTCTCCAGGTTTAAGGTATTCTTCCTTCAGCTAAAACATGCATGTGGAACCCAAGTATGATCAACCATGTGAACGGGAGACGTGTTCAAATATGTCTCAGTTTTCCTCCCCTGGTACTCAGGTGCAACATTCCAGACGCTTTACTAACACTCTCCCCACTTGGAGAGTCAGCGCCTTTAACCTCCTGTTTGGCCCAGTTTGCAATTTCTGCGGAAGATGAACAGGAATAGCGAGAACCAATGAGAGGCTAGCTGGAGGTGTCTGGACGGGCAAATTTAACTCTCATTTCCCAACAGGAAGAGGAAATAACCAAAGGCTCAGCGTGCCGTGCCGGAACCAGATTAGGGCCTGAAGCCATCCTGCGGTGTTGCGGCCAGGTCACAAGAAAGCGAGTTGAAGAAAGGAGCTCAGGGGCACTGTAATTCACAAACCTGCAGAGTTATAAATGACAGCTATCGTCCAAAAATAGACTGAAGTAAGGCTGCCAAGAGGACTTGAAAGCGGGGCAGAATTGCAGGAAACCGATTTCAGGAGGTAGACTGGAATTGCATTGAAAGCATAGGAAAAGAGGCAGAACGTCCACAATGATGCACTTGGCCAAAAAGGGCGTATGCGTTTTTTCCTGAATATATTCAGGAAAAAACGCATACGCCCTTTTTGGCCAACCAAGCAAGCTTGCAAAGGAAATCTGCACTACAATGAAGTCTCACTTCCCCCCGGTCAAAAGGGCCATCTGAAAAAAGTGTAAAATCCAGAAAGGCAGGACAGGCCATGGAGAACTGGGAGCCTTGTTATGCTGATGGGCGGGATGTAAATTGCCAACAGACACTCGGGAGAAGTGTATGGTGTTTCCTGAAACATCTAAAAAACAAAGCAACAGAACCTAGGGCACTTCCACTTATGGTCCTATAGCTTAGGGAAATTAAAATCAAAAAGACACAGCCACCCCAAAGTTTGGAACGGCTCTGTTTACAAGAACCTCGTTTACAGTACAAGTTCAACATCGCAGAAAGTGAAAAATGGATAAAGAAGTTGTGGTATTCACTTACAAAGCAATATCACTCAGCAATGAAATCTATGTCATCAGGCCCTTAGCAGCACAATGAGTGGATTCAGGTATGATGATTCTAACTGAAATAAGTCACACAGAAAAAGAAACATCATAAGATATCAGTAATACACGGAATGGAAACTTGGCTACAGAGGAACTGAATTACAGAACAGAACAGGGTCTCAAATTTAGAAAACCAACTTATGCTTGCTTAAGGGTAAAGGTGAGTTGGGGTGCTGCATAAAACCAGAGATTGAAATGAGCACAGATAAAGTTCCTTAAGCCAAATATGGAATAGACAAGAGCCACTCCTTGCTCAACGAAATGGACTCAACACCGCATATTAAACGCCTAAGAATGTACCTGACTAGTAAGTATCTTAAAACCTATGGATTGCTATGTCTCCGAAAGAGAATCAAGCATGTGTACAGGGGCATAAACGCAGCAGTGATAGGATTGGAGAGGTTCGGTGAGCAAATGAAGACCCTTTGAAGTCATATTGCATGGTACCCATTCCACGGGTTTCAATTACCCAGGTTTTAGGTATTCTTCCTTCAGCTAAAACAGGCATGTGGAACCCAGAGTATGATCAACCATGTGATCGGGAGACGTGTTCAAATATGTCTCAGTTTTCCTCCCCTGGTACTCGGGTGCAACATTCCAGACGCTTTACTAACACTCTCCCCACTTGGAGAGTCAGCGCCTTTAACCTCCTGTTTGGCCCAGTTTGCAATTTCTGCGGAAGATGAACAGGAATAGCGAGAACCAATGAGAGGCTAGCTGGAGGTGTCTGGACGGGCAAATTTAACTCTCATTTCCCAACAGGAAGAGGAAATAACCAAAGGCTCAGCGTGCCGTGCCGGAACCAGATTAGGGCCTGAAGCCATCCTGCGGTGTTGCGGCCAGGTCACAAGAAAGCGAGTTGAAGAAAGGAGCTCAGGGGCACTGTAATTCACAAACCTGCAGAGTTATAAATGACAGCTATCGTCCAAAAATAGACTGAAGTAAGGCTGCCAAGAGGACTTGAAAGCGGGGCAGAATTGCAGGAAACCGATTTCAGGAGGTAGACTGGAATTGCATTGAAAGCATAGGAAAAGAGGCAGAACGTCCACAATGATGCACTTGGCCAAAATGGGCGTATGCGTTTTTTCCTGAATATATTCAGGAAAAAACGCATACGCCCTTTTTGGCCAACCAAGCAAGCTTGCAAAGGAAATCTGCACTACAATGAAGTCTCACTTCCCCGCGGTCAAAAGGGCCATCTGAAAAAAGTGTAAAATCCAGAAAGGCAGGACAGGCCATGGAGAACTGGGAGCCTTGTTATGCTGATGGGCGGGATGTAAATTGCCAACAACCACTCGGGAGAAGTGTATGGTGTTTCCTGAAACATCTAAAAAACAAAGCAACAGAGCCTAGGGCACTTCCACTTATGGTCCTATAGCTTAGGGAATTTAAAATCAAAAAGACACAGCCACCCCAAAGTTTGGAACGGCTCTGTTTACAAGAACCTCGTTTACAGTACAAGTTCAACATCGCAGAAAGTGAAAAATGGATAAAGAAGTTGTGGTATTCACTTACAAAGCAATATCACTCAGCAATGAAATCTATGTCATCAGGCCCTTAGCAGCACAATGAGTGGATTCAGGTATGATGATTCTAACTGAAATAAGTCACACAGAAAAAGAAACATCATAAGATATCAGTAATACATGGAATGGAAACTTGGCTACACAGGAACTGAATTACAGAACAGAACAGGGTCTCAAATTTAGAAAACCAACTTATGCTTGCTTAAGGGTAAAGGTGAGTTGGGGTGCTGCATAAAACCAGAGATTGAAATGAGCACAGATAAAGTTCCTTAAGCCAAATATGGAATAGACAAGAGCTACTCCTTGCTCAACGAAATGGACTCAACACCCCATATTAAACGCCTAAGAATGTACCTGACTAGTAAGTATCTTAAAACCTATGGATTGCTATGTCTCCGAAAGAGAATCAAGCATGTGTACAGGGGCATAAACGCAGCAGTGATAGGATTGGAGAGGTTCGGTGAGCAAATGAAGACCCTTTGAAGTCATATTGCATGGTACCCATTCCACCGGTTTCAACTACCCAGGTTTAAGGTATTCTTCCTTCAGCTAAAACATGCATGTGGAACCTAGAGTATGATCAACCATGTGAATGGGAGACGTGTTCAAATATGTCTCAGTTTTCCTCCCCTGGTACTCGGGTGCAACATTCCAGACGCTTTACTAACACTCTCCCCACTTGGAGAGTCAGTCCCTTTAACCTCCTGTTTGGCCCAGTTTGCAATTTCTGCGGAAGATGAACAGGAATAGTGAGAACCAATGAGAGGCTAGCTGGAGGTGTCTGGACGGGCAAATTTAACTCTCATTTCCCACCAGGAAGAGGAAATAACCAAAGGCTCAGCGTGCCGTACCGGAACCAGATTAGGGCCTGAAGTCATCCTGCGGTGTTGCGGCCAGCTCAAAAGAAAGCGAGTTGAAGAAAGGAGCTCAGGGGCACTGTAATTCACAAACCTGCAGAGTTATAAATGACAGGTATCGTCCAAAAATAGACTGAAGTAAGGCTGCCAAGAGGACTTGAAAGCGGGGCAGAATTGCAGGAAACCGATTTCAGGAGGTAGACTGGAATTGCATTGAAAGCATAGGAAAAGAGGCAGAACGTCCACAATGATGCACTTGGCCAAAAAGGGCGTATGCGTTTTTTCCTGAATATATTCAGGAAAAAACGCATACGCCCTTTTTGGCCAACCAAGCAAGCTTGCAAAGGAAATCTGCACTACAATGAAGTCTCACTTCCCCCCGGTCAAAAGGGCCATCTGAAAAAAGTGTAAAATCCAGAAAGGCAGGACAGGCCATGGAGAACAGGGAGCCTTGTTATGCTGATGGGCGGGATGTAAATTGCCAACAACCACTCGGGAGAAGTGTATGGTGTTTCCTGAAACATCTAAAAAACAAAGCAACAGAGCCTAGGGCACTTCCACTTATGGTCCTATAGCTTAGGGAAATTAAAATCAAAAAGACACAGCCACCCCAAAGTTTGGAACGGCTCTGTTTACAAGAACCTCGTTTACAGTACAAGTTCAACATCGCAGAAAGTGAAAAATGGATAAAGAAGTTGTGGTATTCACTTACAAAGCAATATCACTCAGCAATGAAATCTATGTCATCAGGCCCTTAGCAGCACAATGAGTGGATTCAGGTATGATGATTCTAACTGAAATAAGTCACACAGAAAAAGAAACATCATAAGATATCAGTAATACACGGAATGGAACCTTGGCTACAGAGGAACTGAATTACAGAACAGAACAGGGTCTCAAATTTAGAAAACCAACTTATGCTTGCTTAAGGGTAAAGGTGAGTTGGGGTGCTGCATAAAACCAGAGATTGAAATGAGCACAGATAAAGTTCCTTAAGCCAAATATGGAATAGACAAGAGCCACTCCTTGCTCAACGAAATGGACTCAACACCGCATATTAAACGCCTAAGAATGTACCTGACTAGTAAGTATCTTAAAACCTATGGATTGCTATGTCTCCGAAAGAGAATCAAGCATGTGTACAGGGGCATAAACGCAGCAGTGATAGTATTGGAGAGGTTCGGTGAGCAAATGAAGACCCTTTGAAGTCATATTGCATGGTACCCATTCCACGGGTTTCAATTACCCAGGTTTTAGGTATTCTTCCTTCAGCTAACAGGCATGTGGAACCCAGAGTATGATCAACCATGTGATCGGGAGACGTGTTCAAATATGTCTCAGTTTTCCTCCCCTGGTACTCGGGTGCAACATTCCAGACGCTTTACTAACACTCTCCCCACTTGGAGAGTCAGCGCCTTTAACCTCCTGTTTGGCCCAGTTTGCAATTTCTGCGGAAGATGAACAGGAATAGCGAGAACCAATGAGAGGCTAGCTGGAGGTGTCTGGACGGGCAAATTTAACTCTCATTTCCCAACAGGAAGAGGAAATAACCAAAGGCTCAGCGTGCCGTGCCGGAACCAGATTAGGGCCTGAAGCCATCCTGCGGTGTTGCGGCCAGGTCACAAGAAAGCGAGTTGAAGAAAGGAGCTCAGGGGCACTGTAATTCACAAACCTGCAGAGTTATAAATGACAGCTATCGTCCAAAAATAGACTGAAGTACGGCTGCCAAGAGGACTTGAAAGCGGGGCAGAATTGCAGGAAACCGATTTCAGGAGGTAGACTGGAATTGCATTGAAAGCATAGGAAAAGAGGCAGAACGTCCACAATGATGCACTTGGCCAAAAAGGGCGTATGCGTTTTTTCCTGAATATATTCAGGATAAAACGCATACGCCCTTTTTGGCCAACCAAGCAAGCTTGCAAAGGAAATCTGCACTACAATGAAGTCTCACTTCCCCCCGGTCAAAAGGGCCATCTGAAAAAAGTGTAAAATCCAGAAAGGCAGGACAGGCCATGGAGAACTGGGAGCCTTGTTATGCTGATGGGTGGGATGTTAATTGCCAACAACCACTCGGGAGAAGTGTATGGTGTTTCCTGAAACATCTAAAAAACAAAGCAACAGAACCTAGGGCACTTCCACTTATGGTCCTATAGCTTAGGGAAATTAAAATCAAAAAGACACAGCCACCCCAAAGTTTGGAACGCCTCTGTTTACAAGAACCTCGTTTACAGTACAAGTTCAACATCGCAGAAAGTGAAAAATGGATAAAGAAGTTGTGGTATTCACTTACAAAGCAATATCACTCAGCAATGAAATCTATGTCATCAGGCCCTTAGCAGCACAATGAGTGGATTCAGGTATGATGATTCTAACTGAAATAAGTCACACAGAAAAAGAAACATCATAAGATATCAGTAATACACGGAATGGAAACTTGGCTACAGAGGAACTGAATTACAGAACAGAACAGGGTCTCAAATTTAGAAAACCAACTTATGCTTGCTTAAGGGTAAAGGTGAGTTGGGGTGCTGCATAAAACCAGAGATTGAAATGAGCACAGATAAAGTTCCTTAAGCCAAATATGGAATAGACAAGAGCCACTCCTTGCTCAACGAAATGGACTCAACACCGCATATTAAACGCCTCAGAATGTACCTGACTAGTAAGTATCTTAAAACCTATGGATTGCTATGTCTCCGAAAGAGAATCAAGCATGTGTACAGGGGCATAAACGCAGCAGTGATAGGATTGGAGAGGTTCGGTGAGCAAATGAAGACCCTTTGAAGTCATATTGCATGGTACCCATTCCACGGGTTTCAATTACCCAGGTTTTAGGTATTCTTCCTTCAGCTAAAACAGGCATGTGGAACCCAGAGTATGATCAACCATGTGATCGGGAGACGTGTTCAAATATGTCTCAGTTTTCGTACCCTGGTACTCGGGTGCAACATTCCAGACGCTTTACTAACACTCTCCCCACTTGGAGAGTCAGCGCCTTTAACCTCCTGTTTGGCACAGTTTGCAATTTCTGCGGAAGATGAACAGGAATAGCGAGAACCAATGAGAGGCTAGCTGGAGGTGTCTGGACGGGCAAATTTAACTCTCATTTCCCAACAGGAAGAGGAAATAACCAAAGGCTCAGCGTGCCGTACCGGAACCAGATTAGGGCCTGAAGCCATCCTGCGGTGTTGCGGCCAGCTCAAAAGAAAGCGAGTTGAAGAAAGGAGCTCAGGGGCACTGTAATTCACAAACCTGCAGAGTTATAAATGACAGCTATCGTCCAAAAATAGACTGAAGTAAGGCTGCCAAGAGGACTTGAAAGCGGGGCAGAATTGCAGGAAACCGATTTCAGGAGGTAGACTGGAATTGCATTGAAAGCATAGGAAAAGAGGCAGAACGTCCACAATGATGCACTTGGCCAAAAAGGGCGTATGCGTTTTTTCCTGAATATATTCAGGAAAAAACGCATACGCCCTATTTGGCCAACCAAGCAAGCTTGCAAAGGAAATCTGCACTACAATGAAGTCTCACTTCCCCCCGGTCAAAAGGGCCATCTGAAAAAAGTGTAAAATCCAGAAAGGCAGGACAGGCCATGGAGAACTGGGAGCCTTGTTATGCTGATGGGCTGGATGTAAATTGCCAACAACCACTCGGGAGAAGTGTATGGTGTTTCCTGAAACATCTAAAAAACAAAGCAACAGAGCCTAGGGCACTGCCACTTATGGTCCTATAGCATAGGGAAATTAAAATCAAAAAGACACAGCCACCCCAAAGTTTGGGACGCCTCTGTTTACAAGAACCTCGTTTCCAGTACAAGTTCAACATCACAGAAAGTGAAAAATGGATAAAGAAGTTGTGGTATTTACTTACAAAGCAATATCACTCAGCAATGAAATCTATGTCATCAGGCCCTTAGCAGCACAATGAGTGGATTCAGGTATGATGATTCTAACTGAAATAAGTCACACAGAAAAAGAAACATCATAAGATATCAGTAATACACGGAATGTAAACTTGGCTACACAGGAACTGAATTACAGAACAGAACAGGGACTCAAATTTAGAAAACCAACTTATGCTTGCTTAAGGGGAAAGGTGAGTTGGGGTGCTGCATAAAACCAGAGATTGAAATGAGCACAGATAAAGTTCCTTAAGCCAAATATGGAATAGACAAGAGCTACTCCTTGCTCAACGAAATGGACTCAACACCCCATATTAAACGCCTAACAATGTACCTGACTAGTAAGTATCTTAAAACCTATGGATTGCTATGTCTCCGAAAGAGAATCAAGCATGTGTACAGGGGCATAAACGCAGCAGTGATAGGATTGGAGAGGTTCGGTGAGCAAATGAAGACCCTTTGAAGTCATATTGCATGGTACCCATTACACGGGTCTTAACTCTCCAGGTTTAAGGTATTCTTCCTTCAGCTAAAACATGCATGTGGAACCCAAGTATGATCAACCATGTGAACGGGAGACGTGTTCAAATATGTCTCAGTTTTCCTCCCCTGGTACTCGGGTGCAACATTCCAGACGCTTTACTAACACTCTCCCCACTTGGAGAGTCAGCGCCTTTAACCTCCTGTTTGGCCCAGTTTTGCAATTTCTGCGGAAGATGAACAGGAATAGCGAGAACCAATGAGAGACTAGCTGGAGGTGTTTGGACGGGCAAATTTAACTCTCATTTCCCACCAGGAAGAGGAAATAACCAAAGGCTCAGCGTGCCGTGCCGGAACCAGATTAGGGCCTGAAGCCATCCTGCGGTGTTGCGGCCAGGTCACAAGAAAGCAAGTTGAAGAAAGGAGCTCAGGGGCACTGTAATTCACAAACCTGCAGAGTTATAAATGACAGGTATCGTCCAAAAATAGACTGAAGTAAGGCTGCCAAGAGGACTTGAAAGCGGGGCAGAATTGCAGGAAACCGATTTCAGGAGGTAGACTGGAATTGCATTGAAAGCATAGGAAAAGAGGCAGAACGTCCACAATGATGCACTTGGCCAAAAAGGGCGTATGCGTTTTTTCCTGAATATATTCAGGAAAAAACGCATACGCCCTTTTTGGCCAACCAAGCAAGCTTGCAAAGGAAATGTGCACTACAATGAAGTCTCACTTCCCCCCGGTCAAAAGGGCCATCTGAAAAAAGTGTAAAATCCAGAAAGGCAGGACAGGCCATGGAGAACTGGGAGCCTTGTTATGCTGATGGGCGGGATGTAAATTGCCAACAATCACTCGGGAGAAGTGTATGGTGTTTCCTGAAACATCTAAAAAACAAAGCAACAGAACCTAGGGCACTTCCACTTATGGGCCTATAGCTTAGGGAAATTAAAATCAAAAAGACACAGCCACCCCAAAGTTTGGAACGGCTCTGTTTACAAGAACCTCGTTTACAGTACAAGTTCAACATCGCAGAAAGTGAAAAATGGAAAGAAGTTGTGGTATTTACTTACAAAGCAATATCACTCAGCAATGAAATCTGTGTCATCAGGCCCTTAGCAGCACAATGAGTGGATTCAGGTATGATGATTCTAACTGAAGTAAGTCACACAGAAAAAGAAACATCATAAGATATCAGTAATACACGGAATGTAAACTTGGCTACACAGGAACTGAATTACAGAACAGAACAGGGTCTCAAATTTAGAAAACCAACTTATGCTTGCTTAAGGGTAAAGGTGAGTTGGGGTGCTGCATAAACCAGAGATTGAAATGAGCACAGATAAAGTTCCTTAAGTCAAATATGGAATAGACAAGAGCTACTCCTTGCTCAACGAAATGGACTCAACACCGCATATTAAACGCCTAAGAATGTACCTGACTAGTAAGTATCTTAAAACCTATGGATTGCTATGTCTCCGAAAGAGAATCAAGCATGTGTAAAGGGGCATAAACGCAGCAGTGATAGGATTGGAGAGGTTCGGTGAGCAAATGAAGACCCTTTGAAGTCATATTGCGTGGTACCCATTACACGGGTCTTAACTCTCCAGGTTTAAGGTATTCTTCCTTCAGCTAAAACATGCATGTGGAACCCAAGTATGATCAACCATGTGAACGGGAGACGTGTTCAAATATGTCTCAGTTTTCCTCCCCTGTTACTCGGGTGCAACATTCCAGACGCTTTACTAACACTCTCCTGACTTGGAGAGTCAGGCCCTTTAAACTTCTGTTTGGCACAGTTTGCAATTTCTGCGGAAGATGAACAGGAATAGCGAGAACCAATGAGAGACTAGCTGGAGGTGTCTGGACGGGCAAATTTAACTCTCATTTCCCAACAGGAAGAGGAAATAACCAAAGGCTCAGCGTGCCGTACCGGAACCAGATTAGGGCCTGAAGCCATCCTGCGGTGTTGCGGCCAGGTCACAAGAAAGCGAGTTGAAGAAAGGAGCTCAGGGGCACTGTAATTCACAAACCTGCAGAGTTATAAATGACAGCTATCGTCCAAAAATAGACTGAAGTAAGGCTGCCAAGAGGACTTGAAAGCGGGGCAGAATTGCAGGAAACCGATTTCAGGAGGTAGACTGGAATTGCATTGAAAGCATAGGAAAAGAGGCAGAACGTCCACAATGATGCACTTGGCCAAAAAGGGCATATGCGTTTTTTCCTGAATATATTCAGGAAAAAACGCATACGCACTTTTTGGCCAACCAAGCAAGCTTGCAAAGGAAATCTGCACTACAATGAAGTCTCACTTCCCCCCGGTCAAAAGGGCCATCTGAAAAAAGTGTAAAATCCAGAAAGGCAGGACAGGCCATGGAGAACTGGGAGCCTTGTTATGCTGATGGGCGGGATGTAAATTGCCAACAGACACTCGGGAGAAGTGTATGGTGTTTCCTGAAACATCTAAAAAACAAAGCAACAGAGCCTAGGGCACTGCCCCTTATGGTCTTATAGCTTAGGGAAATTAAAATCAAAAAGACACAGCCACCCCAAAGTTTGGGACGCCTCTGTTTACAAGAACCTCGTTTACAGTACAAGTTCAACATCGCAGAAAGTGAAAAATGGATAAAGAAGTTGTGGTATTTACTTACAAAGCAATATCACTCAGCAATGAAATCTATGTCATCAGGCCCTTAGCATCACAATGAGTGGATTCAGGTATGATGATTCTAACTGAAATAAGTCACACAGAAAAAGAAACATCATAAGATATCAGTAATACACGGAATGTAAACTTGGCTACACAGGAACTGAATTACAGAACAGAACAGGGTCTCAAATTTAGAAAACCAACTATGCTTGCTTAAGGGTAAAGGTGAGTTGGGGTGCTGCATAAAACCAGAGATTGAAATGAGCACAGATAAAGTTCCTTAAGTCAAATATGGAATAGACAAGAGCTACTCCTTGCTCAACGAAATGGACTCAACACCGCATATTAAACGCCTAAGAATGTACCTGACTAGTAAGTATCGTAAAACCTATGGATTGCTATGTCTCCAAAAGAGAATCAAGCATGTGTACAGGGGCATAAACGCAGCAGTGATAGGATTGGAGAGGTTCGGTGAGCAAATGAAGACCCTTTGAAGTCATATTGCATGGTACCCATTCCACGGGTCTCAACTCTCCAGGTTTAAGGTATTCTTCCTTCAGCTAAAACATGCATGTGGAACCCAAGTATGATCAACCATGTGAACGGGAGACGTGTTCAAATATGTCTCAGTTTTCGTACCCTGGTACTCGGGTGCAACATTCCAGACGCTTTACTAACACTCTCCCCACTTGGAGAGTCAGCGCCTTTAACCTCCTGTTTGGCCCAGTTTTGCAATTTCTGCGGAAGATGAACAGGAATAGCGAGAACCAATGAGAGGCTAGCTGGAGGTGTCTGGACGGGCAAATTTAACTCTCATTTCCCACCAGGAAGAGGAAATAACCAAAGGCTCAGCGTGCCGTACCGGACCCAGATTAGGGCCTGAAGCCATCCTGCGGTGTTGCGGCCAGGTCACAAGAAAGCGAGTTGAAGAAAGGAGCTCAGGGGCACTGTAATTCACAAACCTGCAGAGTTATAAATGACAGCTATCGTCCAAAAATAGACTGAAGTAAGGCTGCCAAGAGGACTTGAAAGCGGGGCAGAATTGCAGGAAACCGATTTCAGGAGGTAGACTGGAATTGCATTGAAAGCATAGGAAAAGAGGCAGACCGTCCACAATGATGCACTTGGCCAAAAAGGGCGTATGCGTTTTTTCCTGAATATATTCAGGAAAAAACGCATACGCCCTTTTTGGCCAACCAAGCAAGCTTGCAAAGGAAATCTGCACTACAATGAAGTCTCACTTCCCCCCAGTCAAAAGGGCCATCTGAAAAAAGTGTAAAATCCAGAAAGGCAGGACAGGCCATGGAGAACTGGGAGCCTTGTTATGCTGATGGGCGGGATGTAAATTGCCAACAGACACTCGGGAGAAGTGTATGGTGTTTCCTGAAACATCTAAAAAACAAAGCAACAGAGCCTAGGGCACTGCCACTTATGGTCTTATAGCTTAGGGAAATTAAAATCAAAAAGACACAGCCACCCCAATGTTTGGGACGCCTCTGTTTACAAGAACCTCGTTTACAGTACAAGTTCAACATCGCAGAAAGTGAAAAATGTATAAAGAAGTTGTGGTATTTACTTACAAAGCAATATCACTCAGCAATGAAATCTATGTCATCAGGCCCTTAGCATCACAATGAGTGGATTCAGGTATGATGATTCTAACTGAAATAAGTCACACAGAAAAAGAAACATCATAAGATATCAGTAATACCCGGAATGTAAACTTGGCTACACAGGAACTGAATTACAGAACAGAACAGGGTCTCAAATTTAGAAAACCAACTTATGCTTGCTTAAGGGTAAAGGTGAGTTGGGGTGCTGCATAAAACCAGAGATTGAAATGAGCACAGATAAAGTTCCTTAAGCCAAATATGGAATAGACAAGAGCTACTCCTTGCTCAACGAAATGGACTCAACACCGCATATTAAACGCCTAAGAATGTACCTGACTAGTAAGTATCGTAAAACTTATGGATTGCTATGTCTCCAAAAGAGAATCAAGCATGTGTACAGGGGCATAAACGCAGCAGTGATAGGATTGGAGAGGTTCGGTGAGCAAATGAAGACCCTTTGAAGTCATATTGCATGGTACCCATTACACGGGTCTCAACTCTCCAGGTTTAAGGTATTCTTCCTTCAGCTAAAACATGCATGTGGAACCGAAGTATGATCAACCATGTGAACGGGAGACGTGTTCAAATATGTCTCAGTTTTCCTCCCCTGGTACTCGGGTGAAACATTCCAGACGCTTTACTAACACTCTCCTCACTTGGAGAGTCAGCGTCTTTAACCTCCTGTTTGGCCCAGTTTGCAATTTCTGCGGAAGATGAACAGGAATAAAAAACGCATACGCCGTTTTTGGCCAACCAAGCAAGCTTGCAAAGGAAATCTGCACTACAATGAAGTCTCACTTCCCCCCTGGTCAAAAGGGCCATCTGAAAAAAGTGTAAAATCCAGAAATGCAGGACAGGACATGGAGAACTGGGAGCCTTGTTATGCTGATGGGCGGGATGTAAATTGCCAACAGACACTCGGGAGAAGTGTATGGTGTTTCCTGAAACATCTAAAAAACAAAGCAACAGAACCTAGGGCACTTCCACTTATGGTCCTATAGCTTAGGGAAATTAAAATCAAAAAGACACAGCCACCCCAAAGTTTGGAACGGCTCTGTTTACAAGAACCTCGTTTACAGTACAAGTTCAACATCGCAGAAAGTGAAAAATGGATAAAGAAGTTGTGGTATTTACTTACAAAGCAATATCACTCAGCAATGAAATCTGTGTCATCAGGCCCTTAGCAGCACAATGAGTGGATTCAGGTATGATGATTCTAACTGAAGTAAGTCACACAGAAAAAGAAACATCATAAGTTATCAGTAATACACGGAACATAAACTTGGCTACACAGGAACTGAATTACAGAACAGAACAGGGTCTCAAATTTAGAAAACCAACTTATTCTTGCTTAAGGGTAAAGGTGAGTTGGGGTGCTGCATAAAACCAGAGATTGAAATGAGCACAGATAAAGTTCCTTAAGTCAAATATGGAATAGACAAGAGCTACTCCTTGCTCAACGAAATGGACTCAACACCGCATATTAAACGCCTAAGAATGTACCTGACTAGTAAGTATCGTAAAACCTATGGATTGCTATGTCTCCAAAAGAGAATCAAGCATGTGTACAGGGGCATAAACGCAGCAGTGATAGGATTGGAGAGGTTCGGTGAGCAAATGAAGACCCTTTGAAGTCATATTGCATGGTACCCATTACACGGGTCTTAACTCTCCAGGTTGAAGGTATTCTTCCTTCAGCTAAAACATGCATGTGGAACCCAAGTATGATCAACCATGTGAACGGGAGACGTGTTCAAATATGTCTCAGTTTTCGTACCCTGGTACTCGGGTGCAACATTCCAGACGCTTTACTAACACTCTCCCCACTTGGAGAGTCAGCGCCTTTAACCTCCTGTTTGGCCCAGTTTGCAATTTCTGCGGAAGATGAACAGGAATAGCGAGAACCAATGAGAGACTAGCTGGAGGTGTCTGGTCGGGTATATTTAACTCTCATTTCCCACCAGGAAGAGGAATTAACCAAAGGCTCAGCATGCCGGGCCGGAAACAGTTTAGGGCCTGAAGCCATCCTGCGGTGTTGCGGCCAGGTCACAAGAAAGCGAGTTGAAGAAAGGAGCTCAGGGGCACTGTAATTCACAAACCTGCAGAGTTATAAATGACAGCTATCGTCCAAAAATAGACTGAAGTAAGGCTGCCAAGAGGACTTGAAAGCGGGGCAGAATTGCAGGAAACCGATTTCAGGAGGTAGACTGGAATTGCATTGAAAGCATAGGAAAAGAGGCAGAACGTCCACAATGATGCACTTGGCCAAAAAGGGCGTATGCGTTTTTTCCTGAATATATTCAGGAAAAAACGCATACGCCCTTTTTGGCCAACCAAGCAAGCTTGCAAAGGAAATCTGCACTACAATGAAGTCTCACTTCCCCCCGGTCAAAAGGGCCATCTGAAAAAAGTGTAAAATCCAGAAAGGCAACAGGCCATGGAGAACTGGGAGCCTTGTTATGCTGATGGGCGGGATGTAAATTGCCAACAGACACTCGGGAGAAGTGTATGGTGTTTCCTGAAACATCTAAAAAACAAAGCAACAGAGCCTAGGGCACTTCCACTTATGGTCCTATAGCTTAGGGAAATTAAAATCAAAAAGACACAGCCACCCCAAAGTTTGGGACGCCTCTGTTTACAAGAACCTCGTTTACAGTACAAGTTCAACATCGCAGAAAGTGAAAAATGGATAAAGAAGTTGTGGTATTCACTTACAAAGCAATATCACTCAGCAATGAAATCTATGTCATCAGGCCCTTAGCAGCACAATGAGTGGATTCAGGTATGATGATTCTAACTGAAATAAGTCACACAGAAAAAGAAACATCATAAGATATCAGTAATACACGGAATGGAAACTTGGCTACAGAGGAACTGAATTACAGAACAGAACAGGGTCTCAAATTTAGAAATCCAACTTATGCTTGCTTAAGGGGAAAGGTGAGTTGGGGTGCTGCATAAAACCAGAGATTGAAATGAGCACAGATAAAGTTCCTTAAGCCAAATATGGAGTAGACAAGAGCTACTCCTTGCTCAACGAAATGGACTCAACACCGCATATTAAACGCCTAAGAATGTACCTGACTAGTAAGTATCTTAAAACCTATGGATTGCTATGTCTCCGAAAGAGAATCAAGCATGTGTACAGGGGCATAAACGCAGCAGTGATAGGATTGGAGAGGTTCGGTGAGCAAATGAAGACCCTTTGAAGTCATATTGCATGGTACCCATTCCACGGGTTTCAACTACCCAGGTTTAAGGTATTCTTCCTTCAGCTAAAACATGCATGTGGAACCTAGAGTATCATCAACCATGTGATCGGGAGACGTGTTCAAATATGTCTCAGATTTCCTCCCCTGGTACTCGGGTGCAACATTCCAGACGCTTTACTAACACTCTCCCCACTTCGAGAGTCAGTCCCTTTAACCTCCTGTTTGGCCCAGTTTGCAATTTCTGCGGAAGATGAACAGGAATAGCGAGAACCAATGAGAGGCTAGCTGGAGGTGTCTGGACGGGCAAATTTAACTCTCATTTCCCACCAGGAAGAGGAAATAACCAAAGGCTCAGCGTGCCGTACCGGAACCAGATTAGGGCCTGAAGCCATCCTGCGGTGTTGCGGCCAGCTCAAAAGAAAGCGAGTTGAAGAAAGGAGCTCAGGGGCACTGTAATTCACAAACCTGCAGAGTTATAAATGACAGGTATCGTCCAAAAATAGACTGAAGTAAGGCTGCCAAGAGGACTTGAAAGCGGGGCAGAATTGCAGGAAACCGATTTCAGGAGGTAGACTGGAATTGCATTGAAAGCATAGGAAAAGAGGCAGAACGTCCACAATGATGCACTTGGCCAAAAAGGGCGTATGCGTTTTTTCCTGAATATATTCAGGAAAAAACGCATACGCCCTTTTTGGCCAACCAAGCAAGCTTGCAAAGGAAATCTGCACTACAATGAAGTCTCACTTCCCCCCGGTCAAAAGGGCCATCTGAAAAAAGTGTAAAATCCAGAAAGGCAGGACAGGCCATGGAGAACAGGGAGCCTTGTTATGCTGATGGGCGGGATGTAAATTGCCAACAACCACTCGGGAGAAGTGTATGGTGTTTCCTGAAACATCTAAAAAACAAAGCAACAGAGCCTAGGGCACTTCCACTTATGGTCCTATAGCTTAGGGAAATTAAAATCAAAAAGACACAGCCACCCCAAAGTTTGGAACGGCTCTGTTTACAAGAACCTCGTTTACAGTACAAGTTCAACATCGCAGAAAGTGAAAAATGGATAAAGAAGTTGTGGTATTTACTTACAAAGCAATATCACTCAGCAATGAAATCTGTGTCATCAGGCCCTTAGCAGCACAATGAGTGGATTCAGGTATGATGATTCTAACTGAAGTAAGTCACACAGAAAAAGAAACATCATAAGATATCAGTAATACACGGAATGTAAACTTGGCTACACAGGAACTGAATTACAGAACAGAACAGGGTCTCAAATTTAGAAAACCAACTTATGCTTGCTTAAGGGGAAAGGTGAGTTGGGGTGCTGCATAAAACCAGAGATTGAAATGAGCACAGATAAAGTTCCTTAAGTCAAATATGGAATAGGCAAGAGCTACTCCTTGCTCAACGAAATGGACTCAACACCGCATATTAAACGCCTAAGAATGTACCTGACTAGTAAGTATCTTAAAACCTATGGATTGCTATGTCTCCGAAAGAGAATCAAGCATGTGTACAGGGGCATAAACGCAGCAGTGATAGGATTGGAGAGGTTCGGTGAGCAAATGAAGACCCTTTGAAGTCATATTGCATGGTACCCATTCCACGGGTCTCAACTCTCCAGGTTTAAGGTATTCTTCCTTCAGCTAAAACATGCATGTGGAACCCAAGTATGATCAACCATGTGAACGGGAGACGTGTTCAAATATGTCTCAGTTTTCCTCCCCTGGTACTCGGGTGCAACATTCCAGACGCTTTACTAACACTCTCCCCACTTGGAGAGTCAGCGCCTTTAACCTCCTGTTTGGCACAGTTTGCAATTTCTGCGGAAGATGAACAGGAATAGCGAGAACCAATGAGAGGCTAGCTGGAGGTGTCTGGACGGGCAAATTTAACTCTCATTTCCCACCAGGAAGAGGAAATAACCAAAGGCTCAGCGTGCCGTACCGGAATCAGATTAGGGCCTGAAGCCATCCTGCGGTGTTGCGGCCAGGTCACAAGAAAGCGAGTTGAAGAAAGGAGCTCAGGGGCACTGTAATTCAAAAACCTGCAGAGTTATAAATGACAGCTATCGTCCAAAAATAGACTGAAGTAAGGCTGCCAAGAGGACTTGAAAGCGGGGCAGAATTGCAGGAAACCGATTTCAGGAGGTAGACTGGAATTGCATTGAAAGCATAGGAAAAGAGGCAGAACGTCCACAATGATGCACTTGGCCAAAAAGGGCGTATGCGTTTTTTCCTGAATATATTCAGGAAAAAACGCATACGCCCTTTTTGGCCAACCAAGCAAGCTTGCAAAGGAAATCTGCACTACAATGAAGTCTCACTTCCCCCCGGTCAAAAGGGCCATCTGAAAAAAGTGTAAAATCCAGAAAGGCAGGACAGGCCATGGAGAACTGGGAGCCTTGTTATGCTGATGGGCGGGATGTAAATTGCCAACAGACACTCTGGAGAAGTGTATGGTGTTTCCTGAAACATCTAAAAAACAAAGCAACAGAACCTAGGGCACTTCCACTTATGGTCCTATAGCTTAGGGAAATTAAAATCAAAAACACACAGCCACCCCAAAGTTTGGAACGGCTCTGTTTACAAGAACCTCGTTTACAGTACAAGTTCAACATCACAGAAAGTGAAAAATGGATAAAGAAGTTGTGGTATTTACTTACAAAGCAATATCACTCAGCAATGAAATCTGTGTCATCAGGCCCTTAGCAGCACAATGAGTAGATTCAGATATGATGATTCTAACTGAAGTAAGTCACACAGAAAAAGAAACATCATAAGATATCAGTAATACACGGAATGTAAACTTGGCTACACAGGAACTGAATTACAGAACAGAACAGGGTCTCAAATTTAGAAAACCAACTATGCTTGCTTAAGGGTAAAGGTGAGTTGGGGTGCTGCATAAAACCAGAGATTGAAATGAGCACAGATAAAGTTCCTTAAGTCAAATATGGAATAGACAAGAGCTACTCCTTGCTCAACGAAATGGACTCAACACCGCATATTAAACGCCTAAGAATGTACCTGACTAGTAAGTATCTTAAAACCTATGGATTGCTATGTCTCCGAAAGAGAATCAAGCATGTGTACAGGGGCATAAACGCAGCAGTGATAGGATTGGAGAGGTTCGGTGAGCAAATGAAGACCCTTTGAAGTCATTTTGCATGGTACCCATTACACGGGTCTTAACTCTCCAGGTTTAAGGTATTCTTCCTTCAGCTAAAACATGCATGTGGAACCCAAGTATGATCAACCATGTGAACGGGAGACGTGTTCAAATATGTCTCAGTTTTCCTCCCCTGGTACTCGGGTGCAACATTCCAGACGCTTTACTAACACTCTCCCGACTTGGAGAGTCAGTCCCTTTAAACTCCTGTTTGGCCCAGTTTGCAATTTCTGCGGAAGATGAACAGGAATAGCGAGAACCAATGAGAGACTAGCTGGAGGTGTCTGGACGGGCAAATTTAACTCTCATTTCCCACCAGGAAGAGGAATTAAACAAAGGCTCAGCTTGCCGTGCCGGAACCAGATTAGGGCCTGAAGCCATCATGCGGTGTTGCGGCCAGCTCAAAAGATAGCAAGTTGAAGAAAGGAGCTCAGGGGCACTGTAATTCACAAACCTGCAGAGTTATAAATGACAGCTATCGTCCAAAAATAGACTGAAGTAAGGCTGCCAAGAGGACTTGAAAGCGGGGCAGAATTGCAGGAAACCGATTTCAGGAGGTAGACTGGAATTGCATTGAAAGCATAGGAAAAGAGGCAGAACGTCCACAATGATGCACTTGGCCAAAAAGGGCGTATGCGTTTTTTCCTGAATATATTCAGGAAAAAACGCATACGCCCTTTTTGGCCAACCAAGCAAGCTTGCAAAGGAAATCTGCACTACAATGAAGTCTCACTTCCCCCCGGTCAAAAGGGCCATCTGAAAAAAGTGTAAAATCCAGAAAGGCAGGACAGGCCATGGAGAACTGGGAGCCTTGTTATGCTGATGGGCGGGATGTAAATTGCCAACAGACACTCTGGAGAAGTGTATGGTGTTTCCTGAAACATCTAAAAAACAAAGCAACAGAACCTAGGGCACTTCCACTTATGGTCCTATAGCTTAGGGAAATTAAAATCAAAAAGACACAGCCACCCCAAAGTTTGGGACGCCTCTGTTTACAAGAACCTCGTTTACAGTACAAGTTCAACATCACAGAAAGTGAAAAATGGATAAAGAAGTTGTGGTATTTACTTACAAAGCAATATCACTCAGCAATGAAATCTGTGTCATCAGGCCCTTAGCAGCACAATGAGTAGATTCAGATATGATGATTCTAACTGAAGTAAGTCACACAGAAAAAGAAACATCATAAGATATCAGTAATACACGGAATGTAAACTTGGCTACACAGGAACTGAATTACAGAACAGAACAGGGTCTCAAATTTAGAAAACCAACTATGCTTGCTTAAGGGTAAAGGTGAGTTGGGGTGCTGCATAAAACCAGAGATTGAAATGAGCACAGATAAAGTTCCTTAAGTCAAATATGGAATAGACAAGAGCTACTCCTTGCTCAACGAAATGGACTCAACACCGCATATTAAACGCCTAAGAATGTGCCTGACTAGTAAGTATCTTAAAACCTATGGATTGCTATGTCTCCGAAAGAGAATCAAGCATGTGTACAGGGGCATAAACGCAGCAGTGATAGGATTGGAGAGGTTCGGTGAGCAAATGAAGACCCTTTGAAGTCATTTTGCATGGTACCCATTACACGGGTCTTAACTCTCCAGGTTTAAGGTATTCTTCCTTCAGCTAAAACATGCATGTGGAACCCAAGTATGATCAACCATGTGAACGGGAGACGTGTTCAAATATGTCTCAGTTTTCCTCCCCTGGTACTCGGGTGCAACATTCCAGACGCTTTACTAACACTCTCCCGACTTGGAGAGTCAGTCCCTTTAAACTCCTGTTTGGCCCAGTTTGCAATTTCTGCGGAAGATGAACAGGAATAGCGAGAACCAATGAGAGACTAGCTGGAGGTGTCTGGACGGGCAAATTTAACTCTCATTTCCCACCAGGAAGAGGAATTAAACAAAGGCTCAGCGTGCCGTGCCGGAACCAGATTAGGGCCTGAAGCCATCATGCGGTGTTGCGGCCAGCTCAAAAGATAGCGAGTTGAAGAAAGGAGCTCAGGGGCACTGTAATTCACAAACCTGCAGAGTTATAAATGACAGCTATCGTCCAAAAATAGACTGAAGTAAGGCTGCCAAGAGGACTTGAAAGCGGGGCAGAATTGCAGGAAACCGATTTCAGGAGGTAGACTGGAATTGCATTGAAAGCATAGGAAAAGAGGCAGAACGTCCACAATGATGCACTTGGCCAAAAAGGGCGTATGCGTTTTTTCCTGAATATATTCAGGAAAAAACGCATACGCCCTTTTTGGCCAACCAAGCAAGCTTGCAAAGGAAATCTGCACTACAATGAAGTCTCACTTCCCCCCGGTCAAAAGGGCCATCTGAAAAAAGTGTAAAATCCAGAAAGGCAGGACAGGCCATGGAGAACTGGGAGCCTTGTTATGCTGATGGGCGGGATGTAAATTGCCAACAGACACTCTGGAGAAGTGTATGGTGTTTCCTGAAACATCTAAAAAACAAAGCAACAGAACCTAGGGCACTTCCACTTATGGTCCTATAGCTTAGGGAAATTAAAATCAAAAACACACAGCCACCCCAAAGTTTGGAACGGCTCTGTTTACAAGAACCTCGTTTACAGTACAAGTTCAACATCACAGAAAGTGAAAAATGGATAAAGAAGTTGTGGTATTTACTTACAAAGCAATATCACTCAGCAATGAAATCTGTGTCATCAGGCCCTTAGCAGCACAATGAGTAGATTCAGGTACGATGATTCTAACTGAAATAAGTCACACAGAAAAAGAAACATCATAAGATATCAGTAATACACGGAATGTAAACTTGGCTACACAGGAACTGAATTACAGAACAGAACAGGGTCTCAAATTTAGAAAACAAAGTTATGCTTGCTTAAGGGGAAAGGTGAGTTGGGGTGCTGCATAAAACCAGAGATTGAAATGAGCACAGATAAAGTTCCTTAAGTCAAATATGGAATAGACAAGAGCTACTCCTTGCTCAACGAAATGGACTCAACACCGCATATTAAACGCCTAAGAATGTGCCTGACTAGTAAGTATCTTAAAACCTATGGATTGCTATGTCTCTGAAAGAGAATCAAGCATGTGTACAGGGGCATAAACGCAGCAGTGATAGGATTGGAGAGGTTCGGTGAGCAAATGAAGACCCTTTGAAGTCATATTGCATGGTACCCATTACACGGGTCTTAACTCTCCAGGTTTAAGGTATTCTTCCTTCAGCTAAAACATGCATGTGGAACCCAAGTATGATCAACCATGTGAACGGGAGACGTGTTCAAATATGTCTCAGTTTTCCTCCCCTGGTACTCGGGTGCAACATTCCAGACGCTTTACTAACACTCTCCCGACTTGGAGAGTCAGTCCCTTTAAACTCCTGTTTGGCCCAGTTTGCAATTTCTGCGGAAGATGAACAGGAATAGCGAGAACCAATGAGAGACTAGCTGGAGGTGTCTGGACGGGCAAATTTAACTCTCATTTCCCACCAGGAAGAGGAATTAAACAAAGGCTCAGCGTGCCGTGCCGGAACCAGATTAGGGCCTGAAGCCATCATGCGGTGTTGCGGCCAGCTCAAAAGATAGCGAGTTGAAGAAAGGAGCTCAGGGGCACTGTAATTCACAAACCTGCAGAGTTATAAATGACAGCTATCGTCCAAAAATAGACTGAAGTAAGGCTGCCAAGAGGACTTGAAAGCGGGGCAGAATTGCAGGAAACCGATTTCAGGAGGTAGACTGGAATTGCATTGAAAGCATAGGAAAAGAGGCAGAACGTCCACAATGATGCACTTGGCCAAAAAGGGCGTATGCGTTTTTTCCTGAATATATTCAGGAAAAAACGCATACGCCATTTTTGGCCAACCAAGCAAGCTTGCAAAGGAAATCTGCACTACAATGAAGTCTCCCTTCCCCCTGGTCAAAAGGGCCATCTGAAAAAAGTGTAAAATCCAGAAAGGCAGGACAGGCCATGGAGAACTGGGAGCCTTGTTATGCTGATGGGCGGGATGTAAATTGCCAACAGACACTTGGGAGAAGTGTATGGTGTTTCCTGAAACATCTAAAAAACAAAGCAACAGAGCCTAGGGCACTGCCACTTATGGTCCTATAGCTTAGGGAAATTAAAATCAAAAAGACACAGCCACCCCAAAGTTTCGAACGGCTCTGTTTACAAGAACCTCGTTTACAGTACAAGTTCAACATCGCAGAAAGTGAAAAATGGATAAAGAACTTGTGGTACTTACGTACAATGCAGTATCACTCAGCAATGAAATCTATGTCATCAGGCACGTAGCAGCATAATGAGTAGATTCAGGTACGATGATTCTAACTGAAATAAGTCACACAGAAAAAGAAACATCATAAGATATCACTAATACACGGAATGGAAACTTGGCTACACAGGAACTGAATTCCAAAACAGAACAGGTTCTCAAATTTAGAAAACCAACTTATGCTTGCTTAAGGGGAAAGGTGAGTTGGGTTGCTGCATAAAACCAGAGATTGAAATGAGCACAGATAAAGTTCCTTAACCCAAATATGGAATAGACAAGAGCCACTCCTTGTTCAACGAAATGGACTCAACACCGCATATTAAACGCCTAAGAATGTACCTGACTAGTAAGTATGTTAAAACCTATGGATTGCTATGTCTCCGAAAGAGAATCAAGCATGTGTACAGGGGCATAAACGCAGCAGTGATAGGATTGGAGAGGTTCGGTGAGCAGATGAAGACCCTTTGAAGTCATATTGCATGGTACCCATTCCACGGGTTTCAATTACCCAGGTTTTAGGTATTCTTCCTTCAGCTAAAACAGGCATGTGGAACCCAGAGTATGATCAACCATGTGATCGAGAGACGTGTTCAAATATGTCTCAGTTTTCCTCCCCTGGTACTCGGGTGCAACATTCCAGACGCTTTACTAACACTCTCCCCACTTGGAGAGTCAGTGCCTTTAACCTCCTGTTTGGCACAGTTTGCAATTTCTGCGGAAGATGAACAGGAATAGCGAGAACCAATGAGAGGCTAGCTGGAGGTGTCTGGACGGGCAAATTTAACTCTCATTTCCCAACAGGAAGAGGAAATAACCAAAGGCTCAGCGTGCCGTACCGGAACCAGATTAGGGCCTGAAGCCATCCTGCGGTGTTGCGGCCAGGTCACAAGAAAGCGAGTTGAAGAAAGGAGCTCAGGGGCACTGTAATTCACAAACCTGCAGAGTTATAAATGACAGCTATCGTCCAAAAATAGACTGAAGTAAGGCTGCCAAGAGGACTTGAAAGCGGGGCAGAATTGCAGGAAACCGATTTCAGGAGGTAGACTGAAATTGCATTGAAAGCATAGGAAAAGAGGCAGAACGTCCACAATGATGCACTTGGCCAAAAAGGGCGTATGCGTTTTTTCCTGAATATATTCAGGAAAAAACGCATACGCCCTTTTTGGCCAACCAAGCAAGCTTGCAAAGGAAATCTGCACTACAATGAAGTCTCACTTCCCCCCGGTCAAAAGGGCCATCTGAAAAAAGTGTAAAATCCAGAAAGGCAGGACAGGCCATGGAGAACTGGGAGCCTTGTTATGCTGATGGGCGGGATGTAAATTGCCAACAACCACTCGGGAGAAGTGTATGGTGTTTCCTGAAACATCTAAAAAACAAAGCAACAGAACCTAGGGCACTTCCACTTATGGTCCTATAGCTTAGGGAAATTAAAATCAAAAAGACACAGCCACCCTAAAGTTTGGGACGCCTCTGTTTACAAGAACCTCGTTTACAGTACAAGTTCAACATCGCAGAAAGTGAAAAATGGATAAAGAAGTTGTGGTATTTACTTACAAAGCAATATCACTCAGCAATGAAATCTGTGTCATCAGGCCCTTAGCAGCACAATGAGTGGATTCAGGTATGATGATTCTAACTGAAGTAAGTCACACAGAAAAAGAAACATCATAAGATATCAGTAATACACGGAATGTAAACTTGGCTACACAGGAACTGAATTACAGAACAGAACAGGGTCTCAAATTTAGAAAACCAACTATGCTTGCTTAAGGGTAAAGGTGAGTTGGGGTGCTGCATAAAACCAGAGATTGAAATGAGCACAGATAAAGTTCCTTAAGTCAAATATGGAATACACAAGAGCTACTCCTTGCTCAACGAAATGGACTCAACACCGCATATTAAACGCCTAAGAATGTGCCTGACTAGTAAGTATCTTAAAACCTATGGATTGCTATGTCTCCGAAAGAGAATCAAGCATGTGTACAGGGGCATAAACGCAGCAGTGATAGGATTGGAGAGGTTCGGTGAGCAGATGAAGACCCTTTGAAGTCATATTGCATGGTACCCATTCCACGGGTTTCAATTACCCAGGTTTTAGGTATTCTTCCTTCAGCTAAAACAGGCATGTGGAACCCAAGTATGATCAACCATGTGAACGGGAGACGTGTTCAAATATGTCTCAGTTTTCGTACCCTGGTACTCGGGTGCAACATTCCAGACGCTTTACTAACACTCTCCCCACTTGGAGAGTCAGCGCCTTTAACCTCCTGTTTGGCCCAGTTTGCAATTTCTGCGGAAGATGAACAGGAATAGCGAGAACCAATGAGAGACTAGCTGGAGGTGTCTGGTCGGGTATATTTAACTCTCATTTCCCACCAGGAAGAGGAATTAACCAAAGGCTCAGCATGCCGGGCCGGAAACAGTTTAGGGCCTGAAGCCATCCTGCGGTGTTGCGGCCAGGTCACAAGAAAGCGAGTTGAAGAAAGGAGCTCAGGGGCACTGTAATTCACAAACCTGCAGAGTTATAAATGACAGCTATCGTCCAAAAATAGACTGAAGTAAGGCTGCCAAGAGGACTTGAAAGCGGGGCAGAATTGCAGGAAACCGATTTCAGGAGGTAGACTGGAATTGCATTGAAAGCATAGGAAAAGAGGCAGAACGTCCACAATGATGCACTTGGCCAAAAAGGGCGTATGCGTTTTTTCCTGAATATATTCAGGAAAAAACGCATACGCCCTTTTTGGCCAACCAAGCAAGCTTGCAAAGGAAATCTGCACTACAATGAAGTCTCACTTCCCCCCGGTCAAAAGGGCCATCTGAAAAAAGTGTAAAATCCAGAAAGGCAACAGGCCATGGAGAACTGGGAGCCTTGTTATGCTGATGGGCGGGATGTAAATTGCCAACAGACACTCGGGAGAAGTGTATGGTGTTTCCTGAAACATCTAAAAAACAAAGCAACAGAGCCTAGGGCACTTCCACTTATGGTCCTATAGCTTAGGGAAATTAAAATCAAAAAGACACAGCCACCCCAAAGTTTGGGACGCCTCTGTTTACAAGAACCTCGTTTACAGTACAAGTTCAACATCGCAGAAAGTGAAAAATGGATAAAGAAGTTGTGGTATTCACTTACAAAGCAATATCACTCAGCAATGAAATCTATGTCATCAGGCCCTTAGCAGCACAATGAGTGGATTCAGGTATGATGATTCTAACTGAAATAAGTCACACAGAAAAAGAAACATCATAAGATATCAGTAATACACGGAATGGAAACTTGGCTACAGAGGAACTGAATTACAGAACAGAACAGGGTCTCAAATTTAGAAATCCAACTTATGCTTGCTTAAGGGGAAAGGTGAGTTGGGGTGCTGCATAAAACCAGAGATTGAAATGAGCACAGATAAAGTTCCTTAAGCCAAATATGGAGTAGACAAGAGCTACTCCTTGCTCAACGAAATGGACTCAACACCGCATATTAAACGCCTAAGAATGTACCTGACTAGTAAGTATCTTAAAACCTATGGATTGCTATGTCTCCGAAAGAGAATCAAGCATGTGTACAGGGGCATAAACGCAGCAGTGATAGGATTGGAGAGGTTCGGTGAGCAAATGAAGACCCTTTGAAGTCATATTGCATGGTACCCATTCCACGGGTTTCAACTACCCAGGTTTAAGGTATTCTTCCTTCAGCTAAAACATGCATGTGGAACCTAGAGTATCATCAACCATGTGATCGGGAGACGTGTTCAAATATGTCTCAGATTTCCTCCCCTGGTACTCGGGTGCAACATTCCAGACGCTTTACTAACACTCTCCCCACTTCGAGAGTCAGTCCCTTTAACCTCCTGTTTGGCCCAGTTTGCAATTTCTGCGGAAGATGAACAGGAATAGCGAGAACCAATGAGAGGCTAGCTGGAGGTGTCTGGACGGGCAAATTTAACTCTCATTTCCCACCAGGAAGAGGAAATAACCAAAGGCTCAGCGTGCCGTACCGGAACCAGATTAGGGCCTGAAGCCATCCTGCGGTGTTGCGGCCAGCTCAAAAGAAAGCGAGTTGAAGAAAGGAGCTCAGGGGCACTGTAATTCACAAACCTGCAGAGTTATAAATGACAGGTATCGTCCAAAAATAGACTGAAGTAAGGCTGCCAAGAGGACTTGAAAGCGGGGCAGAATTGCAGGAAACCGATTTCAGGAGGTAGACTGGAATTGCATTGAAAGCATAGGAAAAGAGGCAGAACGTCCACAATGATGCACTTGGCCAAAAAGGGCGTATGCGTTTTTTCCTGAATATATTCAGGAAAAAACGCATACGCCCTTTTTGGCCAACCAAGCAAGCTTGCAAAGGAAATCTGCACTACAATGAAGTCTCACTTCCCCCCGGTCAAAAGGGCCATCTGAAAAAAGTGTAAAATCCAGAAAGGCAGGACAGGCCATGGAGAACTGGGAGCCTTGTTATGCTGATGGGCGGGATGTAAATTGCCAACAACCACTCGGGAGAAGTGTATGGTGTTTCCTGAAACATCTAAAAAACAAAGCAACAGAACCTAGGGCACTTCCACTTATGGTCCTATAGCTTAGGGAAATTAAAATCAAAAAGACACAGCCACCCTAAAGTTTGGGACGCCTCTGTTTACAAGAACCTCGTTTACAGTACAAGTTCAACATCGCAGAAAGTGAAAAATGGATAAAGAAGTTGTGGTATTTACTTACAAAGCAATATCACTCAGCAATGAAATCTGTGTCATCAGGCCCTTAGCAGCACAATGAGTGGATTCAGGTATGATGATTCTAACTGAAGTAAGTCACACAGAAAAAGAAACATCATAAGATATCAGTAATACACGGAATGTAAACTTGGCTACACAGGAACTGAATTACAGAACAGAACAGGGTCTCAAATTTAGAAAACCAACTATGCTTGCTTAAGGGTAAAGGTGAGTTGGGGTGCTGCATAAAACCAGAGATTGAAATGAGCACAGATAAAGTTCCTTAAGTCAAATATGGAATACACAAGAGCTACTCCTTGCTCAACGAAATGGACTCAACACCGCATATTAAACGCCTAAGAATGTGCCTGACTAGTAAGTATCTTAAAACCTATGGATTGCTATGTCTCCGAAAGAGAATCAAGCATGTGTACAGGGGCATAAACGCAGCAGTGATAGGATTGGAGAGGTTCGGTGAGCAGATGAAGACCCTTTGAAGTCATATTGCATGGTACCCATTCCACGGGTTTCAATTACCCAGGTTTTAGGTATTCTTCCTTCAGCTAAAACAGGCATGTGGAACCCAAGTATGATCAACCATGTGAACGGGAGACGTGTTCAAATATGTCTCAGTTTTCGTACCCTGGTACTCGGGTGCAACATTCCAGACGCTTTACTAACACTCTCCCCACTTGGAGAGTCAGCGCCTTTAACCTCCTGTTTGGCCCAGTTTGCAATTTCTGCGGAAGATGAACAGGAATAGCGAGAACCAATGAGAGACTAGCTGGAGGTGTCTGGTCGGGTATATTTAACTCTCATTTCCCACCAGGAAGAGGAATTAACCAAAGGCTCAGCATGCCGGGCCGGAAACAGTTTAGGGCCTGAAGCCATCCTGCGGTGTTGCGGCCAGGTCACAAGAAAGCGAGTTGAAGAAAGGAGCTCAGGGGCACTGTAATTCACAAACCTGCAGAGTTATAAATGACAGCTATCGTCCAAAAATAGACTGAAGTAAGGCTGCCAAGAGGACTTGAAAGCGGGGCAGAATTGCAGGAAACCGATTTCAGGAGGTAGACTTGAATTGCATTGAAAGCATAGGAAAAGAGGCAGAACGTCCACAATGATGCACTTGGCCAAAAAGGGCGTATGCGTTTTTTCCTGAATATATTCAGGAAAAAACGCATACGCCCTTTTTGGCCAACCAAGCAAGCTTGCAAAGGAAATCTGCACTACAATGAAGTCTCACTTCCCCCCGGTCAAAAGGGCCATCTGAAAAAAGTGTAAAATCCAGAAAGGCAGGACAGGCCATGGAGAACTGGGAGCCTTGTTATGCTGATGGGCGGGATGTAAATTGCCAACAGACACTCTGGAGAAGTGTATGGTGTTTCCTGAAACATCTAAAAAACAAAGCAACAGAGCCTAGGGCACTGCCACTTATGGTCCTATACCTTAGGGAAATTAAAATCAAAAAGACACAGCCACCCCAAAGTTTGGAACGGCTCTGTTTACAAGAACCTCGTTTACAGTACAAGTTCAACATCGCAGAAAGTGAAAAATGGATAAAGAACTTGTGGTACTTACGTACAATGCAGTATCACTCAGCAATGAAATCTATGTCATCAGGCACGTAGCAGCATAATGAGTAGATTCAGGTACGATGATTCTAACTGAAATAAGTCACACAGAAAAAGAAACATCATAAGATATCACTAATACACGGAATGTAAACTTGGCTACACAGGAACTGAATTCCAAAACAGAACAGGTTCTCAAATTTAGAAAACCAACTTATGCTTGCTTAAGGGTAAAGGTGAGTTGGGGTGCTGCATAAAACCAGAGATTGAAATGAGCACAGATAAAGTTCCTTAACCCAAATATGGAATAGACAAGAGCCACTCCTTGTTCAACGAAATGGACTCAACACCGCATATTAAACGCCTAAGAATGTACCTGACTAGTAAGTATCTTAAAACCTATGGATTGCTATGTCTCCGAAAGAGAATCAAGCATGTGTACAGGGGCATAAACGCAGCAGTGATAGGATTGGAGAGGTTCGGTGAGCAGATGAAGACCCTTTGAAGTCATATTGCATGGTACCCATTCCACGGGTTTCAATTACCCAGGTTTTAGGTATTCTTCCTTCTGCTAAAACAGGCATGTGGAACCCAGAGTATGATCAACCATGTGATCGAGAGACGTGTTCAAATATGTCTCAGTTTTCCTCCCCTGGTACTCGGGTGCAACATTCCAGACGCTTTACTAACACTCTCCCCACTTGGAGAGTCAGCGCCTTTAACCTCCTGTTTGGCCCAGTTTGCAATTTCTGCAGAAGATGAACAGGAATAGCGAGAACCAATGAGAGGCTAGCTGGAGGTGTCTGGACGGGCAAATTTAACTCTCATTTCCCACCAGGAAGAGGAAATAACCAAAGGCTCAGCGTGCCGTACCGGAACCAGATTAGGGCCTGAAGCCATCCTGCGGTGTTGCGGCCAGGTCACAAGAAAGCGAGTTGAAGAAAGGAGCTCAGGGGCACTGTAATTCACAAACCTGCAGAGTTATAAATGACAGCTATCGTCCAAAAATAGACTGAAGTAAGGCTGCCAAGAGGACTTGAAAGCGGGGCAGAATTGCAGGAAACCGATTTCAGGAGGTAGACTGGAATTGCATTGAAAGCATAGGAAAAGAGGCAGAACGTCCACAATGATGCACTTGGCCAAAAAGGGCGTATGCATTTTTTCCTGAATATATTCAGGAAAAAACGCATACGCCCTTTTTGGCCAACCAAGCAAGCTTGCAAAGGAAATCTGCACTACAATGAAGTCTCACTTCCCCCCGGTCAAAAGGGCCATCTGAAAAAAGTGTAAAATCCAGAAAGGCAGGACAGGCCATGGAGAACTGGGAGCCTTGTTATGCTTATGGGTGGGATGTAAATTGCCAACAGACACTCGGGAGAAGTGTATGGTGTTTCCTGAAACATCTAAAAAACAAAGCAACAGAACCTAGGGCACTTCCACTTATGGTCCTATAGCTTAGGGAAATTAAAATCAAAAAGACACAGCCACCCCAAAGTTTGGAACGGCTCTGTTTACAAGAACCTCGTTTACAGTACAAGTTCAACATCGCAGAAAGTGAAAAATGGATAAAGAAGTTGTGGTATTTACTTACAAAGCAATATCACTCAGCAATGAAATCTGTGTCATCAGGCCCTTAGCAGCACAATGAGTGGATTCAGGTATGATGATTCTAACTGAAGTAAGTCACACAGAAAAAGAAACATCATAAGATATCAGTAATACACGGAATGTAAACTTGGCTACACAGGAACTGAATTACAGAACAGAACAGGGTCTCAAATTTAGAAAACCAACTATGCTTGCTTAAGGGTAAAGGTGAGTTGGGGTGCTGCATAAAACCAGAGATTGAAATGAGCACAGATAAAGTTCCTTAAGTCAAATATGGAATAGACAAGAGCTACTCCTTGCTCAACGAAATGGACTCAACACCGCATATTAAACGCCTAAGAATGTGCCTGACTAGTAAGTATCTTAAAACCTATGGATTGCTATGTCTCCGAAAGAGAATCAAGCATGTGTACAGGGGCATAAACGCAGCAGTGATAGGATTGGAGAGGTTCGGTGAGCAAATGAAGACCCTTTGAAGTCATATTGCATGGTACCCATTCCACGGGTCTCAACTCTCCAGGTTTAAGGTATTCTTCCTTCAGCTAAAACATGCATGTGGAACCCAAGTATGATCAACCATGTGAACGGGAGACGTGTTCAAATATGTCTCAGTTTTCCTCCCCTGGTACTCGGGTGCAACATTCCAGACGCTTTACTAACACTCTCCCCACTTGGAGAGTCAGCGCCTTTAACCTCCTGTTTGGCCCAGTTTGCAATTTCTGCGGAAGATGAACAGGAATAGCGAGAACCAATGAGAGACTAGCTGGAGGTGTCTGGACGGGCAAATTTAACTCTCATTTCCCACCAGGAAGAGGAAATAACCAAAGGCTCAGCGTGCCGTGCCGGAACCAGATTAGGGCCTGAAGCCATCCTGCGGTGTTGCGGCCAGGTCACAAGAAAGCAAGTTGAAGAAAGGAGCTCATGGGCACTGTAATTCACAAACCTGCAGAGTTATAAATAACAGCTATCGTCCAAAAATAGACTGAAGTAAGGCTGCCAAGAGGACTTGAAAGCGGGGCAGAATTGCAGGAAATCGATTTCAGGAGGTAGACTGGAATTGCATTGAAAGCATAGGAAAAGAGGCAGAACGTCCACAATGATGCACTTGGCCAAAAAGGGCGTATGCGTTTTTTCCTGAATATATTCAGGAAAAAACGCATACGCCCTTTTTGGCCAACCAAGCAAGCTTGCAAAGGAAATCTGCACTACAATGAAGTCTCACTTCCCCCCGGTCAAAAGGGCCATCTGAAAACAGTGTAAAATCCAGAAAGGCAGGACAGGCCATGGAGAACTGGGAGCCTTGTTATGCTGATGGGCGGGATGTAAATTGCCAACAACCACTCGGGAGAAGTGTATGGTGTTTCCTGAAACATCTAAAAAACAAAGCAACAGAACCTAGGGCACTTCCACTTATGGTCCTATAGCTTAGGGAAATTAAAATCAAAAAGACACAGCCACCCCAAAGTTTGGAATGGCTCTGTTTACAAGAACCTCGTTTACAGTACAAGTTCAACATCGCAGAAAATGAAAAATGGATAAAGAAGTTGTGGTATTCACTTACAAAGCAATATCACTCAGCAATGAAATCTATGTCATCAGGCCCTTAGCAGCACAATGAGTGGATTCAGGTATGATGATTCTAACTGAAATAAGTCACACAGAAAAAGAAACATCATAAGATATCAGTAATACACGGAATGTAAACTTGGCTACACAGGAACTGAATTACAGAACAGAACAGGGTCTCAAATTTAGAAAACCAACTTATGCTTGCTTAAGGGTAAAGGTGAGTTGGGGTGCTGCATAAACCAGAGATTGAAATGAGCACAGATAAAGTTCCTTAAGTCAAATATGGAATAGACAAGAGCTACTCCTTGCTCAATGAAATGGACTCAACACCGCATATTAAACGCCTAAGAATGTACCTGACTAGTAAGTATCTTAAAACCTATGGATTGCTATGTCTCCGAAAGAGAATCAAGCATGTGTACAGGGGCATAAACGCAGCAGTGATAGGATTGGAGAGGTTCGGTGAGCAAATGAAGACCCTTTGAAGTCATATTGCATGGTACCCATTCCACGGGTCTCAACTCTCCAGGTTTAAGGTATTCTTCCTTCAGCTAAAACATGCATGTGGAACCCAAGTATGATCAACCATGTGAACGGGAGACGTGTTCAAATATGTCTCAGTTTTCCTCCCCTGGTACTCGGGTGCAACATTCCAGACGCTTTACTAACACTCTCCCCACTTGGAGAGTCAGCGCCTTTAACCTCCTGTTTGGCCCAGTTTGCAATTTCTGCAGAAGATGAACAGGAATAGCGAGAACCAATGAGAGACTAGCTGGAGGTGTCTGGACGGGCAAATTTAACTCTCATTTCCCACAAGGAAGAGGAAATAACCAAAGGCTCAGCGTGCCGTGCCGGAACCAGATTAGGGCCTGAAGCCATCCTGCGGTGTTGCGGCCAGGTCACAAGAAAGCAAGTTGAAGAAAGGAGCTCAGGGGCACTGTAATTCACAAACCTGCAGAGTTATAAATGACAGCTATCGTCCAAAAATAGACTGAAGTAAGGCTGCCAAGAGGACTTGAAATCGGGGCAGAATTGCAGGAAACCGATTTCAGGAGGTAGACTGGAATTGCATTGAAAGCATAGGAAAAGAGGCAGAACGTCCACAATGATGCACTTGGCCAAAAAGGGCGTATGCGTTTTTTCCTGAATATATTCAGGAAAAAATGCATACGCCCTTTTTGGCCAACCAAGCAAGCTTGCAAAGGAAATCTGCACTACAATGAAGTCTCACTTCCCCCCGGTCAAAAGGGCCATCTGAAAAAAGTGTAAAATCCAGAAAGGTAACAGGCCATTGAGAACTGGGAGCCTTGTTATGCTGATGGGCGGGATGTAAATTGCCAACAACCACTGGGGAGACGCGTATGGTGTTTCCTGAAACATCTAAAAAACAAAGCAACAGAGCCTAGGGCACTTCCACTTATGGTCCTATAGCTTAGGGAAATTAAAATCAAAAAGACACAGCCACCCCAAAGTTTGGAACGGCTCTGTTTACAAGAACCTCGTTTACAGTACAAGTTCAACATCGCAGAAAGTGAAAAATGGATAAAGAAGTTGTGGTATTTACTTACAAAGCAATATCACTCAGCAATGAAATCTGTGTCATCAGGCCCTTAGCAGCACAATGAGTGGATTCAGGTATGATGATTCTAACTGAAGTAAGTCACACAGAAAAAGAAACATCATAAGATATCAGTAATACACGGAATGTAAACTTGGCTACACAGGAACGGAATTACAGAACAGAACAGGGTCTCAAGTTTAGAAAACCAACTTATGCTTGCTTAAGGGTAAAGGTGAGTTGGGGTGCTGCATAAAACCAGAGATTGAAATGAGCACAGATAAAGTTCCTTAAGTCAAATATGGAATAGACAAGAGCTACTCCTTGCTCAACGAAATGGACTCAACACCGCATATTAAACGCCTAAGAATGTACCTGACTAGTAAGTATCTTAAAACCTATGGATTGCTATGTCTCCGAAAGACAATCAAGCATGTGTACAGGGGCATAAACGCAGCAGTGATAGGATTGGAGAGGTTCGGTGAGCAAATGAAGACCCTTTGAAGTCATATTGCATGGTACCCATTCCACGGGTCTCAACTCTCCAGGTTTAAGGTATTCTTCCTTCAGCTAAAACATGCATGTGGAACCCAAGTATGATCAACCATGTGAACGGGAGACGTGTTCAAATATGTCTCAGTTTTCCTCCCCTGGTACTCGGGTGCAACATTCCAGACGCTTTACTAACACTCTCCCCACTTGGAGAGTCAGTCCCTTTAACCTCCTGTTTGGCCCAGTTTGCAATTTCTGCGGAAGATGAACAGGAATAGCGAGAACCAATGAGAGGCTAGCTGGAGGTGTCTGGACGGGCAAATTTAACTCTCATTTCCCACCAGGAAGAGGAATTAACCAAAGGCTCTGCATGCCGGGCCGGAACCAGATTAGGGCCTGAAGCCATCCTGCGGTGTTGCGGCCAGGTCACAAGAAAGCGAGTTGAAGAAAGGAGCTCAGGGGCACTGTAATTCACAAACCTGCAGAGTTATAAATGACAGCTATCGTCCAAAAATAGACTGAAGTAAGGCTGCCAAGAGGACTTGAAAGCGGGGCAGAATTGCAGGAAAGCGATTTCAGGAGGTAGACTTGAATTGCATTGAAAGCATAGGAAAAGAGGCAGAACGTCCACAATGATGCACTTGGCCAAAAAGGGCGTATGCGTTTTTTCCTGAATATATTCAGGAAAACACGCATACGCACTTTTTGGCCAACCAAGCAAGCTTGCAAAGGAAATCTGCACTACAATGAAGTCTCACTTCCCCCCGCTCAAAAGGGCCATCTGAAAAAAGTGTAAAATCCAGAAAGGCAGGACAGGCCATGGAGAACGGGGAGCCTTGTTATGCTGATGGGCGGGATGTAAATTGCCAACAACCACTCGGGAGAAGTGTATGGTGTTTCCTGAAACATCTAAAAAACAAACAACAGAGCCTAGGGCACTTCCACTTATGGTCCTATAGCTTAGGGAAATTAAAATGAAAAAGACACAGCCACCCCAAAGTTTGGGACACCTCCGTTTACAAGAACCTCGTTTACCGTACAAGTTCAATATCACAGAAAGTGAAAAATGGATAAAGAACTTGTGGTACTTACGTACAATGCAGTATCACTCAGCAATGAAATCTATGTCATCAGGCCCGTAGCAGCATAATGAGTGGATTCAGGTACGATGATTCTAACTGAAATAAGTCACACAGAAAAAGAAACATCATAAGATATCACTAATACACGGAATGTAAACTTGGCTACACAGGAACTGCATTCCAAAACAGAACAGGGTATCAAATTTAGAAAACCAACTTATGCTTGCTTAAGGGTAAAGGTGAGTTGGGGTGCTGCATAAAACCAGAGATTGAAATGAGCACAGATAAAGTTCCTTAAGTCAAATATGGAATAGACAAGAGCTACTCCTTGCTCAACGAAATGGATTCAACACCGCATATTAAACGCCTAAGAATGTACCTGACTAGTAAGTATCTTAAAACCTATGGATTGCTATGTCTCCGAAAGAGAATCAAGCATGTGTACAGGGGCATAAACGCAGCAGTGATAGGATTGGAGAGGTTCGGTGAGCAAATGAAGACCCTTTGAAGTCATATTGCATGGTACCCATTCCACGGGTTTCAACTATCCAGGTTTTAGGTATTCTTCCTTCAGCTAAAACATGCATGTGGAACCTAGAGTATGATCAACCATGTGATCGGGAGACGTGTTCAAATATGTCTCAGTTTTCCTCCCCTGGTACTCAGGTGCAACATTCCAGACGCTTTACTAACACTCTCCCGACTTGGAGAGTCAGTCATTTAACCTCCTGTTTGGCAGTTTGCAATTTCTGCGGAAGATGAACAGGAATAGCGAGAACCAATGAGAGGCTAGCTGGAGGTGTCTGGACGGGCAAATTTAACTCTCATTTCCCACGAGGAAGAGGAAATAACCAAAGGCTCAGCGTGCCGTCCCGGAACCAGATTAGGGCCTGAAGCCATCCTGCGGTGTTGCGGCCAGGTCACAAGAAAGCAAGTTGAAGAAAGGAGCGCAGGGGCACTGTAATTCACAAACCTGCAGAGTTATAAATGACAGCTATCGTCCAAAAATAGACTGAAGTAAGGCTGCCAAGAGGACTTGAAAGCGGGGCAGAATTGCAGGAAACCGATTTCAGGAGGGAGACTGGAATTGCATTGAAAGCATAGGAAAAGACGCAGAACGTCCACAATGATGCACTTGGCCAAAAAGGGCGTATGCGTTTTTTCCTGAATATATTCAGGAAAAAACGCATACGCCCTTTTTGACCAACCTAGCAAACTTCCAAAGGAAATCTGCACTACAATGAAGTCTCACTTCTCCCCGTCAAAAGGGCCATCTGAAAAAAGTGTAAAATCCAGAAAGGCAGGACAGGCCATGGAGAACTGGGAGCCTTGTTATGCTGATGGGCGGGATGTAAATTGCCAACAGACACTCGGGAGAAGTGTATGGTGTTTCCTGAAACATCTAAAAAACAAAGCAACAGAACCTAGGGCACTTCCACTTATGGTCCTATAGCTTAGGGAGATTAAAATCAAAAAGACACAGCCACCCCAAAGTTTGGAACGGCTCTGTTTATAAGAACCTCGTTTACAGTACAAGTTCAACATCGCAGAAAGTGAAAAATGGATAAAGAAGTTGTGGTATTTACTTACAAAGCAATATCACACAGCAATGAAATCTGTGTCATCAGGCCCTTAGAAGCACAATGAGTGGATTCAGGTATGATGATTCTAACTGAAATAAGTCACACAGAAAAAGAAACATCATAAGATATAATTAATACACGGAATATAAACTTGGTTACACAGGAACTGAATTACAGAACAGAACAGGGTCTCAAATTTAGAAAACCAACTTATTCTTGCTTAAGGGGAAAGGTGAGTTGGGGTGCTGCATAAAACCAGAGATTGAAATGAGCACAGATAAAGTTCCTTAAGCCAAATATGGAATAGACAAGAGCTACTCCTTGCTCAACGAAATGGACTCAACACCCCATATTAAAAGCCTAAGAATGTACCTGACTAGTAAGTATCTTAAAAACTATGGATTGCTATGTCTCCGAAAGAGAATCAAGCATGTATACAGGGGCATAAACGCAGCAGTGATAGGATTGGGGAGGTTTGGTGCGCAAATGAAGAACCTTTGAAGTCATATTGCATGGTACCCATTACATGGGTCTCAACTCTCCAGGTTTAAGGTATTCTTCCTTCAGCTAAAACATGCATGTGGAACCCAAGTATGATCAACCATGTGAACGGGAGACGTGTTCAAATATGTCTCAGTTTTCCTCCCCTGGTACTCGGGTGCAACATTCCAGAAGCTTTACTAACACTCTCCCCACTTGGAGAGTCAGTCCCTTTAACCTCCTGTTTGGCCCAGTTTGCAATTTCTGTGGAAGATGAACAGGAATAGCGAGAACCAATGAGAGGCTAGCTGGAGGTGTCTGGACGGGCAAATTTAACTCTCATTTCCCACCAGGAAGAGGAAATAACCAAAGGCTCAGCGTGCCGTACCAGTCTCAGATTAGGGTCTGAAGCCATCCTGCGGTGTTGCGGCCAGCTCAAAAGAAAGCGAGTTGAAGAAAGGAGCTCAGGGGCACTGTAATTCACAAACCTGCAGAGTTATAAATGACAGCTATCGTCCAAAAATAGACTGAAGTAAGGCTGCCAAGAGGACTTGAAAGCGGGGCAGAATTGCAGGAAACCGATTTCAGGAGGTAGACTGGAATTGCATTGAAAGCATAGGAAAAGAGGCAGAACGTCCACAATGATGCACTTGGCCAAAAAGGGCGTATGCGTTTTTTCCTGAATATATTCAGGAAAACACGCATACGCCCTTTTTGGCCAACCAAGCAAGCTTGCAAAGGAAATCTGCACTACAATGAAGTCTCACTTCCCCCCGGTCAAAAGGGCCATCTGAAAAAAGTGTAAAATCCAGAAAGGCAACAGGCCATGGAGAACTGGGAGCCTTGTTATGCTGATAGGCGGGATGTAAATTGCCAACAGACACTCGGGAGAAGTGTATGGTGTTTCCTGAAACATCTAAAAAACAAAGCAACAGAGCCTAGGGCACTTCCACTTATGGTCCTATAGCTTAGGGAAATTAAAATCAAAAAGACACAGCCACCTCAAAGTTTGGGACGCCTCTGTTTACAAGAACCTCGTTTACCGTACAAGTTCAATATCACAGAAAGTGAAAAATGGATAAAGAACTTGTGGTACTTACGTACAATGCAGTATCACTCAGCAATGAAATCTATGTCATCAGGCCCGTATCAGCATAATGAGTGGATTCAGGTACGATGATTCTAACTGAAATAAGTCACACAGAAAAAGAAACATCATAAGATATCACTAATAAACGGAATGTAAACTTGGCTACAAAGGAACTGAATTCCAAAACAGAACAGGTTCTCAAATTTAGAAAACCAACTTATGCTTGCTTAAGGGGAAAGGTGAGTTGGGTTGCTGCATAAAACCAGAGATTGAAATGAGCACAGATAAAGTTCCTTAAGCCAAATATGGAATAGACAAGAGCTACTCCTTGCTCAACGAAATGGACTCAACACCGCATATTAAACGCCTAAGAATGTACCTGACTAGTAAGTATCTTAAAACCTATGGATTGCTATGTCTCTGAAAGAGAATCAAGCATGTGTACAGGGGCATAAACGCAGCAGTGATAGGATTGGAGAGGTTCGGTGAGCAAATGAAGACCCTTTGAAGTCATATTGCATGGTACCCATTCCACGGGTTTCAACTACCCAGGTTTAAGGTATTCTTCCTTCAGCTAAAACATGCATGTGGAACCTAGAGTATGATCAACCATGTGATTGGGAGACGTGTTCAAATATGTCTCTGTTTTCGTACCCTGGTACTCGGGTGCAACATTCCAGACGCTTTACTAACACTCTCCCGACTTGGAGAGTCAGCGCCTTTAACCTCCTGTTTGGCCCAGTTTGCAATTTCTGCGGAAGATGAACAGGAATAGCGAGAAACAATGAGAGACTAGCTGGAGGTGTCTGGACGGGCAAATTTAACTCTCATTTCCCACCAGAAAGAGGAAATAACCAAAGGCTCAGCGTGCCGTGCCGGAACCAGATTAGGGCCTGAAGCCATCCTGCGGTGTTGCGGCCAGGTCACAAGAAAGCGAGTTGAAGAAAGGAGCTCAGGGGCACTGTAATTCACAAACCTGCAGAGTTATAAATGACAGCTATCGTCCAAAAATATACTGAAGTAAGGCTGCCAAGAGGACTTGAAAGCGGGGCAGAATTGCAGGAAACCGATTTCAGGAGGTAGACTGGAATTGCATTGAAAGCATAGGAAAAGAGGCAGAACGTCCACAATGATGCACTTGGCCAAAAAGGGCGTATGCGTTTTTTCCTGAATATATTCAGGAAAAAACGCATACGCCCTTTTTGGCCAACCAAGCAAGCTTGCAAAGGAAATCTGCACTACAATGAAGTCTCACTTCCCCCCGGTCAAAAGGGCCATCTGAAAAAAGTGTAAAATCCAGAAAGGCAGGACAGGCCATGGAGAACTGGGAGCCTTGTTATGCTGATGGGCGGGATGTAAATTGCCAACAACCACTTGGGAGAAGTGTATGGTGTTTCGTGAAACATCTAAAAAACAAAGCAACAGAACCTAGGGCACTTCCACTTATGGTCCTATAGCTTAGGGAAATTAAAATCAAAAAGACACAGCAACCCCAAAGATTGGAATGGCTCTGTTTACAAGAACCTCCTTTACAGTACAAGTTCAACATCGCAGAAAGTGAAAAATGGATAAAGAAGTTGTGGTATTTACTTACAAAGCAATATCACTCAGCAATGAAATCTGTGTCATCAGGCCCTTAGCAGCACAATGAGTGGATTCAGGTATGATGATTCTAACTGAAATACGTCACACAGAAAAAGAAACATCATAAGATATCTGTAATACACGGAATGTAAACTTGGCTACACAGGAACTGAATTACAGAACAGAACAGGGTCTCAAATTTAGAAAACCAACTTATGCTTGCTTAACAGGAAAGGTGAGTTGGGGTGCTGCATAAAACCAGAGATTGAAATGAGCACAGATAAAGTTCCTTAAGCCAAATATGGAACAGACAAGAGCTACACCTTGCTCAACGAAATGGACTCAACACCACATATTAAACGCCTAAGAACGTACCTGACTAGTAAGTATCTTAAAACCTATAGATTGCTATGTCTCCGAAAGAGAATCAAGCATGTGTACAGGGGCATAAACGCAGCAGTGATAGGATTGGAGAGGTTCGGTGAGCAAATGTAGACCCTTTGAAGTCATATGTCATGGTACCCATTCCACGGGTTTCAACTACCCAGGTTTTAGGTATTCTTCCTTCAGCTAAAACATGCATGTGGAACCCAGAGTATGATCAACCATGTGATCGGGAGACGTGTTCAAATATGTCTCAGTTTTCCTCCCCTGGTACTCAAGTGCAACATTCCAGACGCTTTACTAACACTCTCCCCACTTGGAGAGTCAGCGCCTTTAACCTCGTGTTTGGCCCAATTTGCAATTTCTGCGGAAGATGAACAGGAATAGCGAGAACCAATGAGAGGCTAGCTGGAGGTGTCTGGACGGGCAAATTTAACTCTCATTTCCCATCAGGAAGAGGAAATAACCAAAGGCTCAGCATGCTGTACCGGAACCAGATTAGGGCCTGAAGCCATCCTGCGGTGTTGCGGCAGCTCAAAAGAAAGCGAGTTGAAGAAAGGAGCTCAGGGGCACTGTAATTCACAAACCTGCAGAGTTATAAATGACAGGTATCGTCCAAAAATAGACTGAAGTAAGGCTGCCAAGAGGACTTGAAAGCGGGGCAGAATTGCAGGAAACCGATTTCAGGAGGTAGACTGGAATTGCATTGAAAGCATAGGAAAAGAGGCAGAACGTCCACAGTGATGCACTTGGCCAAAAAGGGCGTATGCGTTTTTTCCTGAATATATTCAGGAAAAAACGCATACGCCCTTTTTGGCCAACCAAGCAAGCTTGCAAAGGAAATCTGCACTACAATGAAGTCTCACTTCCCCCCGGTCAAAAGGGCCATCTGAAAAAAGTGTAAAATCCAAAAAGGCAGGACAGGCCATGGAGAACTGGGAGGCTTGTTATGCTGATGGGCGGGATGTAAATAGCCAACAGACACTCCGGAGAAGTGTACGGTGTTTCCTGAAACATCTAAAAAACAAAGCAACAGAGCTTAGTGCATTTCCACTTATGGTCCTATAGCTTAGGGAAATTAAAATCAAAAAGACACAGCCACCCCAAAGTTTGGGACGCCTCTGTTTACAAGAACCTCGTTAACCATACAAGTTCAATATCACAGAAAGTGAAAAATGGATAAAGAAGTTGTGGTACTCATGTACAATGCAATATCACTCAGCAATGAAATCTATGTCACCAGGCCCGTAGCAGCATAATGAGTGGATTCGGGTATGGTGATTCTAACTGAAATAAGTCACACAGAAAAAGAAACATCAAAAGATATCACTAATGCACGGAATGTAAACTTGGCTACACTGGGACTGAATTCCAAAACAGAACAGGGTCTCAAATTTAGAAAACCAACTTATGCTTGCTTAAGGGAAAAGGTGAGTTGGGGTGCTGCATAAAACCAGAGATTGAAATGAGCACAGATAAAGTTCCTTAAGCCAAATATGGAACAGACAAGAGCTACTCCTTGCTCAACGAAATGGACTCAACACCGCATATTAAACGCCTAAGAATGTACCTGACTAGTAAGTATCTTAAAACCTAGGGATTGCTATGTCTCCGAAAGAGAATCAAGCGTGTGTACTGGGGCATAAATGCAGCAGTGATAGGATTGGAGAGGTTCGGTGAGCAAATGAAGACCCTTTGAAGTCATATTGCATGGTACACATTCCACGGGTCTCAACTCTCCGGGTTTAAGGTATTCTTCCTTCAGCTAAAACATGCATGTGGAACCCAGAGTATGATCAACCGTGTGATCGGGAGACGTGTTCAAATATGTCTCAGTTTTCATACCCTGGTACTCGGGTGCAACATTCCAGATGCTTTACTAACACTCTCCCTACTTGGAGAGTCAGTGCCTTTAACCTCCTGTATGGCACAGTTTGCAATTTCTGCGGAAGATGAACAGGAATAGTGAGAACCAATGAGAGACTACCTGGAGGTGTCTGAACCGGCAAATTTAACTCTCATTTCCCACCAGGAAGAGGAATTAACCAAAGGCTCAGCGTGCCATGCCGGAACCACATTAGGGCCTGAAGACATCCTGCGGTGTTGCGGCCAGCTCACAAGAAAGCGAGTTGAAGAAAGGAGCTCAGGGGCACTGTAATTCACAAACCTGCAGAGTTATAAATGACACCTATCGTCCAAAAATAGACTGAAGTAAGGCTGCCAAGAGGACTTGAAAGCAGGGCAGAATTGCAGGAAACCAATTTCAGGAGGTAGACAGGAATTGCATTTCAAGCATAGGAAAAGAGGCAGAACATCCACAGTGATGCACTTGGCCAAAAAGGGCGTATGCGTTTTTTCCTGAATATATTCAGGAAAAAACGCATACGCACTTTTTGGCCAACCAAGCAAGCTTGCAAAGGAAATCTGCACTACAGTGAAGTCTCACTTCCCCCCGGTCAAAAGGGCCATCTGAAAAAAGTGTAAAATCCAGAAAGGCAGGACAGGCCATGGAGAACTGGGAACCTTGTTATGCTGATGGGCGGGATGTAAATTGCCAACAGCCACTCTGGAGAAGTGTATGGCGTTTCCTGAAACATCTAAAAAACAAAGCAACAGAGCCTAGGGCACTTCCACTTATGGTCCTATAGCTTAGGGAAATTAAAATAAAAAAGACACAGCCACCTCAAAGTTTGGGACGCCTCTGTTTACAAGAACCTCGTTTACCATACAAATTCAATATCACAGAAAGTGAAAAATGGATAAAGAACTTGTGGTACTTACGTACAATGCAGTATCACTCAGCAATGAAATCTGTGTCACCAGGCCCATAGCAGCATAATGAGTGGATTCGGGTATGGTGATTCTAACTGAAATTAGTCACACAGAAAAAGAAACATCAAAAAATATCACTAATACATGGAATTTAAACTTGGCTACAGAGGAACTGAATTACAAAACAGAACAGGGTCTCAAATTTAGAAAACCACCTTATGCTTGCTTAAGTGGAAAGATGAGTTGGGGTGCTGCATAAAACCAGAGATTGAAATGAGCACAGATAAAGTTCCTTAAGCCAAATATGGAATAGACTAGAGCTACTCCTTGCTCAACGAAATGGACTCAACACCGCATATTAAACGCCTAAGAATATACCTGACTAGTAAGTATCTTAAAACCTATGGATTGCTATGTCTCCAAAAGAGAATCAAGCGTGTGTACAAGGGTCATAAACGCAGCAGTGATAGGATTGGAGAGGTTCGGTGAGCAAATGAAGACCCTTTGAAGTCATATTGCATGGTACCCATTCCACTGGTCTCAACTCTCCAGGTTTAAGGTATTCTTTCTTCAGCTAAAACATGCATGTGGAACCCAGAGTATGATCAACCGTGTGATCGGGAGACGTGTTCAAATATGTCTCAGTTTTCGTCCCCTGGTACTTCGGTGCAACATTCCAGACGCTTTACTAACATTCTCCCCACTTGGAGAGTCAGTGCCTTTAACCTCCTGTTTGGCCCAGTTTGCAACTTCTGCGGAAGATGTACAGGAATAGGGAGAACCAATGAGAGAGAAGCGCGAGGTGTCTGGACGGGCAAATTTAACTCTAATTTCCCACCAGGATGAGGAATTAACCAAAGGCTCAGCGTGCCGTGCCGGAACCAGATTAGGGCCTGAAGCCATCCTGCGGAGTTGCGGCCAGGTCACAAGAAAGCGAGTTGAAGAAAGGAGCTCAGGGGCACTGTAATTCACACACCTGCAGAGTTATAAATGACAGCTATCGTCCAAAAATAGACTGAAGTAAGGCTGCCAAGAGGACTTGAAAGCGGGGCAGAATTGCAGGAAACCGATTTCAGGAGGTAGACTGGAATTGCATTGAAAGCGTAGGAAAAGAGGCAGAACGTCCACAATGATGCACTTGGCCAAAAGGGGCGTATGCGTTTTTTCCTGAATATATTCAGGAAAAAACTCATACGCCCCTTTTGGCCAACCAAGCAAGCTTGCAAAGGAAATCTGCACTACAATGAAGTCTCACTTCCCCCCGGTCAAAAGGGCCATCAGAAAAAAGTGTAAAATCCAGAAAGGCAGGACAGGCCATGGAGAACTGGGAGCCTTGTTATGCTGATGGGCGGGATGTAAATTGCCAACAGACACTCGGGACAAGTGTATGGTGTTTCCTGAAACATCTAAAAAACAAAGCAACAGAGCCTAGGGCACTTCCACTTATGGTCCTATAGCTTAGGGAAATTAATATCAAAAAGACACAGCCACCCCAAAGTTTGGGACGCCTCTGTTTACAAGAACCTCGTTTACCGTACAAGTTCAATATCACAGAAAGTGAAAAATGGATAAAGAACTTGTGGTACTTACTTACAATGCAGTATCTCTCAGCAATGAAATCTATGTCATCAGGCCCGTAGCAGCATAATGAGTGGATTCAAGTACGATGATTCTAACTGAAATAAGTCACACAGAAAAAGAAACATCAAAAGATATCACTAATACACGGAATGTAAACTTGGCTACACTGGAACTGCATTCCAAAACAGAACAGGGTCTCAAATTTAGAAAACCAACTTATGCTTGCTTAAGGGGAAAGGTGAGTTGGGGTGCTGCATAAAACCAGAGATTGAAATGAGCACAGATAAAGTGCCTTAAGCCAAATATGGAACAGACAAGAGCTACTCCTTGCTCAATGAAATGGACTCAACACCCCATATTAAACGCCTAAGAATGTACCTGACTAGTAAGTATCTTAAAACCTAGGGATTGCTATGTCTCCAAAAGAGAATCAAGCGTGTGTACTGGGGCATAAATGCAGCAGTGATAGGATTGGAGAGGTTCGGTGAGCAAATGAAGACCCTTTGAAGTCATATTGCATGGTACCCATTCCACGGGTCTCAACTCTCCAGGTTTAAGGTATTCTTCCTTCAGCTAAAACATGCATGTGGAACCCAGAGTATGATCAACCGTGTGATCGGGAGATGTGTTCAAATATGTCTCAGTTTTCATACCCTGGTACTCGGGTGCAACATTCCAGACGCTTTACTAACACTCTCCCGACTTGGACGGTCAGTGCCTTTAACCTCCTGTTTGGCCCAGTTTGCAATTTCTGCGGAAGATGAACAGGAATAGCGAGAACCAATGAGAGACTAGCTGGAGGTGTCTGAACGGGCAAATTTAACTCTCATTTCCCACTAGGAAGAGGAATTAACCAAAGGCTCAGCGTGCCGTGCCGGAACCAGATTAGGGCCTGAAGCCATCCTGCGGTGTTGCGGCCAGCTCACAAGAAAGTGAGTTGAAGAAAGGAGCTCAGTGGCTCTGTAATTCACAAACCTGCAGAGTTATAAATGACAGCTATCGTCCAAAAATAGACTGAAGTAAGGCTGCCAAGAGGACTTGAAAGCGGGGCAGAATTGCAGGAAACCGATTTCAGGAGGTAGACTGGAATTGCATTGAAAGTGTAGGAAAAGAGGCAGAACGTCCACAATCATGCACTTTGCCAAAAGGGCGTATCCGTTTTTTCCTGAATATATTCAGGAAAAAACGCATACGCCCTTTTTGGCCAACCAAGTAAGCTTGCAAAGGAAATCTGCACTACAATGAAGTCTCACTTCCCCCCGGTCAAAAGGGCCATCAGAATAAAGTGTAAAATCCAGAAAGGCAGGACAGGCCATGGAGAACTGGGAGCCTTGTTATGCTGATGGGCGGGATGTAAATTGCCAACAGACACTCGGGACAAGTGTATGGTGTTTCCTGAAACATCTAAAAAACAAAGCAACAGAACCTAGGGCACTTCCACTTATGGTCCTATAGCTTAGGGAAATTAATATCAAAAAGACACAGCAACCCCAAAATTTGGGATGGCTCTTTTTACAGGAATCTCTTCTACGGCACAAGTTAAATATCCCAGAGAGCAAATAATGGATAAAGAAGTTGCGGTACTTATGTACAACAGAATACCACTCAGCAATGAAATCTATGTCACCAGGCCCGTACCAGCATAATGAGTGGATTGAGCCACGATGATTCTAAGTGAAATAAGTCACACAGAAAAAGAAACATCATAAGGTATCACTAATACACGGAATGTGAACTTGGCTACACATGAACTGAATTACAAAACAGAACAGGGTCTCAAGTTTGGAAAACCAACTTATGCCTGCTTAAGGGGGAAGGTGAGTTGGGGTGCTGCATAAAAGCAGAGTTTGAAATTAGCACAGATACCGTTCCATAAGCCAAATATGTTATAGACAAGAGCTACCCCTTGCTCAACGAAATGGATTCAACAATGAGGTATCACCTCACACCTGGTAGAATAGGCATCATTGAAAATCTACAAACAAAAAATGCTGGAAAGGGTGTGGAGAAAAGGAACCCTCTCCCACTATTGTTGGGAATATAAATTGATACAGTCATTATGGAGAACAATATGGAATTTCTTAAGAAACTAACAATAGAATTACCATATGATACAGCAATCCCAGTACTGGACATATACCCAGACAAAACCATAAATCAAAAAGAGTCATTCACCGCAATGTTCATTGCATCACTATTTACAATATCGAGGTAATGGAAGCAACCTAAATGCCCACAGACAGACGAATGCATAAAGCTGTGGTACATATATAAAATGGAATATTACTAAGCCATGAAAAGGAATGAAATTGGGTCATTTGTAGAGACGTCGATGGATCTAGAGACTGTCATACAGAGTGAAGTAAGTCAGAAAGAGAAAAACAAATCTTGTATATTCATGCATATATGTGGAACCTAGAAAAACTGTACAGATTAACCATTTTGCAAGGCATAAATAGAGCAACAGATGTAGACAACAAACGTATGGACAACAAGGGGGGAAAGCTGTTGGGGGGTGGTGGTGGGAGGAGTTGAGAGACTGGGATTGGCATGTATACATTTATATGTATAAAATAGATAACCAATAAGAACCTGCTGTATAAAAATATAAAATAAAATTCAAAATTAAAAAGAAATAAAATTTAAAAAATAAAACAGAAAAAACAATTATTCCCTGCACATACATGTATTTATATGAATAAATTATTTCCATGCTTATATCTGTAAATACAAAAAAGAGGAATAAAATCTACCTTGAACCAAAAACGAAAAAGAGAAAAAAAACACAGAACCCACCAGTTACACAGAGGAAAACCGTATCAGGGCACTTGCTCCAGTTGTAAACAATTCTGAAGTTGGTCAGTGGTGGGGAATCGTCTCCCATTCAGCCAGCAGCCCCCACGCAACAAGCGTCCTCATTGCAAAGCTGGGGCACCGTGCCGAGGCATCTGTGAGTAAACGTGAGCTGAGCCCCAGGCCAGTTGCTGCTGAACTATTCCCACCCGTCCCAGGTAAAACACCTGAATATATACAAGGACTTGAAAGCCTAGAGGAAGGGCCATAGAGCCACACGAGTGACAGCATGCCGGCCGACTTGGTGCCTGCAGCCAGCCAGGATGGTCCTGGCCCTGGGTGCTCTTCTGGAAGATTTCCATTTCCCTGCCTGAGATACCCGTCCTGTCCCTGCCCCCACTGCTTTTTTCCTTCCTCACCTCTGCCCAGGGAGAAATTCCAGCAGCAGGTATGGGTGACACATCCTCTTCTTTAGCAGGTGGCAGCCTGGCAACTGCTGCAGAAAGTCCAGCAGAGCCCCACTCACACTGGGCCACCCACAAAGCCGTGGCCTCTCACTCCCTCCCACCAGCCCAGCCCCGAGACTGCTGACAGGGCAGAGAAAATGGCGTCAGGCACGGCTGCAGGGGCTCTTGCTGCCTGGAGTGGTATTTATATTGATCTCAACCCAAGCACACCTGGGGAGGGCTGGCCGGCACGGTAAGGCTGCCCAGGTCAGCCAATCATCACCCCTCAGGGGCTCACAGTTGCAGAAAATGGAACTTGCTGAACCGGCCAGGTCCAAGGAACAGGTGTGGGCTCCTGAGAGTCAGGATAGACAAGGGGCTGCAGCTTTGGCTTGTTTTCTAATCATTTTATCTGGCCCATGAGTGGGAGACAACTTCAAGAAAACCCTCTCCTAATGAGAGGAACCCAGGAGTCAGGGAGAGGAGGGGTGGGTGGTGGTTGGAGACAGAGGCCTGGTGCCCCGGGTGCAGTGGAAGTCTCTGGAAGACCAGGTGGAGGGAGGCCTCACGGAGTGATGCCCAGGGTCACAGACCTGTCGCAGCTGCTGTTTGTTAGTTCAAGTCCTGCTCTGAGGTGCTCTGTGTCAGCTCTGAGCGACAGGTGAGCTGGGGGTGCTCTGCAATGAGGGCTATGTGCACGGTTCCTGTGTGCCCAGCCCTGCCACGGTACCTGCAAGGGTAGCTCTGTATCCTGGAGGGGCCTGACCACGAGAGCCCCGTGGGCTGGGGTGGGGGTGGGGTACCTGCCCAGGTGAGCTCCATATTCTGGGATTGGTCTGACTACGAGAGCCCCATGGGCTGCTGGGGACCTGGTAAAGGATGTCAGGACAGTCAGTGAAGCCACCGAGGATATACCTCCAGTTGCTCCTAATTCCTACACCCTGCTGGTCATTCTACCAACCACCAGGACATGGTATTCTGTATTAGTCTTCAATGATGCCTTCTTTTGTATTCCATTAGTCCCAGAGTCACAAGAAATTTTGGCTTGTGAGTGGCAGGACTCAACATACAACTAAAACAATACTTCCGGGCCATCTGGCCCCAAGGGTGCAAAAATTCCCACACCATCTTTGGGGAAAGCTTAGCTAAAGACCTAAAAGTTCTACCTCTGGAAAAGGAAACCCTCCTTCAATATGCAGACGACATTCTGATCACCAGCCCTACTAAGGAGGCCTCTGAACTACCAAGCCAATAAAGGATAGAAGTTGTCCAAGAAAAAGCTCAAATATCACAGACTGCGGTGACCTGCCTGGGCTTCATTCTCACAGAAGGTCAGAGAAGCCCATCCCAGGAAAGGGAAGAAACCATTTTCAGCCTTACCCCTTTCTAAAACTAGAAGACAGCTTAGGGGTTCCTGGGGAGGCCAGGGTTTGCTGCTTCTGGATCCCTAACTACAGTCTACTAGCTGGGCCTCTATATGAAACACTGAAAGGAAAAGATGATGATCCTTTTGAATAGAATCCAGAAGTGGCCTTTCAAGAATGGAAAGAGCAGTCAATTCAGACCCTTGCCCTGGAACTCCCTAATTTAGCTAAACCCTTTGACCTTTACATTCCCGGTGAAAGGTGAATCGCCATTGGAGAATTAGTGCAAAAACTGGGACCACTTGAAATGGAACAATGCAAGAATGCCATCCAGGTAGGATAAACTACGGTCACTAAGGGGCTTGGCCCACTGCCACATCTGGCCAAGATACTGGCGGTATCTAAAAACCTGGAAATCAGCAGCCCAAAAGGCCACCTCCCTCCTAAGGGAAAAGGACCCCACGTGGTGATCCTAACCACCAACCATGCCCTGAAGTTGCAGGGTTCGCTCCGTGGGCACACTGACCTCGAGTGAGGAGGCCCTCCAACTCCAACATCCAGAGAGATAACCGGGGGCAACAGGGCACCATGACGACTCGTGTGAACATCACTTGACCTGGAGTTTCTCTCATAAAACAACAAGAGTGTGTCCCAAAAGAGTAGACTACTGCTTGCAGGACTTACTGCACCCAGAGGGGAGCTAATAATCTTGGTGGGGGAACAGTATACCACACTGTCACCATAGAAAAGCCTACAGACACCGTGATGATGGTGGCCAATAAGACCGGCTGGACTCCTGTTTACTTCAAAAGGCTGTTGACTCAGTAGCCATCATGGTCCTTGATCACCACTGACCCTGGACTGTCTGGGAGTTGAGCGGGCAGGGCTCTGACACCTGGTGCTGTTTGTACGTTAATTCAGGGGCCTAACTGAAGAAAGCGCAGACTACTGGTCAGAGCATCTAGGCTGGCAGAGACGGTCAGCCTAAGGTGGCCGAACAAATGTGGGGCGGGGTGAAACCGGCCCCCACAGCGTCTCTGCACATCTCTTTCCTGGACCCTTAAAGGTCATTAGAATCTATAACACTTCCAATGCTGGTGCTCAGGTGGACGAGCAGGGAGGCAGGGGTCCTGGGGACAATCAATGTCACCGGGAGGCTGCTGGGGAGAAGCTCTGACCCTCGCCCCAGGGTATGAGGGCTCCCAACTCAGCACTCAGCAGTTACAGAAGAAGGGTCTGCACCCTCAGCACTCCAAGAATGAGGAACGGGACAAAAGGCAGAGGAGGGGTTTGTCCCCAGCAAAGCCCATTAAAAATCCCTGGGAGATAAAAATAAAATCTGGGCAATAAAGTCAAGTCTAACCTTTTTTATCCTTTGTGCTTTGTCTAATTTCACGTGCTCCTAGGGTCCCGCATGCAGAGGTTCCACACCCGGCACTTCAGACCAGATTTCCTAGTGCAGAATGGCTGGGTCGACACCTCAGCTCCTGGGGCCCAGTGCAGACTCCACGATATAGAGCCTGAGCTACAGCCAACCCGGCCCTCGAGAGCTCCGCCACCTCCCTCCCTCCCACTGACTCTGACAGGATCTCTACACAGCAGCCCAGCCCACAGCCCACGGGGTAGTGCATGCTCTCACCTCTCCATTCTCTGATCAAAATATAAAGTTTCCTTTGCTTGTGAACCAAACTCAGTCTCGATCTGTTGGCCCCAATGACACTGGGCAGGGGGACACTTGTTGGGGTCCACTCTGGAGGATCAGTAACAGAAATTGAGACTATTGTAACCTCAATGAACAGATGTGTGAGCCAAACTGTAGTTAACATAGAACAGTGTATAAGGCTCGGGTAAAATAAGATGTTTTTAACACTTCCATTTGATATTTCCATCACTTTTTATAAGCAAGTTCAGTGAAAAGGTTTGTCTTATTTGTCAGGTCAATATTAGAGAAACGAAGTGATTTCTTTCCAAGGATGTACATTTAATAATCTTGGTTAAACCTTCAATCTTGTTTTAAATGCTTTTCCATTGAAAATGATACCTCTCTTTCAGCTCCCCCATTTCTGAGAAGTATAAAATCTTATAATTTATTATTACCAAAGGGGAAAGGTGGGAGGAGGGATAAATTAACAGTTTGGAATGAACACATACACACTGCTATGTATAAAATAGATCATCAACAAGGAACTACTGTATAGCACAGGGAACTACACTCAACATTTTGCAATAACCTATAAGGGGAAATAATCTGAAAAAGAATAGATATTTTTATTGACATCATCTATCAATGACAGTTAAAGTGTAGCCTAAGGGAAGCTGGTGGTGAGTGCTTCTGACCCTGAAGACTTCAATCATCTAAAGTTTGGACTCTGCCTACTTCCCAAGGCCCTTAATGAACATATGTGTAGCTGTAGCTTAAAAAATTCCCCAGTTTGGGTTTCGGGGAGACACTGATTTTGAAAAAGCCCTGGTGTTCTCCTTACATGAATGGGACTCTTCCTACTGCTAAAACATGTCTGTCACACCCAGAGGATGGTATACCGTCTGATCGGGAAGAGTTTGGAAAAGGCATCTCATCTCCTCATCTCCTGGTGCTCGGGTTCACCCCTCCAGCGTCTTTACTAACAGTCTCCCCACTTGGAGATGTCAGCACTGTCAACATCCTGTTGCGTACAGTTTGGAATTTGTCCAGAGGATGAAGCGGAAGGATGAGGAACAATGAGAGACAAGTCCTACGTGTTCAGACAGGCACATGTCACTCTAATTTCCAATCAGGAAGATGAATTGACCAAAAGCTAGGGTTGCCCATGGAAACAGTATAGGGCTTGAGGAAATCCCGCTGCTTTGTGGCCAGTTCCCATAAACACGAGTTGAACAATGGAACTCAGGGGCAGTAAAATTCACAAAACTGCAGAGTTGAAAATATCCATCACTGAAAAATGTCTTGAGGAAAGTCAGAGAAAAGGACTTGTAAGCAAGGGAGAATGGCAGGAAAGGGATTTGAGGAGGTAGAAAGGACTCGCCATTAAGCACAAGAAAAGGAGCTGAACATTGCCAACATTGCAGTTGGCCAAAAAGGGTGTATGCATTCTTTTCTGTATATATTCAAGAAAAGGGCATACACTTTTTTAGCCAACCAAACAGGTGGGCACTGGAAGTCAATACTACAAAAGATATCACTTCGCATCAGTCAGAAGAGCCATTCTCATAAAGCGTAAACAACAGAAATGCAGGACAGGGCAACGAGAAGAGGGAGCCCTGTGAGACTTATAGTGGAAATGTATATTGCCAACGGCCATTCTGGAGAAGTGTATTGTGTTTACTAAAGCATCTAAAAAATGAGCTACAGAGCATAGGGCACTTGCACTCATGGGCGTATATCTTGGGAAAAACAAAAATCGAGAGGACACAGGCACCCCAATGTTTACCCCCTCTCTGTTTAAAAGATCCTCGACTAGGATATAACTTAAATGTCTCTGGAGGGAAAAAATGGATAGAGATGTGGTACTTAGGTAGAGTGGAATATTATTCAGCCTGGAAATCAATGAAATATGGCCAGTTGTAACAAATCTGGAGGAGTTACGTATGATCATTCTAAGTGACAGAATTCAAAAAGAAAAAGACACATATCATAAGATATCACTTAAAGGTGGAATCCAAAATGACTACACATGAAATAAATTACAAAACAAAAACATAGTCAAATATGTAGAAAACACGCATAAGGCTGCTAAACGGGAAAGGTGGGGAGGGGTGAGGCATCATCCAGGAGGTTGAAATTAGCAAAGATACCATTCCAAATACCAAACTGATAATCAACAAGGCCTACACGGTAGCTAAAAGAACTGCACTCAGCACACTCAAGTCACCGGAAAAGAATATATACGACTGGTAAGAATCTGAAAAAGAATTTATTGATGTCTCTCTGTACGTGAATCAAGTGGATGTACAGCAGCAAGAAACAGAGCTTTGAAAATCAGCTGTAACCAATATAGTAATAAATTGAAAAAAATAAATGACAGAGAGACAGAGAAAACCTCTTACAACTTTTCCTCAGGGACGGTGATGCAACATGGATTGAACACATCTAGACCCACAGCAGGATGAGACATAAGGCTGGAAACTGTTTGCGCTAAGAGAAATGTGAGGTTGGGTGAGGAAATGCACACCCTTTAAAGTAATACTACCTGGTACCCATTCAATGGGTCCCAAATCTGCAGGTTCAAGGGATCTTCCTACAGCTAAAACATGCATGGAAAACCCAGAGGACTGTACACCATGTGATCGGGAGATGTGTCTAAAATGCACCTCATTTATCCTCTCCTGGTGCTCCTGTTCACCATTCCAGCCACGCTACTTAGAATCTCCCCACTTGGAGAATCAGCACATTTAAACTTCTGTTTCACACATTTTGCAAATTGTGAGGAGGATGAACGGGAAGAGGGGGAACCAATGAGAGAAGAGTTGTAGGGGTTTGGACGGGCACATATCACTCTAATTTCCCATTAAGAATAAGAATTAAAGAAAGGCTCAGCCTGCCTCGCCGGAGCCAAAATAGGGCCTGAAGCAATCCTGCGGGTTTGAGGCCAGCTCACAAAAGAGCAACTTAAAAAATGGAGCTCAGGGTCACTGCAATTCACAAACCTGCAGAGTTATAAATGAAAACTAACGTCCAAAAATATGTTGAGGTAAGGCAAAGAAGAGGATCTGAATGCAAGACAGAATTGCAAGAAACAGATTTCAAGAGATAGATTGGACTCGTCTTTAATGCACATGAAAAGCGGCAGAATTTCGACAATGATGCAGTTGGCCCAAAAGGGCGTATGCGTTTTTTCCTGATTATATCCAGGAAAAAACGCATACGCACTTTATGGGCAACAAAGCAAGCAAGCAATGCAAATGTGCACAACAAAGAAGTCTCACTTCCCACCGGTCAAAAGGGCCATCCTAAAAAATTGTAAAAACCAGAAATGCAGGACAGGCCATGGAGAACAGGGAGCCTTTATACGCTGATGGGCAGTGTGTGAACTGCCGAGAGCCACTCTGGAGAAGTGTATGGTGGTTCCTAAATCATCTAAAAAACAGAGCTACAGAGCATAGGACACTTCCAATCATGGGAGTATATCTAGGGAAGTCTAAAAATCAACAAGACACAAGCACACCACAGTTTAGGGCTACTCTGTTTACAAGAACCTCAACTTCAGTACACCTTAAATATCCCAGGAAAGAGAACAATGGATAAAGAAGATGTGGTACTTATGTACAATGGAATATCTCTTCACCATGAAATCAATGTAATAAGGCTAGTAGAAGGATAAAGAGTGGATTTAGGTCCGATAATACTACTTGAAATAAGTCAAACAGAAAAAGAAACATATCATAAGATATCACTTATAGAGGGAGGGTAAATATGGCTGCACAAGAAATGAATTACAGAACAGAACAGTGTCTCACATTTAGAAAACACACTTATGTCAGCTTAAGGGGAAAGGAGAGGTGGGGTGATGCATAAAACCAGAGTTTGAAATTAGCACAGATACTGTTCAATAAACCAAATAGGTATTAGACAAGATCTACACCTTGCTCAATGAACTGGCCTCAACACACCCTATACACCGCAGAGAAATATATCTGAGTAATAAGAATCTTAAAACCCATGTACTGATATATCTCCATAAGGGAATCAAGTGTGTGCAGAGCGGCACAAACACAGCAGTGAAAATGAGCTAAACCCCATTATAGAAATAAATTTTAAAAACAAAACGCTGAAACAATGAAAGAGAGAAAAATTCTTACAAAATTCGCTCAGGGGCTGTGATGCAACCTGGATTGACCACATATAAACCCACAGCTGGATAAGACATAAGGCTGGACACTTGGGGCTGACAGGATTGGTGAGCTTTGGTGAGCAACTGCCGAAAGTTTAATGCAATACTTCATGCTACTCAGTCCAAGGGTCCCAACACTCCAGGTTGAAGGGAATCTTCCTACAGCTAAACCATGCTTGGGAAACCCAGCGACTGGTATACCATATGATCGGGAAAGGTTTCTAAAACGCACCTCATTTTTCCTCTCCTGGGGCTCCGGATCGACATTCCAGCCGCTTTACTAACAACATCCCCACATGGAGTCAATGCCTTTAAGTTCTGGTATCGCACAGTCTGCAGTTAGTGCAGAGGATGAATGGGAATAGGGGGAACCAGTGAGAAACTAGCTGTAGCGGTTTCAATGGGCACATGTCACTCTAATATCACATCAGTAAGAAGAATTAACCAAAGGGACAGCAAGGTGCCCCAGAAGAAAAATAGGGCTTCAAGGAATCCTGTGGTTACGGGGCAAGACCACAAAAATAAGAGCTAAAAAATGGAGCTAAGGGCCACTGCAATTCAAAAACCTGCAGAGTTATAAAGGCGAACTATTTTTAAAAAATATATTGAGGTAAGGCTATGAAGAGGCATTGAAAGCAAGGCAGAATTGCAGGAAACCGATTTCAGGAGGTAGACTGGAATTGCACTGAAAACATATGAAGAGAGTCAGAAACTCGACAATGATGCACTTGCCCAAAAAGGGCGTATGTGTTTTTTCCTGAATATATTCAGGAAAAAACGCATACGCACTTTTTGGCCAACCAAGCAAGCTTGCAAAGGAAATTTGCACTAAAATGAAGTCTCACTTCCACCTGGTCAAAAGGGCCATCTGAAAAAAGTGTAAAATCCATAAAGGCACGACAGGCCATGGAGAACTGGGAGCCTTCTTATGCTGATGGGCGGGATGTAAATTGCCAACAGCCACTCTGGAGAAGAGTATGGTATTTCCTGAAACATCTAAAAAACAAAGCAACAGACCCTAGGGCACTTCCACTTATGGTCCTATAGCTTAGGGAAATTAAAATCAAAAAGACACAGCCACCCCAAAGTTTGGGACGGCTCTGTTTACAAGAACCTCGTTTACGGTACAAGTTCAATATTGCAGAAAGTGAAAAATGGATAAAGAATTTGTGGTACTTATGTACAATGCAATATCACTCAGCAATGAAATCTATGTCATCAGGCCCGTAGCAGCATAATGAGTGGATTCAGATATGATGATTCGAACTGAAATAAGTCACACAGAAAAGAAACATCATAAGGTATCACTAATACACAGAATGTGAACTTGGCTACACATGAACAGTATTACAAAACAGAACAGTGTCTCAAGTTTAGAAAACCAACTTACGCTTGCTTAACGGGGAAGGTGAGTTGGGGTGCTGCATAAAACCAGAGATTGAAATGAGCACAGATAAAGTTCCTTAAGCCAAATATGGAATAGACAAGAGCTACTCCTTGCTCAACGAAATGGACTCAACACCCCATATTAAACGCCTAAGAATGTACCTGACTAGTAAGTATCTTAAAACCTATGGATTGCTATGTCTCCGAAAGAGAATCCAGCATGTGTACAGGGGCATAAACGCAGCAGTGATAGGATTGGAGAGGTTCGGTGAGCAAATGAAGACCCTTTGAAGTCATATTGCATGGTACCCATTCCACGGGTCTCAACTCTCCAGGTTTAAGGTATTTTCCTTCAGCTAAAACATGCATGTGGAACCCAAGTATGATCAACCATGTGAACGGGAGACGTGTTCAAATATGTCTCAGTTTTCCTCCCCTGGTACTCGGGTGCAACATTCCAGACGCTTTACTAACACTCTCCCCACTTGGAGAGTCAGCGCCTTTAACCTCCTGTTTGGCCCAGTTTGCAATTTCTGCGGAAGATGAACAGGAATAGCGAGAACCAATGAGAGGCTAGCTGGAGGTGTCTGGACGGGCAAATTTAACTCTCATTTCCCACCAGGAAGAGGAAATAACCAAAGGCTCAGCGTGCCGTACCGGAACCAGATTAGGGCCTGAAGCCATCCTGCGGTGTTGCGGCCAGGTCACAAGAAAGCGAGTTGAAGAAAGGAGCTCAGGGGCACTGTAATTCACAAACCTGCAGAGTTATAAATGACAGCTATCGTCCAAAAATAGACTGAAGTAAGGCTGCCAAGAGGACTTGAAAGCGGGGCAGAATTGCAGGAAACCGATTTCAGGAGGTAGACTGGAATTGCATTGAAAGCATAGGAAAAGAGGCAGAACGTCCACAATGATGCACTTGGCCAAAAAGGGCGTATGCGTTTTTTCCTGAATATATTCAGGAAAAAACGCATACGCCCTTTTTGGCCAACCAAGCAAGCTTGCAAAGGAAATCTGCACTACAATGAAGTCTCACTTCCCCCCGGTCAAAAGGGCCATCTGAAAAAAGTGTAAAATCCAGAAAGGCAGGACAGGCCATGGAGAACTGGGAGCCTTGTTATGCTGATGGGCGGGATGTAAATTGCCAACAACCACTCGGGAGAAGTGTATGGTGTTTCCTGAAACATCTAAAAAACAAAGCAACAGAACCTAGGGCACTTCCACTTATGGTCCTATAGCTTAGGGAAATTAAAATAAAAAAGACACAGCCACCCCAAAGTTTGGAACGGCTCTGTTTACAAGAACCTCGTTTACAGTACAAGTTCAACATCGCAGAAAGTGAAAAATGGATAAAGAAGTTGTGGTATTTACTTACAAAGCAATATCACTCAGCAATGAAATCTGTGTCATCAGGCCCTTAGCAGCACAATGAGTGGATTCAGGTATGATGATTCTAACTGAAGTAAGTCACACAGAAAAAGAAACATCATAAGATATCAGTAATACACGGAATGGAAACTTGGCTACACAGGAACTGAATTACAGAACAGAACAGGGTCTCAAATTTAGAAAAACAACTTATGCTTGCTTAAGGGTAAAGGTGAGTTGGGGTGCTGCATAAAACCAGAGATTGAAATGAGCACAGATAAAGTTCCTTAAGTCAAATATGGAATAGACAAGAGCTACTCCTTGCTCAACGAAATGGACTCAACACCGCATATTAAACGCCTAAGAATGTACCTGACTAGTAAGTATCGTAAAACCTATGGATTGCTATGTCTCCGAAAGAGAATCAAGCATGTGTACAGGGGCATAAACGCAGCAGTGATAGGATTGGAGAGGTTCGGTGAGCAAATGAAGACCCTTTGAAGTCATATTGCATGGTACCCATTCCACGGGTCTCAACTCTCCAGGTTTAAGGTATTCTTCCTTCAGCTAAAACATGCATGTGGAACCCAAGTATGATCAACCATGTGAACGGGAGACGTGTTCAAATATGTCTCAGTTTTCCTCCCCTGGTACTCGGGTGCAACATTCCAGACGCTTTACTAACACTCTCCCCACTTGGAGAGTCAGCGCCTTTAACCTCCTGTTTGGCCCAGTTTGCAATTTCTGCGGAAGATGAACAGGAATAGCGAGAACCAATGAGAGACTAGCTGGAGGTGTCTGGACGGCCAAATTTAACTCTCATTTCCCACCAGGAAGAGGAAATAACCAAAGGCTCAGCATGCCGTGCCGGAACCAGATTAGGGCCTGAAGCCATCCTGCGGTGTTGCGGCCAGTTCACAAGAAAGCGAGTTGAAGAAAGGAGCTCAGGGGCACTGTAATTCACAAACCTGCAGAGTTATAAATGACAGCTATCGTCCAAAAATAGACTGAAGTAAGGCTGCCAAGAGGACTTGAAAGCGGGGCAGAATTGCAGGAAACCGATTTCAGGAGGTAGACTGGAATTGCATTGAAAGCATAGGAAAAGAGGCAGAACGTCCACAATGATGCACTTGGCCAAAAAGGGCGTATGCGTTTTTTCCTGAATATATTCAGGAAAAAACGCATACGCCCTTTTTGGCCAACCAAGCAAGCTTGCAAAGGAAATCTGCACTACAATGAAGTCTCACTTCCCCCCGGTCAAAAGGGCCATCTGAAAAAAGTGTAAAATCCAGAAAGGCAGGACAGGCCATGGAGAACTGGGAGCCTTGTTATGCTGATGGGCGGGATGTAAATTGCCAACAACCACTCGGGAGAAGTGTATGGTGTTTCCTGAAACATCTAAAAAACAAAGCAACAGAACCTAGGGCACTTCCACTTATGGTCCTATAGCTTAGGGAAATTAAAATAAAAAAGACACAGCCACCCCAAAGTTTGGAACGGCTCTGTTTACAAGAACCTCATTTACAGTACAAGTTCAACATCGCAGAAAGTGAAAAATGGATAAAGAAGTTGTGGTATTTACTTACAAAGCAATATCACTCAGCAATGAAATCTGTGTCATCAGGCCCTTAGCAGCACAATGAGTGGATTCAGGTATGATGATTCTAACTGAAGTAAGTCACACAGAAAAAGAAACATCATAAGATATCAGTAATACACGGAATGGAAACTTGGCTACACAGGAACTGAATTACAGAACAGAACAGGGTCTCAAATTTAGAAAAACAACTTATGCTTGCTTAAGGGTAAAGGTGAGTTGGGGTGCTGCATAAAACCAGAGATTGAAATGAGCACAGATAAAGTTCCTTAAGTCAAATATGGAATAGACAAGAGCTACTCCTTGCTCAACGAAATGGACTCAACACCGCATATTAAACGCCTAAGAATGTACCTGACTAGTAAGTATCGTAAAACCTATGGATTGCTATGTCTCCGAAAGAGAATCAAGCATGTGTACAGGGGCATAAACGCAGCAGTGATAGGATTGGAGAGGTTCGGTGAGCAAATGAAGACCCTTTGAAGTCATATTGCATGGTACCCATTCCACGGGTCTCAACTCTCCAGGTTTAAGGTATTCTTCCTTCAGCTAAAACATGCATGTGGAACCCAAGTATGATCAACCATGTGAACGGGAGACGTGTTCAAATATGTCTCAGTTTTCCTCCCCTGGTACTCGGGTGCAACATTCCAGACGCTTTACTAACACTCTCCCCACTTGGAGAGTCAGCGCCTTTAACCTCCTGTTTGGCCCAGTTTGCAATTTCTGCGGAAGATGAACAGGAATAGCGAGAACCAATGAGAGACTAGCTGGAGGTGTCTGGACGGCCAAATTTAACTCTCATTTCCCACCAGGAAGAGGAAATAACCAAAGGCTCAGCATGCCGTGCCGGAACCAGATTAGGGCCTGAAGCCATCCTGCGGTGTTGCGGCCAGGTCACAAGAAAGCGAGTTGAAGAAAGGAGCTCAGGGGCACTGTAATTCACAAACCTGCAGAGTTATAAATGACAGCTATCGTCCAAAAATAGACTGAAGTAAGGCTGCCAAGAGGACTTGAAAGCGGAGCAGAATTGCAGGAAACCGATTTCAGGAGGTAGACTGGAATTGCATTGAAAGCATAGGAAAAGAGGCAGAACGTCCACAATGATGCACTTGGCCAAAAAGGGCGTATGCGTTTTTTCCTGAATATATTCAGGAAAAAACGCATACGCCCTTTTTGGCCAACCAAGCAAGCTTGCAAAGGAAATCTGCACTACAATGAAGTCTCACTTCCCCCCGGTCAAAAGGGCCATCTGAAAAAAGTGTAAAATCCAGAAAGGCAGGACAGGCCATGGAGAACTGGGAGCCTTGTTATGCTGATGGGCGGGATGTAAATTGCCAACAGACACTTGGGAGAAGTGTATGGTGTTTCCTGAAACATCTAAAAAACAAAGCAACAGAGCCTAGGGCACTGCCACTTATGGTCCTATAGCTTAGGGAAATTAAAATCAAAAAGACACAGCCACCCCAAAGTTTGGGACGCCTCTGTTTACAAGAACCTCGTTTACAGTACAAGTTCAACATCGCAGAAAGTGAAAAATGGATAAAGAAGTTGTGGTATTCACTTACAAAGCAATATCACTCAGCAATGAAATCTGTGTCATCAGGCCTTTAGCAGCACAATGAGTGGATTCAGGTATGATGATTCTAACTGAAGTAAGTCACACAGAAAAAGAAACATCATAAGATATCAGTAATACACGGAATGTAAACTTGGCTACACAGGAACTGAATTACAGAACAGAACAGGGTCTCAAATTTAGAAAACCAACTTATGCTTGCTTAAGGGTAAAGGTGAGTTGGGGTGCTGCATAAAACCAGAGATTGAAATGAGCACAGATAAAGTTCCTTAAGTCAAATATGGAATAGACAAGAGCTACTCCTTGCTCAACGAAATGGACTCAACACCGCATATTAAACGCCTAAGAATGTACCTGACTAGTAAGTATCTTAAAACCTATGGATTGCTATGTCTCTGAAAGAGAATCAAGCATGTGTACAGGGGCATAAACGCAGCAGTGATAGGATTGGAGAGGTTCGGTGAGCAAATGAAGACCCTTTGAAGTCATATTGCATGGTACCCATTCCACGGGTCTCAACTCTCCAGGTTTAAGGTATTCTTCCTTCAGCTAAAACATGCATGTGGAACCCAAGTATGATCAACCATGTGAACGGGAGACGTGTTCAAATATGTCTCAGTTTTCCTCCCCTGGTACTCGGGTGCAACATTCCAGACGCTTTACTAACACTCTCCCCACTTGGAGAGTCAGCGCCTTTAACCTCCTGTTTGGCCCAGTTTGCAATTTCTGGGAAGATGAATAGGAATAGCGAGAACCAATGAGAGACTAGCTGGAGGTGTTGGACGGCCAAATTTAACTCTCATTTCCCACCAGGAAGAGGAAATAACCAAAGGCTCAGCGTGCCGTGCCGGAACCAGATTAGGGCCTGAAGCCATCCTGCGGTGTTGCGGCCAGGTCACAAGAAAGCGAGTTGAAGAAAGGAGCTCAGGGGCACTGTAATTCACAAACCTGCAGAGTTATAAATGACAGCTATCGTCCAAAAATAGACTGAAGTAAGGCTGCCAAGAGGACTTGAAAGCGGGGCAGAATTGCAGGAAACCGATTTCAGGAGGTAGACTGGAATTGCATTGAAAGCATAGGAAAAGAGGCAGAACGTCCACAATGATGCACTTGGCCAAAAAGGGCGTATGCGTTTTTTCCTGAATATATTCAGGAAAAAACGCATACGCCCTTTTTGGCCAACCAAGCAAGCTTGCAAAGGAAATCTGCACTACAATGAAGTCTCACTTCCCCCCGGTCAAAAGGGCCATCTGAAAAAAGTGTAAAATCCAGAAAGGCAGGACAGGCCATGGAGAACTGGGAGCCTTGTTATGCTGATAGGCGGGATGTAAATTGCCAACAGACACTTGGGAGAAGTGTATGGTGTTTCCTGAAACATCTAAAAAACAATGCAACAGAGCCTAGGGCACTGCCACTTATGGTCCTATAGCTTAGGGAAATTAAAATCAAAAAGACACAGCCACCTCAAAGTTTGGGACGCCTCTGTTTATAAGAACCTCGTTTACAGTACAAGTTCAACATCGCAGAAAGTGAAAAATGGATAAAGAAGTTGTGGTATTTACTTACAAAGCAATATCACTCAGCAATGAAATCTATGTCATCAGGCCCTTAGCATCACAATGAGTGGATTCAGGTATGATGATTCTAACTGAAATAAGTCACACAGAAAAAGAAACATCATAAGATATCAGTAATACACGGAATGTAAACTTGGCTACACAGGAACTGAATTACAGAACAGAACAGGGTCTCAAATTTAGAAAACCAACTTATGCTTGCTTAAGGGGAAAGGTGAGTTGGGGTGCTGCATAAAACCAGAGATTGAAATGAGCACAGATAAAGTTCATTAAGTCAAATATGGAATAGACAAGAGCTACTCCTTGCTCAACGAAATGGACTCAACACCGCATATTAAACGTCTAAGAATGTACCTGACTAGTAAGTATCTTAAAACCTATGGATTGCTATGTCTCCGAAAGAGAATCAAGCATGTGTACAGGGGCATAAACGCAGCAGTGATAGGATTGGAGAGGTTCGGTGAGCAAATGAAGACCCTTTGAAGTCATATTGCATGGTACCCATTACACGGGTCTTAACTCTCCAGGTTTAAGGTATTCTTCCTTCAGCTAAAACATGCATGTGGAACCCAAGTATGATCAACCATGTGAACGGGAGACGTGTTCAAATATGTCTCAGTTTTCCTCCCCTGGTACTCGGGTGCAACATTCCAGACGCTTTACTAACACTCTCCCCAATTGGAGAGTCAGCGCCTTTAACCTCCTGTTTGGCCCAGTTTGCAATTTCTGCGGAAGATGAACAGGAATAGCGAGAACCAATGAGAGACTAGCTGGAGGTGTTTGGACGGGCAAATTTAACTCTCATTTCCCACCAGGTAGAGGAAATAACCAAAGGCTCAGCGTGCCGTGCCGGAACCAGATTAGGGCCTGAAGCCATCCTGCGGTGTTGCGGCCAGGTCACAAGAAAGCGAGTTGAAGAAAGGAGCTCAGGGGCACTGTAATTCACAAACCTGCAGAGTTATAAATGACAGCTATCGTCCAAAAATAGACTGAAGTAAGGCTGCCAAGAGGACTTGAAAGCGGGGCAGAATTGCAGGAAACCGATTTCAGGAGGTAGACTGGAATTGCATTGAAAGCATAGGAAAAGAGGCAGAACGTCCACAATGATGCACTTGGCCAAAAAGGGCGTATGCGTTTTTTCCTGAATATATTCAGAAAAAAACGCATACGCCCTTTTTGGCCAACCAAGCAAGCTTGCAAAGGAAATCTGCACTACAATGAAGTCTCACTTCCCCCCGGTCAAAAGGGCCATCTGAAAAAAGTGTAAAATCCAGAAAGGCAGGACAGGCCATGGAGAACTGGGAGCCTTGTTATGCTGATGGGCGGGATGTAAATTGCCAACAACCACTCGGGAGAAGTGTATGGTGTTTCCTGAAACATCTAAAAAACAAAGCAACAGAACCTAGGGCACGTCCACTTATGGTCCTATAGCTTAGGGAAATTAAAATCAAAAAGACACAGCCACCCCAAAGTTTGGAACGGCTCTGTTTACAAGAACCTCGTTTACAGTACAAGTTCAACATCGCAGAAAGTGAAAAATGGATAAAGAAGTTGTGGTATTCACTTACAAAGCAATATCACTCAGCAATGAAATCTATGTCATCAGGCCCTTAGCAGCACAATGAGTGGATTCAGGTATGATGATTCTAACTGAAATAAGTCACACAGAAAAAGAAACATCATAAGATATCAGTAATACACGGAATGGAAACTTGGCTACACAGGAACTGAATTACAGAACAGAACTGGGTCACAAATTTAGAAAAACAACTTATGCTTGCTTAAGGGTAAAGGTGAGTTGGGGTGCTGCATAAAACCAGAGATTGAAATGAGCACAGATAAAGTTCCTTAAGCCAAATATGGAATAGACAAGAGCTACTCCTTGCTCAACGAAATGGACTCAACACCGCATATTAAACGCCTAAGAATGTACCTGACTTGTAAGTATCTTAAAACCTATAGATTGCTATGTCTCCGAAAGAGAATCAAGCATGTGTACAGGGGCATAAACGCAGCAGTGATAGGATTGGAGAGGTTCGGTGAGCAAATGAAGACCCTTTGAAGTCATATTGCATGGTACCCATTCCACGGGTCTCAACTCTCCAGGTTTAAGGTATTCTTCCTTCAGCTAAAACATGCATGTGGAACCTAGAGTATGATCAACCATGTGATCGGGAGACATGTTCAAATATGTCTCAGTTTTCCTCCCCTGGTACTCGGGTGCAACATTCCAGACGCTTTACTAACACTCTCCCCACTTGGAGAGTCAGTCCCTTTAACCTCCTGTTTGGCCCAGTTTGCAATTTCTGCGGAAGATGAACAGGAATAGCGAGAACCAATGAGAGGCTAGCTGGAGGTGTCTGGACGGGCAAATTTAACTCTCATTTCCCACCAGGAAGAGGAATTAACCAAAGGCTCAGCATGCCGGGCTGGAACCAGATTAGGGCCTGAAGCCATCCTGCGGTGTTGCGGCCAGGTCACAAGAAAGCGAGTTGAAGAAAGGAGCTCAGGGGCACTGTAATTCACAAACCTGCAGAGTTATAAATGACAGCTATCGTCCAAAAATAGACTGAAGTAAGGCTGCCAAGAGGACTTCAAAGCGGGGCAGAATTGCAGGAAACCGATTTCAGGAGGTAGACTGGAATTGCATTGAAAGCATAGGAAAAGAGGCAGAACGTCCACAATGATGCACTTGGCCAAAAAGGGCGTATGCGTTTTTTCCTGAATATATTCAGGAAAAAACGCATACGCCCTTTTTGGCCAACCAAGCAAGCTTGCAAAGGAAATCTGCACTACAATGAAGTCTCACTTCCCCCCGGTCAAAAGGGCCATCTGAAAAAAGTGTAAAATCCAGAAAGGCAGGACAGGCCATGGAGAACTGGGAGCCTTGTTATGCTGATGGGCGGGATGTAAATTGCAAACAGACACTCAGGAGAAGTGTATGGTGTTTCCTGAAACATCTAAAAAACAAAGCAACAGAGCCTAGGGCACTTCCACTTATGGTCCTATAGCTTAGGGAAATTAAAATCAAAAAGACACAGCCACCCCAAAGTTTGGGACACCTCTGTTTACAAGAACCTCGTTTACAGTACAACTTCAACATCGCAGAAAGTGAAAAATGGATAAAGAAGTTGTGGTATTCACTTACAAAGCAATATCACTCAGCAATGAAATCTATGTCATCAGGCCCTTAGCAGCACAATGAGTGGATTCAGGTATGATGATTCTAACTGAAGTAAGTCACACAGAAAAAGAAACATCATAAGATATCAGTAATACACGGAATGTAAACTTGGCTACACAGGAACTGAATTACAGAACAGAACAGGGTCTCAAATTTAGAAAACCAACTTATGCTTGCTTAAGGGGAAAGGTGAGTTGGGGTGCTGCATAAAACCAGAGATTGAAATGAGCACAGATAAAGTTCCTTAAGTCAAATATGGAATAGACAAGAGCTACTCCTTGCTCAACGAAATGGACTCAACACCGCATATTAAACGTCTAAGAATGTACCTGACTAGTAAGTATCTTAAAACCTATGGATTGCTATGTCTCCGAAAGAGAATCAAGCATGTGTACAGGGGCATAAACGCAGCAGTGATAGGATTGGAGAGGTTCGGTGAGCAAATGAAGACCCTTTGAAGTCATATTGCATGGTACCCATTACACGGGTCTTAACTCTCCAGGTTTAAGGTATTCTTCCTTCAGCTAAAACATGCATGTGGAACCCAAGTATGATCAACCATGTGAACGGGAGACGTGTTCAAATATGTCTCAGTTTTCCTCCCCTGGTACTCGGGTGCAACATTCCAGACGCTTTACTAACACTCTCCCCACTTGGAGAGTCAGCGCCTTTAACCTCCTGTTTGGCCCAGTTTGCAATTTCTGCGGAAGATGAACAGGAATAGCGAGAACCAATGAGAGGCTAGCTGGAGGTGTCTGGACGGGCAAATTTAACTCTCATTTCCCACCAGGAAGAGGAATTAACCAAAGGCTCAGCATGCCGGGCCGGAACCAGATTAGGGCCTGAAGCCATCATGCGGTGTTGCGGCCAGGTCACAAGAAAGCGAGTTGAAGAAAGGAGCTCAGGGGCACTGTAATTCACAAACCTGCAGAGTTATAAATGACAGCTATCGTCCAAAAATAGACTGAAGTAAGGCTGCCAAGAGGACTTGAAAGCGGGGCAGAATTGCAAGAAACCGATTTCAGGAGGTAGACTGGAATTGCATTGAAAGCATAGGAAAAGAGGCAGAACGTCCACAATGATGCACTTGGCCAAAAAGGGCGTATGCGTTTTTTCCTGAATATATTCAGGAAAAAACGCATACGCCCTTTTTGGCCAACCAAGCAAGCTTGCAAAGGAAATCTGCACTACAATGAAGTCTCACTTCCCCCCGGTCAAAAGGGCCATCTGAAAAAAGTGTAAAATCCAGAAAGGCAGGACAGGCCATGGAGAACTGGGAGCCTTGTTATGCTGATGGGCGGGATGTAAATTGCCAACAGACACTCGGGAGAAGTGTATGGTGTTTCCTGAAACATCTAAAAAACAAAGCAACAGAGCCTAGGGCACTGCCACTTATGGTCCTATAGCTTAGGGAAATTAAAATAAAAAAGACACAGCCACCCCAAAGTTTGGGACGCCTCTGTTTACAAGAACCTCGTTTACAGTACAAGTTCAACATCGCAGAAAGTGAAAAATGGATAAAGAAGTTGTGGTATTCACTTACAAAGCAATATCACTCAGCAATGAAATCTATGTCATCAGGCCCTTAGCAGCACAATGAGTGGATTCAGGTATGATGATTCTAACTGAAATAAATCACACAGAAAAAGAAACATCATAAGATATCAGTAATACACGGAATGGAAACTTGGCTACACAGGAACTGAATTACAGAACAGAACTGGGTCACAAATTTAGAAAAACAACTTATGCTTGCTTAAGGGTAAAGGTGAGTTGGGGTGCTGCATAAAACCAGAGATTGAAATGAGCACAGATAAAGTTTCTTAAGCCAAATATGGAATAGACAAGAGCTACTCCTTGCTCAACGAAATGGACTCAACACCGCATATTAAACGCCTAAGAATGTACCTGACTTGTAAGTATCTTAAAACCTATAGATTGCTATGTCTCCGAATGAGAATCAAGCATGTGTACAGTGGCATAAACGCAGCAGTGATAGGATTGGAGAGGTTCGGTGAGCAAATGAAGACCCTTTGAAGTCATATTGCATGGTACCCATTCCACGGGTTTCAACTACCCAGGTTTAAGGTATTCTTCCTTCAGATAAAACATTCATGTGGAACCTAGAGTATGATCAACCATGTGATCGGGAGACGTGTTCAAATATGTCTCAGCTTTCCTCCCCTGGTACTCGGGTGCAACATTCCAGACGCTTTACTAACACTCTCCCCACTTGGAGAGTCAGTCCCTTTAACCTCCTGTTTGGCCCAGTTTGCAATTTCTGCGGAAGATGAACAGGAATAGCGAGAACAAATGAGAGGCTAGCTGGAGGTGTCTGGACGGACAAATTTAACTCTCATTTCCCACCAGGAAGAGGAATTAACCAAAGGCTCAGCGTGCCGGGCTGGAACCAGATTAGGGCCTGAAGCCATCCTGCGGTGTTGCGGCCAGGTCACAAGAAAGCGAGTTGAAGAAAGGAGCTCAGGGGCACTGTAATTCACAAACCTGCAGAGTTATAAATGACAGCTATCGTCCAAAAATAGACTGAAGTAAGGCTGCCAAGAGGACTTGAAAGCGGGGCAGAATTGCAGGAAACTGATTTCAGGAGGTAGACTGGAATTGCATTGAAAGCATAGGAAAAGAGGCAGAACGTCCACAATGATGCACTTGGCCAAAAAGGGCGTATGCGTTTTTTCCTGAATATATTCAGGAAAAAACGCATACGCCCTTTTTGGCCAACCAAGCAAGCTTGCAAAGGAAATCTGCACTACAATGAAGTCTCACTTCCCCCCGGTCAAAAGGGCCATCTGAAAAAAGTGTAAAATCCAGAAAGGCAGGACAGGCCATGGAGAACTGGGAGCCTTGTTATGCTGATGGGCGGGATGTAAATTGCCAACAGACACTCGGGAGAAGTGTATGGTGTTTCCTGAAACATCTAAAAAACAAAGCAACAGAGCCTAGGGCACTGCCACTTATGGTCCTATAGCTTAGGGAAATTAAAATAAAAAAGACACAGCCACCCCAAAGTTTGGGACGCCTCTGTTTACAAGAACCTCGTTTACAGTACAAGTTCAACATCGCAGAAAGTGAAAAATGGATAAAGAAGTTTTTGTATTTACTTACAAAGCAATATCACTCAGCAATGAAATCTATGTCATCAAGCCCTTAGCATCACAATGAGTGGATTCAGGTATGATGATTCTAACTGAAATAAGTCACACAGAAAAAGAAACATCATAAGATATCAGTAATACACGGAATGTAAACTTGGCTACACAGGAACTGAATTACAGAACAGAACAGGGTCTCAAATTTAGAAAACCAACTTATGCTTGCTTAAGGGTAAAGGTGAGTTGGGGTGCTGCATAAAACCAGAGATTGAAATGAGCACAGATAAAGTTCCTTAAGTCAAATATGGAATAGACAAGAGCTACTCCTTGCTCAACGAAATGGACTCAACACCGCATATTAAACGCCTAAGAATGTACCTGACTAGTAAGTATCTTAAAACCTATGGATTGCTATGTCTCCGAAAGAGAATCAAGCATGTGTACAGGGGCATAAACGCAGCAGTGATAGGATTGGAGAGGTTCGGTGAGCAAATGAAGACCCTTTGAAGTCATATTGCATGGTACCCATTACACGGGTCTTAACTCTCCAGGTTTAAGGTATTCTTCCTTCAGCTAAAACATGCATGTGGAACCCAAGTATGATCAACCATGTGAACGGGAGACGTGTTCAAATATGTCTCAGTTTTCCTCCCCTGGTACTCGGGTGCAACATTCCAGACGCTTTACTAACACTCTCCCGACTTGGAGAGTCAGTCCCTTTAAACTCCTGTTTGGCCCAGTTTGCAATTTCTGCGGAAGATGAACAGGAATAGCGAGAACCAATGAGAGACTAGCTGGAGGTGTCTGGACGGGCAAATTTAACTCTCATTTCCCACCAGGAAGAGGAATTAACCAAAGGCTCAGCGTGCCGTGCCGGAACCAGATTAGGGCCTGAAGCCATCCTGCGGTGTTGCGGCCAGGTCACAAGAAAGCGAGTTGAAGAAAGGAGCTCAGGGGCACTGTAATTCACAAACCTGCAGAGTTATAAATGACAGCTATCGTCCAAAAATAGACTGAAGTAAGGCTGCCAAGAGGACTTGAAAGCGGGGCAGAATTGCAGGAAACCGATTTCAGGAGGTAGACTGGAATTGCATTGAAAGCATAGGAAAAGAGGCAGAACGTCCACAATGATGCACTTGGCTAAAAAGGGCGTATGCGTTTTTTCCTGAATATATTCAGGAAAAAATGCATATGCCCTTTTTGGCCAACCAAGCAAGCTTGCAAAGGAAATCTGCACTACAATGAAGTCTCACTTCCCCCCGGTCAAAAGGGCCATCTGAAAAAAGTGTAAAATCCAGAAAGGCAGGACAGGCCATGGAGAACTGGGAGCCTTGTTATGCTGATGGGCGGGATGTAAATTGCCAACAGACACTTGGGAGAAGTGTATGGTGTTTCCTGAAACATCTAAAAAACAAAGCAACAGAACCTAGGGCACTTCCACTTATGGTCCTATAGCTTAGGGAAATTAAAATCAAAAAGACACAGCCACCCCAAAGTTTGGAACGGCTCTGTTTACAAGAACCTCTTTTACCGTACAAGTTCAACATCGCAGAAAGTGAAAAATGGATAAAGAACTTGTGGTACTTACGTACAATGCAGTATCACTCAGCAATGAAATCTATGTCATCAGGCACGTAGCAGCATAATGAGTAGATTCAGATACGATGATTCTAACTGAAATAAGTCACACAGAAAAAGAAACATCATAAGATATCACTAATACACGGAATGTAAACTTGGCTACACAGGAACTGAATTCGAAAACAGAACAGGTTCTCAAATTTAGAAAACCAACTTATGTTTGCTTAAGGGGAAAGGTGAGTTGGGTTGCTGCATAAAACCAGAGATTGAAATGAGCACAGATAAAGTTCCTTAAGCCAAATATGGAATAGACAAGAGCCACTCCTTGCTCAACGAAATGGACTCAACACCGCATATTAAACGCCTAAGAATGTACCTGACTAGTAAGTATCTTAAAACCTATGGATTGCTATGTCTCCGAAAGAGAATCAAGCATGTGTACAGGGGCATAAACGCAGCAGTGATAGGATTGGAGAGGTTCGGTGAGCAAATGAAGACCCTTTGAAGTCATATTGCATGGTTCCCATTCCACGGGTTTCAATTACCCAGGTTTTAGGTATTCTTCCTTCAGCTAAAACATGCATGTGGAACCCAGAGTATGATCAACCATGTGATCGGGAGACGTGTTCAAATATGTCTCAGTTTTCCTCCCTTGGTACTCGGGTGCAACATTCCAGACGCTTTACTAACACTCTCCCCACTTGGAGAGTCAGCGCCTTTAACCTCCTGTTTGGCACAGTTTGCAATTTCTGCGGAAGATGAACAGGAATAGCGAGAACCAATGAGAGGCTAGCTGGAGGTGTCTGGACGGGCAAATTTAACTCTCATTTCCCAACAGGAAGAGGAAATAACCAAAGGCTCAGCGTGCCGTACCGGAACCAGATTAGGGCCTGAAGTCATCCTGCGGTGTTGCGGCCAGCTCAAAAGAAAGCGAGTTGAAGAAAGGAGCTCAGGGGCACTGTAATTCACAAACCTGCAGAGTTATAAATGACAGCTATCGTCCAAAAATAGACTGAAGTAAGGCTGCCAAGAGGACTTGAAAGCGGGGCAGAATTGCAGGAAACCGATTTCAGGAGGTAGACTGAAATTGCATTGAAAGCATAGGAAAAGAGGCAGAACGTCCACAATGATGCACTTGGCCAAAAAGGGCGTATGCGTTTTTTCCTGAATATATTCAGGAAAAAACGCATACGCCCTTTTTGGCCAACCAAGCAAGCTTGCAAAGGAAATCTGCACTACAATGAAGTCTCACTTCCCCCCGGTCAAAAGGGCCATCTGAAAAAAGTGTAAAATCCAGAAAGGCAGGACAGGCCATGGAGAACTGGGAGCCTTGTTATGCTGATGGGCGGGATGTAAATTGCCAACAGACACTCGGGAGAAGTGTATGGTGTTTCCTGAAACATCTAAAAAACAAAGCAACAGAACCTAGGGCACTTCCACTTATGGTCCTATAGCTTAGGGAAATTAAAATCAAAAAGACACAGCCACCCCAAAGTTTGGAACGGCTCTGTTTACAAGAACCTCGTTTACAGTACAAGTTCAACATCGCAGAAAGTGAAAAATGGATAAAGAAGTTGTGGTATTCACTTACAAAGCAATATCACTCAGCAATGAAATCTATGTCATCAGGCCCTTAGCAGCACAATGAGTGGATTCAGGTATGATGATTCTAACTGAAATAAGTCACACAGAAAAAGAAACATCATAAGATATCAGTAATACACGGAATGGAAACTTGGCTACACAGGAACTGAATTACAGAACAGAACTGGGTCACAAATTTAGAAAAACAACTTATGCTTGCTTAAGGGTAAAGGTGAGTTGGGGTGCTGCATAAAACCAGAGATTGAAATGAGCACAGATAAAGTTCCTTAAGTCAAATATGGAATAGACAAGAGCTACTCCTTGCTCAACGAAATGGACTCAACACCGCATATTAAACGCCTAAGAATGTACCTGACTAGTAAGTATCTTAAAACCTATGGATTGCTATGTCTCCGAAAGAGAATCAAGCATGTGTACAGGGGCATAAACGCAGCAGTGATAGGATTGGAGACGTTCGGTGAGCAAATGAAGACCGTTTGAAGTCATATTGCATGGTACCCATTACACGGGTCTTAACTCTCCAGGTTTAAGGTATTCTTCCTTCAGCTAAAACATGCATGTGGAACCCAAGTATGATCAACCATGTGAACGGGAGACGTGTTCAAATATGTCTCAGTTTTCCTCCCCTGGTACTCGGGTGCAACATTCCACACGCTTTACTAACACTCTCCCGACTTGGAGAGTCAGTCCCTTTAAACTCCTGTTTGGCCCAGTTTGCAATTTCTGCGGAAGATGAACAGGAATAGCGAGAACCAATGAGAGACTAGCTGGAGGTGTCTGGACGGGCAAATTTAACTCTCATTTCCCACCAGGAAGAGGAATTAACCAAAGGCTCAGCGTGCCGTGCCGGAACCAGATTAGGGCCTGAAGCCATCCTGCGGTGTTGCGGCCAGCTCAAAAGAAAGCGAGTTGAAGAAAGGAGCTCAGGGGCACTGTAATTCACAAACCTGCAGAGTTATAAATGACAGCTATCGTCCAAAAATAGACTGAAGTAAGGCTGCCAAGAGGACTTGAAAGCGGGGCAGAATTGCAGGAAACCGATTTCAGGAGGTAGACTGGAATTGCATTGAAAGCATAGGAAAAGAGGCAGAACGTCCACAATGATGCACTTGGCCAAAAAGGGCGTATGCGTTTTTTCCTGAATATATTCAGGAAAAAACGCATACGCCATTTTTGGCCAACCAAGCAAGCTTGCAAAGGAAATCTGCACTACAATGAAGTCTCACTTCCCCCCGGTCAAAAGGGCCATCTGAAAAAAGTGTAAAATCCAGAAAGGCAGGACAGGCCATGGAGAACTGGGAGCCTTGTTATGCTGATGGGCGGGATGTAAATTGCCAACAGACACTTGGGAGAAGTGTATGGTGTTTCCTGAAACATCTAAAAAACAAAGCAACAGAGCCTAGGGCACTTCCACTTATGGTCCTATAGCTTAGGGAAATTAAAATCAAAAAGACACAGCCACCCCAAAGTTTGGAACGGCTCTGTTTACAAGAACCTCTTTTACCGTACAAGTTCAACATCGCAGAAAGTGAAAAATGGATAAAGAACTTGTGGTACTTACGTACAATGCAGTATCACTCAGCAATGAAATCTATGTCATCAGGCACGTAGCAGCATAATGAGTAGATTCAGATACGATGATTCTAACTGAAATAAGTCACACAGAAAAAGAAACAACATAAGATATCACTAATACACGGAATGTAAACTTGGCTACACAGGAACTGAATTCCAAAACAGAACAGGTTCTCAAATTTAGAAAACCAACTTATGCTTGCTTAAGGGGAAAGGTGAGTTGGGTTGCTGCATAAAACCAGAGATTGAAATGAGCACAGATAAAGTTCCTTAAGCCAAATATGGAATAGACAAGAGCCACTCCTTGCTCAACGAAATGGACACAACACCGCATATTAAACGCCTAAGAATGTACCTGACTAGTAAGTATCTTAAAACCTATGGATTGCTATGTCTCCGAAAGAGAATCAAGCATGTGTACAGGGGCATAAACGCAGCAGTGATAGGATTGGAGAGGTTTGGTGAGCAAATGAAGACCCTTTGAAGTCATATTGCATGGTACCCATTCCACGGGTTTCAATTACCCAGGTTTTAGGTATTCTTCCTTCAGCTAAAACATGCATGTGGAACCCAGAGTATGATCAACCATGTGATTGGGAGACGTGTTCAAATATGTCTCAGTTTTCCTCCCTTGGTACTCGGGTGCAACATTCCAGACGCTTTACTAACACTCTCCCCACTTGGAGAGTCAGCGCCTTTAACCTCCTGTTTGGCACAGTTTGCAATTTCTGCGGAAGATGAACAGGAATAGCGAGAACCAATGAGAGGCTAGCTGGAGGTGTCTGGACGGGCAAATTTAACTCTCATTTCCCAACAGGAAGAGGAAATAACCAAAGGCTCAGCGTGCCGTACCGGAACCAGATTAGGGCCTGAAGTCATCCTGCGGTGTTGCGGCCAGCTCAAAAGAAAGCGAGTTGAAGAAAGGAGCTCAGGGGCACTGTAATTCACAAACCTGCAGAGTTATAAATGACAGCTATCGTCCAAAAATAGACTGAAGTAAGGCTGCCAAGAGGACTTGAAAGTGGGGCAGAATTGCAGGAAACCGATTTCAGGAGGTAGACTGGAATTGCATTGAAAGCATAGGAAAAGAGGCAGAACGTCCACAATGATGCACTTGGCCAAAAAGGGCGTATGCGTTTTTTCCTGAATATATTCAGGAAAAAACGCATACGCCCTTTTTGGCCAACCAAGCAAGCTTGCAAAGGAAATCTGCACTACAATGAAGTCTCACTTCCCCCCGGTCAAAAGGGCCATCTGAAAAAAGTGTAAAATCCAGAAAGGCAGGACAGGCCATGGAGAACTGGGAGCCTTGTTATGCTGATGGGCGGGATGTAAATTGCCAACAGACACTCGGGAGAAGTGTATGGTGTTTCCTGAAACATCTAAAAAACAAAGCAACAGAGCCTAGGGCACTGCCACTTATGGTCCTATAGCTTAGGGAAATTAAAATCAAAAAGACACAGCCACCCCAAAGTTTGGAACGGCTCTGTTTACAAGAACCTCTTTTACCGTACAAGTTCAACATCGCAGAAAGTGAAAAATGGATAAAGAACTTGTGGTACTTACGTACAATGCAGTATCACTCAGCAATGAAATCTATGTCATCAGGCACGTAGCAGCATAATGAGTAGATTCAGATACGATGATTCTAACTGAAATAAGTCACACAGAAAAAGAAACATCATAAGATATCACTAATACACGGAATGTAAACTTGGCTACACAGGAACTGAATTCCAAAACAGAACAGGTTCTCAAATTTAGAAAACCAACTTATGCTTGCTTAAGGGGAAAGGTGAGTTGGGTTGCTGCATAAAACCAGAGATTGAAATGAGCACAGATAAAGTTCCTTAAGCCAAATATGGAATAGACAAGAGCCACTCCTTGCTCAACGAAATGGACTCAACACCGCATATTAAACGCCTAAGAATGTACCTGACTAGTAAGTATCTTAAAACCTATGGATTGCTATGTCTCCGAAAGAGAATCAAGCATGTGTACAGGGGCATAAACGCAGCAGTGATAGGATTGGAGAGGTTCGGTGAGCAAATGAAGACCCTTTGAAGTCATATTGCATGGTACCCATTCCACGGGTTTCAATTACCCAGGTTTTAGGTATTCTTCCTTCAGCTAAAACATGCATGAGGAACCCAGAGTATGATCAACCATGTGATCGGGAGACGTGTTCAAATATGTCTCAGTTTTCCTCCCTTGGTACTCGGGTGCAACATTCCAGACGCTTTACTAACACTCTCCCCACTTGGAGAGTCAGCGCCTTTAACCTCCTGTTTGGCACAGTTTGCAATTTCTGCGGAAGATGAACAGGAATAGCGAGAACCAATGAGAGGCTAGCTGGAGGTGTCTGGACGGGCAAATTTAACTCTCATTTCCCAACAGGAAGAGGAAATAACCAAAGGCTCAGCGTGCCGTACCGGAACCAGATTAGGGCCTGAAGTCATCCTGCGGTGTTGCGGCCAGCTCAAAAGAAAGCGAGTTGAAGAAAGGAGCTCAGGGGCACTGTAATTCACAAACCTGCAGAGTTATAAATGACAGCTATCGTCCAAAAATAGACTGAAGTAAGGCTGCCAAGAGGACTTGAAAGTGGGGCAGAATTGCAGGAAACTGATTTCAGGAGGTAGACTGGAATTGCATTGAAAGCATAGGAAAAGAGGCAGAACGTCCACAATGATGCACTTGGCCAAAAAGGGCGTATGCGTTTTTTCCTGAATATATTCAGGAAAAAACGCATACGCCCTTTTTGGCCAACCAAGCAAGCTTGCAAAGGAAATCTGCACTACAATGAAGTCTCACTTCCCCCCGGTCAAAAGGGCCATCTGAAAAAAGTGTAAAATCCAGAAAGGCAGGACAGGCCATGGAGAACTGGGAGCCTTGTTATGCTGATGGGCGGGATGTAAATTGCCAACAGACACTCGGGAGAAGTGTATGGTGTTTCCTGAAACATCTAAAAAACAAAGCAACAGAGCCTAGGGCACTGCCACTTATGGTCCTATAGCTTAGGGAAATTAAAATCAAAAAGACACAGCCACCCCAAATTTTGGGACGCCTCTGTTTACAAGAACCTCTTTTACCGTACAAGTTCAACATCGCAGAAAGAGAAAAATGGATAAAGAAGTTGTTGTATTTACTTACAAAGCAATATCACTCAGCAATGAAATCTATGTCATCAGGCCCTTAGCATCACAATGAGTGGATTCAGGTATGATGATTCTAACTGAAATAAGTCACACAGAAAAAGAAACATCATAAGATATCAGTAATACACGGAATGTAAATTTGGCTACACAGGAACTGAATTACAGAACAGAACAGGGTCTCAAATTTAGAAAACCAACTTATGCTTGCTTAAGGGTAAAGGTGAGTTGGGGTGCTGCATAAAACCAGAGATTGAAATGAGCACAGATAAAGTTCCTTAAGTCAAATATGGAATAGACAAGAGCTACTCCTTGCTCAACGAAATGGACTCAACACCGCATATTAAACGCCTAAGAATGTACCTGACTAGTAAGTATCTTAAAACCTATGGATTGCTATGTCTCCGAAAGAGAATCAAGCATGTGTACAGGGGCACAAACACAGCAGTGATAGGATTGGAGACGTTCGGTGAGCAAATGAAGACCGTTTGAAGTCATATTGCATGGTACCCATTACACGGGTCTTAACTCTCCAGGTTTAAGGTATTCTTCCTTCAGCTAAAACATGCATGTGGAACCCAAGTATGATCAACCATGTGAACGGGAGACGTGTTCAAATATGTCTCAGTTTTCCTCCCCTGGTACTCGGGTGCAACATTCCAGACGCTTTACTAACACTCTCCCGACTTGGAGAGTCAGTCCCTTTAAACTCCTGTTTGGCCCAGTTTGCAATTTCTGCGGAAGATGAACAGGAATAGCGAGAACCAATGAGAGACTAGCTGGAGGTGTCTGAACGGGCAAATTTAACTTTCATTTCCCACCAGGAAGAGGAAATAACCAAAGGCTCAGCGTGCCGTGCCGGAACCAGATTAGGGCCTGAATCCATCCTGCAGTGTTGCGGCCAGGTCTCAAGAAAGCGAGTTGAAGAAAGGAGCTCAGGGGCACTGTAATTCACAAACCTGCAGAGTTATAAATGATAGCTATCGTCCAAAAATAGACTGAAGTAAGGCTGCCAAGAGGACTTGAAAGCGGGGCAGAATTGCAGGAAACCGATTTCAGGAGGTAGACTGGAATTGCATTGAAAGCATAGGAAAAGAGGCAGAACGTCCACAATGATGCACTTGGCCAAAAAGGGCGTATGCGTTTTTTCCTGAATATATTCAGGAAAAAACGCATACGCCCTTTTTGGCCAACCAAGCAAGCTTGCAAAGGAAATCTGCACTACAATGAAGTCTCACTTCCCCCCGGTCAAAAGGGCCATCTGAAAAAAGTGTAAAATCCAGAAAGGCAGGACAGGCCATGGAGAACTGGGAGCCTTGTTATGCTGATGGGCGGGATGTAAATTGCAACAACCACTCGGGAGAAGTGTATGGTGTATCCTGAAACATCTAAAAAACAAAGCAACAGAACCTAGGGCACTTCCACTTATGGTCCTATAGCTTAGGGAAATTAAAATCAAAAAGACACAGCCACCCCAAAGTTTGGAACGGCTCTGTTTACAAGAACCTCGTTTACAGTACAAGTTCAACATCGCAGAAAGTGAAAAATGGATAAAGAAGATGTGGTATTTACTTACAAAGCAATATCACTCAGCAATGAAATCTATGTCATCAGGCCCTTAGCATCACAATGAGTGGATTCAGGTATGATGATTCTAACTGAAATAAGTCACACAGAAAAAGAAACATCATAAGATATCAGTAATACACGGAATGTAAACTTGGCTACACAGGAACTGAATTACAGAACAGAACAGGGTCTCAAATTTAGAAAACCAACTTATGCTTGCTTAAGGGTAAAGGTGAGTTGGGGTGCTGCATAAAACCAGAGATTGAAATGAGCACAGATAAAGTTCCTTAAGCCAAATATGGAATAGATAAGAGCTACTCCTTGCTCAACGAAATGGACTCAACACCGCATATTAAACGCCTAAGAATGTACCTGACTTGTAAGTATCTTAAAACCTATGGATTGCTATGTCTCCAAAAGAGAATCAAGCATGTGTACAGGGGCATAAACGCAGCAGTGATAGGATTGGAGAGGTTCGGTGAGCAAATGAAGACCCTTTGAAGTCATATTGCATGGTACCCATTACACGGGTCTTAACTCTCCAGGTTTAAGGTATTCTTCCTTCAGCTAAAACATGCATGTGGAACCAAAGTATGATCAACCATGTGAACGGGAGACGTGTTCAAATATGTCTCAGTTTTCCTCCCCTGGTACTCGGGTGCAACATTCCAGACGCTTTACTAACACTCTCCCCACTTGGAGAGTCAGCGCCTTTAACCTCCTGTTTGGCCCAGTTTGCAATTTCTGCGGAAGATGAACAGGAATAGCGAGAACCAATGAGAGACTAGCTGGAGGTGTCTGGACGGGCAAATTTAACTCTCATTTCCCACCAGGAAGAGGAAATAACCAACGGCTCAGCGTGCCGTGCCGGAACCAGATTAGGGCCTGAAGCCATCCTGCGGTGTTGCGGCCAGGTCACAAGAAAGCGACTTGAAGAAAGGAGATCAGGGCCACTGTAATTCACAAACCTGCAGAGTTATAAATGACAGCTATCGTCCAAAAATAGACTGAAGTAAGGCTGCCAAGAGGACTTGAAAGCGGGGCAGAATTGCAGGAAACCGATTTCAGGAGGTAGACTGGAATTGCATTGAAAGCATAGGAAAAGAGGCAGAACGTCCACAATGATGCACTTGGCCAAAAAGGGCGTATGCGTTTTTTCCTGAATATATTCAGGAAAAAACGCATACGCCCTTTTTGGCCAACCAAGCAAGCTTGCAAAGGAAATCTGCACTACAATGAAGTCTCACTTCCACCCGGTCAAAAGGGCCATCTGAAAAAAGTGTAAAATCCAGAAAGGCAGGACAGGCCATGGAGAACTGGGAGCCTTGTTATGCTGATGGGTGGGATGTAAATTGCCAACAACCACTCGGGAGAAGTGTATGGTGTTTCCTGAAACATCTAAAAAACAAAGCAACAGAACCTAGGGCACTTCCACTTATGGTCCTATAGCTTACGGAAATTAAAATCAAAAAGACACAGCCACCCCAAAGTTTGGAACGGCTCTGTTTACAGAACCTCGTTTACAGTACAAGTTCAACATCGCAGAAAATGAAAAATGGATAAAGAACTTGTGGTATTTACTTACAAAGCAATATCACTCAGCAATGAAATCTGTGTCATCAGGCCCTTAGCAGCACAATGAGTGGATTCAGGTATGATGATTCTAACTGAAATAAGTCACACAGAAAAAGAAACATCATAAGATATCACTAATACACGGAATGAAAACTTGGCTACACAGGAACTACATTCCAAAACAGAACAGGGTGTCAAATTTAGAGAACCAACTTATGCTTGCTTAAGGGGAAAGGTGAGTTGGGGTGCTGCATAAAACCAGAGATTGAAATGAGCACAGATAAAGTTCCTTAAGCCAAATATGGAATAGACAAGAGCTACTCCTTGCTCAACGAAATGGACTCAACACCGCATATTAAACTCCTAAGAATGTACCTGAGTAGTAAGTATCTTAAAACCTAGGGATTGCTATGTCTCCGAAAGAGAATCAAGCATGTGTACAGGGGCATAAACGCAGCAGTGATAGGATTGGAGAGGTTCGGTGAGCAAATGAAGACCCTTTGAAGTCATATTGCATGGTACCCATTCCACGGGTTTCAACTCTCCAGGTTTAAGGTATTCTTCCTTCAGCTAAAACATGCATGTGGAACCCAAGTATGATCAACCATGTGAACGGGAGACGTGTTCAAATATGTCTCAGTTTTCGTACCCTGGTACTCGGGTGCAACATTCCAGACGCTTTACTAACAGTCTCCCCACTTGAAGAGTCAGCGCCTTTAACCTCCTGTTTGGCCCAGTTTGCAATTTCTGCGGAAGATGAACAGGAATAGCGAGAACCAATGTGAGACTAGCTAGAGGTGTCTGGACGGGCAAATTTAACTCTCATTTCCCACCAGGAAGAGGAAATAACCAAAGGCTCAGTGTGCCGTGCCACAACCAGATTAGGGCCTGAAGCCATCCTGCGGTGTTGCGGCCAGCTCACAAGAAAGCGAGTTGAAGAAAGGAGCTCAGGGGCACTGTAATTAACAAACCTGCAGAGTTATAAATGACAGCTATCGTCCAAAAATAGACTGAAGTAAGGCTGCCAAGAGGACTTGAAAGCGGGGCAGAATTGCAGGAAACCGATTTCAGGAGGTAGACTGGAATTGCATTGAAAGCATAGGAAAAGAGGCAGAACGTCCACAATGATGCACTTGGCCAAAAAGGGCGTATGCGTTTTTTCCTGAATATATTCAGGAAAAAACGCATACGCCCTTTTTGGCCAACCAAGCAAACTTGCAAAAGAAATCTGCACTACAATGAAGTCTCACTTCTCCCCGGTCAAAAGGGCCACCTGAAAAAAGTGTAAAATCCAGAAAGGCAGGACATGCCATGGAGAACTGGGAGCCTTGTTATGCTGATGGGCGGGATGTAAATTGCCAACAGACACTCAGGAGAAGTGTATGGTGTTTCCTGAAACATCTAAAAAACAAAGCAACAGAGCCTAGGGCACTTCCACTTATGGTCCTATAGCTTAGGGAAATTAAAATCAAAAAGACACAGCCACCCCAAAGTTTGGGACGCCTCCGTTTACAAGAACCTCGTTTACCGTACAAGTTCAATGTCACAGAAAGTGAAAAATGGATAAAGAACTTGTGGTATTTAGGTACAATGCAGTATCACTCAGCAATGAAATCTATGTCATCAGGCCCGTAGCAGCATAATGAGTGGATTCAGGTACGATGATTCTAACTGAAATAAGTCACACAGAAAAAGAAACATCATAAGATATCACTAATACACGGAATGTAAACTTGGCTACACAGGAACTGCATTCCAAAACAGAACAGGGTCTCAAATTTAGAAAACCAACTTATGCTTGCTTAAGGGGAAAGGTGAGTTGGGGTGCTGCATAAAACCAGAGATTGAAATGAGCACAGATAAAGTTCCTTAAGCCAAATATGGAATAGACAAGAGCTACTCCTTGCTCAACGAAATGGACTCAACACCGCATATTAAACGCCTAAGAATGTACCTGACTAGTAAGTATCTTAAAACCTATGGATTGCTATGTCTCCGAAAGAGAATCAAGCATGTGTACAGGGGCATAAACGCAGCAGTGATAGGATTGGAGAGGTTCGGTGAGCAAATGAAGACCCTTTGAAGTCATATTGCATGGTACCCATTCACGGGTTTCAACTACCCAGGTTTTAGGTATTCTTCCTTCAGCTAAAACATGCATGTGGAACCCAGAATATGATCAACCATGTGATCGGGAGACGTGTTCAAATATGTCTCAGTTTTCCTCCCCTGGTACTCAGGTGCAACATTCCAGACGCTTTACTAACAGTCTCCCCACTTGGAGAGTCAGCGCCTTTAACCTCCTGTTTGGCCCAGTTTGCAATTTCTGCGGAAGATGAACACGAATAGCGAGAACCAATGAGAGGCTAGCTGGAGGTGTCTGGACGGGCAAATTTAACTCTCATTTCCCACCAGGAAGACGAAATAATCAAAGGCTCAGCGTGCCGTACCGGAACCAGATTAGGGCATGAAGCCATCCTGCGGTGTTGCGGCCAGCTCAAAAGAAAGCGAGTTGAAGAAAGGAGCTCAGGGGCACTGTAATTCACAAACCTGCAGAGTTATAAATGACAGCTATCGTCCAAAAATAGACTGAAGTAAGGCTGCCAAGAGGACTTGAAAGCGGGGCAGAATTGCAGGAAACCGATTTCAGGAGGTAGACTGGAATTGCATTGAAAGCATAGGAAAAGAGGCAGAACGTCCACAATGATGCACTTGGCCAAAAAGGGCGTATGCGTTTTTTCCTGAATATATTCAGGAAAAAACGCATACGCCCTTTTTGGCCAACCAAGCAAGCTTGCAAAGGAAATCTGCACTACAATGAAGTCTCACTTCCCCCCGGTCAAAAGGGCCATCTGAAAAAAGTGTAAAATCCAGAAAGGCAGGACAGGCCATGGAGAAATGGGAGCCTTGTTATGCTGAAGGGCGGGATGTAAATTGCCAACAACCACTCGGGAGAAGTGTATGGTGTTTCCTGAAACATCTAAAAAACAAAGCAACAGAACCTAGGGCACTTCCACTTATGGTCCTATAGCTTAGGGAAATTAAAATCAAAAAGACACAGCCACCCCAAAGTTTGAAACGGCTCCGTTTACAAGAACCTCCTTTACAGTACAAGTTCAACATCGCAGAAAGTGAAAAATGGATAAAGAAGTTGTGGTATTTACTTACAAAGCAATATCACTCAGCAATGAAATCTGTGTCATCAGGCACTTAGCAGCACAATGAGTGGATTCAGGTATGATGATTCTAACTGAAATAAGTCACACAGAAAAAGAAACATCATAAGATATCAGTAATACACAGAATGTAAACTTGGCTACAGAGGAACTGAATTACAGAACAGAACAGGGTCTCAAATTTAGAAAACCAACTTATGCTTGCTTAAGGGGAAAGGTGAGTTGGGGTGCTGCATAAAACCAGAGATTGAAATGAGCACAGATAAAGTTCCTTAAGTCAAATATGGAATAGACAAGAGCTACTCCTTGCTCAACGAAATGGACTCAACACCGCATATTAAACGCCTAAGAAGGTACCTGACTAGTAAGTATCTTAAAACCTATGGATTGCTATGTCTCTGAAAGAGAATCAAGCATGTGTACAGGGGCATAAACGCAGCAGTGATAGGATTGGAGAGGTTCGGTGAGCAAATGAAGACCCTTTGAAGTCATATTGCATGGTACCCATTACACGGGTCTTAGCTCTCCAGGTTTAAGGTATTCTTCCTTCAGCTAAAACATGCATGTGGAACCCAAGTATGATCAACCATGTGAACGGGAGACGTGTTCAAATATGTCTCAGTTTTCCTCCCCTGGTACTCGGGTGCAACATTCCAGACGCTTTACTAACACTCTCCCCACTTGGAGAGTCAGTGCCTTTAACCTCCTGTTTGGCCCAGTTTGCAATTTCTGCGGAAGATGAACAGGAATAGCGAGAACCAATGAGAGACTAGCTGGAGGTGTCTGGACGGGCAAATTTAACTCTCATTTCCCACCAGGAAGAGGAAATAACCAACGGCTCAGCGTGCCGTGCCGGAACCAGATTAGGGCATGAAGCCATCCTGCGGTGTTGCGGCCAGGTCACAAGAAAGCGAGTTGAAGAAAGGAGCTCAGGGGCACTGTAATTCACAAACCTGCAGAGTTATAAATGACAACTATCGTCCAAAAATAGACTGAAGTAAGGCTGCCAAGAGGACTTGAAAGCGGGGCAGAATTGCAGGAAACCGATTTCAGGAGGTAGACTGGAATTGCATTGAAAGCATAGGAAAAGAGGCAGAACGTCCACAATGATGCACTTGGCCAAAAAGGGCGTATGCGTTTTTTCCTGAATATATTCAGGAAAAAACGCATACGCCCTTTTTGGCCAACCAAGCAAGCTTGCAAAGGAAATCTGCACTACAATGAAGTCTCACTTCCTCCCGGTCAAAAGGGCCATCTGAAAAAAGTGTAAAATCCAGAAAGGCAGGACAGGCCATGGAGAACTGGGAGCCTTGTTATGCTGATGGGCGGGATGTAAATTGCCAACAACCACTCGGGAGAAGTGTATGGTGTTTCCTGAAACATCTAAAAAACAAAGCAACAGAACCTAGGGAACTTCCACTTATGGTCCTATAGCTTAGGGAAATTAAAATCAAAAAGACACAGCCACCCCAAAGTTTCGAACGGCTCTGTTTACAAGAACCTCGTTTACAGTACAAGTTCAACATCACAGAAAGTGAAAAATGGATAAAGAACTTGTGGTATTTACTTACAAAGCAATATCACTCAGCAATGAAATCTGTGTCATCAGGCCCTTAGCAGCACAATGAGTGGATTCAGGTATGATGATTCTAACTGAAATAAGTCACACAGAAAAAGAAACATCATAAGATATCAGTAATACACGGAATGTAAACTTGGCTACACAGGAACTGAATTACAGAACAGAACAGGGTCTCAAATTTAGAAAACCAACTTATGCTTGCTTAAGGGTAAAGGTGAGTTGGGGTGCTGCATAAAACCAGAGATTGAAATGAGCACAGATAAAGTTCCTTAAGCCAAATATGGAATAGACAAGAGCTACTCCTTGCTCAACGAAATGGACTCAACACCGCATATTAAACGCCTAAGAATGTACCTGACTAGTAAGTATCTTAAAACCTATGTATTGCTATGTCTCCGAAAGATAATCAAGCATGTGTACAGGGGCATAAACGCAGCAGTGATAGGATTGGAGAGGTTCGGTGAGCAAATGAAGACCCTTTGAAGTCATGTTGCATGGTACCCATTCACGGGTTTCAACTACCCAGGTTTTAGGTATTCTTCCTTCAGCTAAAACATGCATGTGGAACCCAGAGTATGATCAACCATGTGATCAGGAGACGTGTTCAAATATGTCTCAGTTTTCCTCCCCTGGTACTCGGGTGCAACATTCCAGATGCTTTACTAACAGTCTCCCCACTTGGAGAGTCAGCGCCTTTAACCTCCTGTTTGGCCCAGTTTGCAATTTCTGCGGAAGATGAACAGGAATAGCGAGAACCAATGAGAGGCTAGCTGGAGGTGTCTGGACGGGCAAATTTAACTCTCATTTCCCACCAGGAAGAGGAAATAACCAAAGGCTCAGCGTGCCGTACCGGAACCAGATTAGGGCATGAAGCCATCCTGCGGTGTTGCGGCCAGCTCAAAAGAAAGCGAGTTGAAGAAAGGAGCTCAGGGGCACTGTAATTCACAAACCTGCAGAGTTATAAATGACAGCTATCGTCCAAAAATAGACTGAAGTAAGGCTGCCAAGAGGACTTGAAAGCGGGGCAGAATTGCAGGAAACCGATTTCAGGAGGTAGACTGGAATTGCATTGAAAGCATAGGAAAAGAGGCAGAACGTCCACAATGATGCACTTGGCCAAAAAGGGCGTATGCGTTTTTTCCTGAATATATTCAGGAAAAAACGCATACGCCCTTTTTGGCCAACCAAGCAAGCTTGCAAAGGAAATCTGCACTACAATGAAGTCTCACTTCCCCCCGGTCAAAAGGGCCATCTGAAAAAAGTGTAAAATCCAGAAAGGCAGGACAGGCTATGGAGAAATGGGAGCCTTGTTATGCTGAAGGGCGGGATGTAAATTGCCAACAACCACTCGGGAGACGTGTATGGTGTTTCCTGAAACATCTAAAAAACAAAGCAACAGAACCTAGGGCACGTCCACTTATGGTCCTATAGCTTAGGGAAATTAAAATCAAAAAGACACAGCCACCCCAAAGTTTGAAACGGCTCCGTTTACAAGAACCTCCTTTACAGTACAAGTTCAACATCGCAGAAAGTGAAAAATGGATAAAGAAGTTGTGGTATTTACTTACAAAGCAATATCACTCAGCAATGAAATCTGTGTCATCAGGCACTTAGCAGCACAATGAGTCGATTCAGGTATGATGATTCTAACTGAAATAAGTCACACAGAAAAAGAAACATCATAAGATATCAGTAATACACAGAATGTAAACTTGGCTACAGAGGAACTGAATTACAGAACAGAACAGGGTCTCAAATTTAGAAAACCAACTTATGCTTGCTTAAGGGTAAAGGTGAGTTGGGGTGCTGCATAAAACCAGAGATTGAAATGAGCACAGATAAAGTTCCTTAAGTCAAATATGGAATAGACAAGAGCTACTCCTTGCTCAACGAAATGGACTCAACACCGCATATTAAACGCCTAAGAAGGTACCTGACTAGTAAGTATCTTAAAACCTATGGATTGCTATGTCTCTGAAAGAGAATCAAGCATGTGTACAGGGACATAAACGCAGCAGTGATAGGATTGGAGAGGTTCGTGAGCAAATGAAGACCCTTTGAAGTCATATTGCATGGTACCCATTACACGGGTTTCAACTACCCAGGTTTAAGGTATTCTTCCTTCAGCTAAAACATGCATGTGGAACCTAGAGTATGATCAACCATGTGATCGGGAGACGTGTTCAAATATGTCTCAGTTTTCGTACCCTGGTACTCGGGTGCAACATTCCAGACGCTTTACTAACACTCTCCCGACTTGGAGAGTCAGTCCCTTTAACCTCCTGTTTGGCCCAGTTTGCAATTTCTGCGGAAGATGAACAGGAATAGCGAGAACCAATGAGAGACTAGCTGGAGGTGCCTGGACGGGCAAATTTAACTCTCATTTCCCACCAGGAAGAGGAATTAACCAAAGGCTCTGCATGCCGGGCCAGAACCAGATTAGGGCCTGAAGCCATCCTGCGGTGTTGCGGCCAGCTCACAAGAAAGCGAGTTGAAGAAAGGAGCTCAGGGGCACTGTAATTCACAAACCTGCAGAGTTATAAATGACAGCTATCGTCCAAAAATAGACTGAAGTAAGGCTGCCAAGAGGACTTGAAAGCGGGGCAGAATTGCAGGAAACCGATTTCAGGAGGTAGACTGGAATTGCATTGAAAGCATAGGAAAAGAGGCAGAACGTCCACAATGATGCACTTGGCCAAAAAGGGCGTATGCGTTTTTTCCTGAATATATTCAGGAAAAAACGCATACGCCCTTTTTGGCCAACCAAGCAAGCTTGCAAAGGAAATCTGCACTACAATGAAGTCTCACTTCTCCCCGGTCAAAAGGGCCATCTGAAAAAAGTGTAAAATCCAGAAAGGCAGCACAGGCCATGGAGAACTGGGAGCCTTGTTATGCTGATGGGCGGGATGTAAATTGCAAACAGACACTCAGGAGAAGTGTATGGTGTTTCCTGAAACATCTAAAAAACAAAGCAACAGAGCCTAGGGCACTTCCACTTATGGTCCTATAGCTTAGGGAAATTAAAATCAAAAAGACACAGCCACCCCAATGTTTGGGACGCCTCCGTTTACAAGAACCTCGTTTACCGTACAAGTTCAACATCACAGAAAGTGAAAAATGGATAAAGAACTTTTGGTACTTACGTACAATGCAGTATCACTCAGCAATGAAATCTATGTCATCAGGCCCGTAGCAGCATAATGAGTGGATTCAGGTACGATGATTCTAACTGAAATAAGTCACACAGAAAAAGAAACATCATAAGATATCAGTAATACACGGAATGTAAACTTGGCTACACAGGAACTGCATTCCAAAACAGAACAGGGTCTCAAATTTAGAAAACCAACTTATGCTTGCTTAACGGGAAAGGTGAGTTGGGGTGCTGCATAAAACCAGAGATTGAAATGAGCACAGATAAAGTTCCTTAAGTCAAATATGGAATAGACAAGAGCTACTCCTTGCTCAACGAAATGGACTCAACACCGCATATTAAACGCCTAAGAAGGTACCTGACTAGTAAGTATCTTAAAACCTATGGATTGCTATGTCTCTGAAAGAGAATCAAGCATGTGTACAGGGGCATAAACGCAGCAGTGATAGGATTGGAGAGGTTCGTTGAGCAAATGAAGACCCTTTGAAGTCATATTGCATGGTACCCATTACACGGTTCTTAACTCTCCAGGTTTAAGGTATTCTTCCTTCAGCAAAAACATGCATGTGGAACCCAAGTATGATCAACCATGTGAACGGGAGACGTGTTCAAATATGTCTCAGTTTTCCTCCCCTGGTACTCGGGTGCAACATTCCAGACGCTTTACTAACACTCTCCCCACTTGGAGAGTCAGTGCCTTTAACCTCCTGTTTGGCGCAGTTTGCAATTTCTGCGGAAGATGAACAGGAATAGCGAGAACCAATGAGAGACTAGCTGGAGGTGTCTGGAAGGGCAAATTTAACTCTCATTTCCCACCAGGAAGAGGAAATAACCAAAGGCTCAGCGTGCCGTACCGGAACCAGATTAGGGCATGAAGCCATCCTGCGGTGTTGCGGCCAGCTCAAAAGAAAGCGAGTTGAAGAAAGGAGCTCAGGGGCACTGTAATTCACAAACCTGCAGAGTTATAAATGACAGCTATCGTCCAAAAATAGACTGAAGTATGGCTGCCAAGAGGACTTGAAAGCGGGGCAGAATTGCAGGAAACCGATTTCAGGAGGTAGACTGGAATTACATTGAAAGCATAGGAAAAGAGGCAGAACGTCCACAATGATGCACTTGGCCAAAAAGGGCGTATGCGTTTTTTCCTGAATATATTCAGGAAAAAATGCATACGCCCTTTTTGGCCAACCAAGCAAGCTTGCAAAGGAAATCTGCACTACAATGAAGTCTCACTTCCCCCCGGTCAAAAGGGCCATCTGAAAAAAGTGTAAAATCCAGAAAGGCAGGACAGGCCATGGAGAAATGGGAGCCTTGTTATGCTGATGGGCGGGATGTAAATTGCCAACAACCACTCGGGAGACGTGTATGGTGTTTCCTGAAACATCTAAAAAACAAAGCAACAGAACCTAGGGCACTTCCACTTATGGTCCTATAGCTTAGGGAAATTAAAATCAAAAAGACACAGTCACCCCAAAGTTTGAAACGGCTCCGTTTACAAGAACCTCGTTTACAGTACAAGTTCAACATCGCAGAAAGTGAAAAATGGATAAAGAAGTTGTGGTATTTACTTACAAAGCAATATCACTCAGCAATGAAATCTGTGTCATCAGGCACTTAGCAGCACAATGAGTGGATTCAGGTATGATGATTCTAACTGAAATAAGTCACACAGAAAAAGAAACATCATAAGATATCAGTAATACACAGAATGTAAACTTGGCTACAGAGGAACTGAATTACAGAACAGAACAGGGTCTCAAATTTAGAAAACCAACTTATGCTTGCTTAAGGGTAAAGGTGAGTTGGGGTGCTGCATAAAACCAGAGATTGAAATGAGCACAGATAAAGTTCCTTAAGTCAAATATGGAATAGACAAGAGCTACTCCTTGCTCAACGAAATGGACTCAACACCGCATATTAAACGCCTAAGAATGTACCTGACTAGTAAGTATCTTAAAACCTATGGATTGCTATGTCTCTGAAAGAGAATCAAGCATGTGTACAGGGACATAAACGCAGCAGTGATAGGATTGGAGAGGTTCGTGAGCAAATGAAGACCCTTTGAAGTCATATTGCATGGTACCCATTACACGGGTTTCAACTACCCAGGTTTAAGGTATTCTTCCTTCAGCTAAAACATGCATGTGGAACCTAGAGTATGATCAACCATGTGATCGGGAGACGTGTTCAAATATGTCTCAGTTTTCGTACCCTGGTACTCGGGTGCAACATTCCAGACGCTTTACTAACACTCTCCCGACTTGGAGAGTCAGTCTCTTTAACCTCCTGTTTGGCCCAGTTTGCAATTTCTGCGGAAGATGAACAGGAATAGCGAGAACCAATGAGAGACTAGCTGGAGGTGCCTGGACGGGCAAATTTAACTCTCATTTCCCACCAGGAAGAGGAATTAACCAAAGGCTCTGCATGCCGTGCCAGAACCAGATTAGGGCCTGAAGCCATCCTGCGGTGTTGCGGCCAGCTCACAAGAAAGCGAGTTGAAGAAAGGAGCTCAGGGGCACTGTAATTCACAAACCTGCAGAGTTATAAATGACAGCTATCGTCCAAAAATAGACTGAAGTAAGGCTGCCAAGAGGACTTGAAAGCGGGGCAGAATTGCAGGAAACCGATTTCAGGAGGTAGACTGGAATTGCATTGAAAGCATAGGAAAAGAGGCAGAACGTCCACAATGATGCACTTGGCCAAAAAGGGCGTATGCGTTTTTTCCTGAATATATTCAGGAAAAAACGCATACGCCCTTTTTGGCCAACCAAGCAAGCTTGCAAAGGAAATCTGCACTGCAATGAAGTCTCACTTCTCCCCGGTCAAAAGGGCCATCTGAAAAAAGTGTAAAATCCAGAAAGGCAGGACAGGCCATGGAGAACTGGGAGCCTTGTTATGCTGATGGGCGGGATGTAAATTGCAAACAGACACTCAGGAGAAGTGTATGGTGTTTCCTGAAACATCTAAAAAACAAAGCAACAGAGCCTAGGGCACTTCCACTTATGGTCCTATAGCTTAGGGAAATTAAAATCAAAAAGACACAGCCACCCCAATGTTTGGGACGCCTCCGTTTACAAGAACCTCGTTTACCGTACAAGTTCAACATCACAGAAAGTGAAAAATGGATAAAGAACTTTTGGTACTTACGTACAATGCAGTATCACTCAGCAATGAAATCTATGTCTTCAGGCCCGTAGCAGCATAATGAGTGGATTCAGGTACGATGATTCTAACTGAAATAAGTCACACAGAAAAAGAAACATCATAAGATATCAGTAATACACGGAATGTAAACTTGGCTACACAGGAACTGCATTCCAAAACAGAACAGGGTCTCAAATTTAGAAAACCAACTTATGCTTGCTTAACGGGAAAGGTGAGTTGGGGTGCTGCATAAAACCAGAGATTGAAATGAGCACAGATAAAGTTCCTTAAGTCAAATATGGAATAGACAAGAGCTACTCCTTGCTCAACGAAATGGACTCAACACCGCATATTAAACGCCTAAGAAGGTACCTGACTAGTAAGTATCTTAAAACCTATGGATTGCTATGTCTCTGAAAGAGAATCAAGCATGTGTACAGGGGCATAAACGCAGCAGTGATAGGATTGGAGAGGTTCGGTGAGCAAATGAAGACCCTTTGAAGTCATATTGCATGGTACCCATTACACGGGTCTTAACTCTCCAGGTTTAAGGTATTCTTCCTTCAGCAAAAACATGCATGTGGAACCCAAGTATGATCAACCATGTGAACGGGAGACGTGTTCAAATATGTCTCAGTTTTCCTCCCCTGGTACTCGGGTGCAACATTCCAGACGCTTTACTAACACTCTCCCCACTTGGAGAGTCAGTGCCTTTAACCTCCTGTTTGGCGCAGTTTGCAATTTCTGTGGAAGATGAACAGGAATAGCGAGAACCAATGAGAGACTAGCTGGAGGTGTCTGGAAGGGCAAATTTAACTCTCATTTCCCACCAGGAAGAGGAAATAACCAAAGGCTCAGCGTGCCGTACCGGAACCAGATTAGGGCATGAAGCCATCCTGCGGTGTTGCGGCCAGCTCAAAAGAAAGCGAGTTGAAGAAAGGAGCTCAGGGGCACTGTAATTCACAAACCTGCAGAGTTATAAATGACAGCTATCGTCCAAAAATAGACTGAAGTATGGCTGCCAAGAGGACTTGAAAGCAGGGCAGAATTGCAGGAAACCGATTTCAGGAGGTAGACTGGAATTGCATTGAAAGCATAGGAAAAGAGGCAGAACGTCCACAATGATGCACTTGGCCAAAAAGGGCGTATGCGTTTTTTCCTGAATATATTCAGGAAAAAACGCATACGCCCTTTTTGGCCAACCAAGCAAGCTTGCAAAGGAAATCTGCACTACAATGAAGTCTCACTTCCCCCTGGTCAAAAGGGCCATCTGAAAAAAGTGTAAAATCCAGAAAGGCAGGACAGGCCATGGAGAAATGGGAGCCTTGTTATGCTGATGGGCGGGATGTAAATTGCCAACAACCACTCGGGAGACGTGTATGGTGTTTCCTGAAACATCTAAAAAACAAAGCAACAGAACCTAGGGCACTTCCACTTATGGTCCTATAGCTTAGGGAAATTAAAATCAAAAAGACACAGCCACCCCAAAGTTTGAAACGGCTCCGTTTACAAGAACCTCCTTTACAGTACAAGTTCAACATCGCAGAAAGTGAAAAATGGATAAAGAAGTTGTGGTATTTACTTACAAAGCAATATCACTCAGCAATGAAATCTGTGTCATCAGGCACTTAGCAGCACAATGAGTGGATTCAGGTATGATGATTCTAACTGAAATAAGTCACACAGAAAAAGAAACATCATAAGATATCAGTAATACACAGAATGTAAACTTGGCTACAGAGGATCTGAATTACAGAACAGAACAGGGTCTCAAATTTAGAAAACCAACTTATGCTTGCTTAAGGGTAAAGGTGAGTTGGGGTGCTGCATAAAACCAGAGATTGAAATGAGCACAGATAAAGTTCCTTAAGTCAAATATGGAATAGACAAGAGCTACTCCTTGCTCAACGAAATGGACTCAACACCGCATATTAAACGCCTAAGAAGGTACCTGACTAGTAAGTATCTTAAAACCTATGGATTGCTATGTCTCTGAAAGAGAATCAAGCATGTGTACAGGGACATAAACGCAGCAGTGATAGGATTGGAGAGGTTCGTGAGCAAATGAAGACACTTTGAAGTCATATTGCATGGTACCCATTACACGGGTTTCAACTACCCAGGTTTAAGGTATTCTTCCTTCAGCTAAAACATGCATGTGGAACCTAGAGTATGATCAACCATGTGATCGGGAGACGTGTTCAAATATGTCTCAGTTTTCGTACCCTGGTACTCGGGTGCAACATTCCAGACGCTTTACTAACACTCTCCCCACTTGGAGAGTCAGTCCCTTTAACCTCCTGTTTGGCCCAGTTTGCAATTTCTGCGGAAGATGAACAGGAATAGCGAGAACCAATGAGAGACTAGCTGGAGGTGTCTGGACGGGCAAATTTAACTCTCATTTCCCACCAGGAAGAGGAATTAACCAAAGGCTCAGCATGCCGGGCCAGAACCAGATTAGGACCTGAAGCCATCCTGCGGTGTTGCGGCCAGGTCACAAGAAAGCGACTTGAAGAAAGGAGCTCAGGGGCACTGTAATTCACAAACCTGCAGAGTTATAAATGACAGCTATCGTCCAAAAATAGACTGAAGTATGGCTGCCAAGAGGACTTGAAAGCGGGGCAGAATTGCAGGAAACCGATTTCAGGAGGTAGACTGGAATTGCATTGAAAGCATAGGAAAAGAGGCAGAACGTCCACAATGATGCACTTGGCCAAAAAGGGCGTATGCGTTTTTTCCTGAATATATTCAGGAAAAAACGCATACGCTCTTTTTGGCCAACCAAGCAAGCTTGCAAAGGAAATCTGCACTACAATGAAGTCTCACTTCCCCCCGGTCAAAAGGGCCATCTGAAAAAAGTGTAAAATCCAGAAAGGCAGGACAGGCCATGGAGAACTGGGAGCCTTGTTATGCTGATGGGCGGGATGTAAATTGCCAACAACCACTCGGTAGAAGTGTATGGTGTTTCCTGAAACATCTAAAAAACAAAGCAACAGAACCTAGGGCACTTCCATTTATGGTCCTATAGTTTAGGGAAATTAAAATCTAAAAGACACAGCCACCCCAAAGTTTGGAACGGCTCTGTTTACAAGAACCTCGTTTACAGTACAAGTTCAACATCGCAGAAAGTGAAAAATGGATAAAGAAGTTGTGGTATTTACTTACAAAGCAATATCACTCAGCAATGAAATCTATGTCATCAGGCCCTTAGCAGCACAATGAGTGGATTCAGGTATGATGATTCTAACTGAAATAAGTCACCCAGAAAAAGAAACATCATAAGATATCAGTAATACACGGAATGTAAACTTGGCTACACAGGAACTGAATTACAGAACAGAACAGGGTCTCAAATTTAGAAAACCAACTTATGCTTGCTTAAGGGGAAAGGTGAGTTGGGGTGCTGCATAAAACCAGAGATTGAAATGAGCACAGATAAAGTTCCTTAAGCCAAATATGGAATAGACAAGAGCTACTCCTTGCTCAACGAAATGGACTCAACACCGCATATTAAACTCCTAAGAATGTACCTGAGTAGTAAGTATCTTAAAACCTAGGGACTGCTATGTCTCCGAAAGAGAATCAAGCATGTGTACAGGGGCATAAACGCAGCAGTGATAGGATTGGAGAGGTTCGGTGAGCAAATGAAGACCCTTTGAAGTCATATTGCATGGTACCCATTCCACGGGTTTCAACTACCCAGGTTTTAGGTATTCTTCCTTCAGCTAAAACATGCATGTGGAACCGAGAGTATGATCAACCATGTGATAGGGAGACGTGTTCAAATATGTCTCAGTTTTCCTCCCCTGGTACTCGGGTGCCACATTCCAGACGCTTTACTAACACTCTCCCCACTTGGAGAGTCAGTCCCTTTAACCTCCTGTTTGGCACAGTTTGCAATTTCTGTGGAAGATGAACAGGAATAGCGAGAACCAATGAGAGACTAGCTGGAGGTGTCTGGATGGGCAAATTTAACTCTCATTTCCCACCAGGAAGAGGAAGTAAACAAAGGCTCAGCGTGCCGTGCCAGAACCAGATTAGGGCCTGAAGACATCCTGCGGTGTTGCGGACAGGTCACAAGAAAGCGAGTTGAAGAAAGGAGCTCAGGGGCACTGTAATTCACAAACCTGCAGAGTTATAAATGACAGCTATCGTCCAAAAATATACTGAAGTAAGGCTGCCAAGAGGACTTGAAAGCGGGGCAGAATTGCAGGAAACCGATTTCAGGAGGTAGACTGGAATTGCATTGAAAGCATAGGAAAAGAGGCAGAACGTCCACAATGATGCACTTGGCCAAAAAGGGCGTATGCGTTTTTTCCTGAATATATTCAGGAAAAAACGGATACACCCTTTTTGGCCAACCAAGCAAACTTGCAAAGGAAATCTGCACTACAATGAAGTCTCACTTCCCCCCGGTCAAAAGGGCCATCTGAAAACAGTGTAAAATCCAGAAAGGCAGGACAGGCCATGGAGAACTGGGAGGCTTGTTATGCTGATGAGCGGGATGTAAATTGCCAACAGACACTCAGGAGAAGTGTATGGTGTTTCCTGAAACATCTAAAAAACAAAGCAACAGAGCCTAGGGCACTTCCACTTATGGTCCTACAGCTTAGGGAAATTAAAATCAAAAAGACACAGCCACCCCAAAGTTTGGGACGCCTCCGTTTACAAGAACCTCGTTTACCGTACAAGTTCAATATCACAGAAAGTGAAAAATGGATAAAGAACTTGTGGTACTTACGTACAATGCAGTATCACTCAGCAATGAAATCTATGTCATCAGGCCCGTAACAGCATAATGAGTGGATTTAGGTACGATGATTCTAACTGAAATAAGTCACACAGAAAAAGAAACATCATAAGATATCACTAATACACGGAATGTAAACTAGGCTACACAGGAACTGCATTCCAAAACAGAACAGGGTCTCAAATTTAGAAAACCAACTTATGCTTGCTTAAGGGGAAAGGTGAGTTGGGGTGCTACATAAAACCAGAGATTGAAATGAGCACAGATAAAGTTCCTTAAGCCAAATATGGAATAGACAAGAGCTACTCCTTGCTCAACGAAATGGACTCAAAACCCCATATTAAACGCCTAAGAATGTACCTGACTAGTAAGTATCTTAAAACCTATGGATTGCTATGTCTCCACAAGAGAATCAAACGTGTGTACAGGGGAATAAACGCAGCAGTGATAGGATTGGAGAGGTTTGGTGAGCAAATGAAGACCCTTTGAAGTCATATTGCATGGTACCCATTCCACGGGTTTCAACTACCCAGGTTTTAGGTATTCTTCCTTCAGCTAAAACATGCATGTGGAACCGAGAGTATGATCAACCATGTGATAGGGAGACGTGTTCAAATATGTCTCAGTTTTCCTCCCCTGGTACTCGGGTGCCACATTCCAGACGCTTTACTAACACTCTCCCCACTTGGAGAGTCAGTCCCTTTAACCTCCTGTTTGGCACAGTTTGCAATTTCTGTGGAAGATGAACAGGAATAGCGAGAACCAATGAGAGACTAGCTGGAGGTGTCTGGATGGGCAAATTTAACTCTCATTTCCCACCAGGAAGAGGAATTAAACAAAGGCTCAGCGTGCCGTGCCAGAACCAGATTAGGGCCTGAAGACATCCTGCGGTGTTGCGGCCAGGTCACAAGAAAGCGAGTTGAAGAAAGGAGCTCAGGGGCACTGTAATTCACAAACCTGCAGAGTTATAAATGACAGCTATCGTCCAAAAATATACTGAAGTAAGGCTGCCAAGAGGACTTGAAAGCGGGGCAGAATTGCAGGAAACCGATTTCAGGAGGTAGACTGGAATTGCATTGAAAGCATAGGAAAAGAGGCAGAACGTCCACAATGATGCACTTGGCCAAAAAGGGCGTATGCGTTTTTTCCTGAATATATTCAGGAAAAAACGGATACACCCTTTTTGGCCAACCAAGCAAACTTGCAAAGGAAATCTGCACTACAATGAAGTCTCACTTCCCCCCGGTCAAAAGGGCCATCTGAAAAAAGTGTAAAATCCAGAAAGGCAGGACAGGCCATGGAGAACTGGGAGCCTTGTTATGCTGATGAGCGGGATGTAAATTGCCAACAGACACTCAGGAGAAGTGTATGGTGTTTCCTGAAACATCTAAAAAACAAAGCAACAGAGCCTAGGGCACTTCCACTTATGGTCCTACAGCTTAGGGAAATTAAAATCAAAAAGACACAGCCACCCCAAAGTTTGGGACGCCTCCGTTTACAAGAACCTCGTTTACCGTACAAGTTCAATATCACAGAAAGTGAAAAATGGATAAAGAACTTGTGGTACTTACGTACAATGCAGTATCACTCAGCAATGAAATCTATGTCATCAGGCCCGTAACAGCATAATGAGTGGATTTAGGTACGATGATTCTAACTGAAATAAGTCACACAGAAAAAGAAACATCATAAGATATCACTAATACACGGAATGTAAACTAGGCTACACAGGAACTGCATTCCAAAACAGAACAGGGTCTCAAATTTAGAAAACCAACTTATGCTTGCTTAAGGGTAAAGGTGAGTTGGGGTGCTGCATAAAACCAGAGATTGAAATGAGCACAGATAAAGTTCCTTAAGCCAAATATGGAATAGACAAGAGCTACTCCTTGCTCAACGAAATGGACTCAAAACCCCATATTAAACGCCTAAGAATGTACCTGACTAGTAAGTATCTTAAAACCTATGGATTGCTATGTCTCCACAAGAGAATCAAACGTGTGTACAGGGGAATAAACGCAGCAGTGATAGGATTGGAGAGGTTTGGTGAGCAAATGAAGACCCTTTGAAGTCATATTGCATGGTACCCATTCCACGGGTTTCAACTACCCAGGTTTTAGGTATTCTTCCTTCAGCTAAAACACGCATGTGGAACCCAGAGTATGATCAACCATGTGATCGGGAGACGTGTTCAAATATGTCTCAGTTTTCCTCCCCTGGTACTCGGGTGCAACATTCCAGACGCTTTACTAACACTCTCCCCACTTGGAGAGTCAGCGCCTTTAACCTCCTGTTTGGCCCAGTTTGCAATTTCTGCTTAAAATGAACAGGAATAGCGAGAACCAATGAGAGGCTAGCTGGAGGTGTCTGGACGGGCAAATTTAACTCTCATTTCCCACCAGGAAGAGGAAATAACCAAAGGCTCAGTGTGCCGTGCCGGAACCAGTTTAGGGCCTGAAGCCATCCTGTGGTATTGCGGCCAGCTGAAAAGAAAGCGAGTTGAAGAAAGGAGCTCAGGGGCACTGTAATTCAGAAACCTGCAGAGTTATAAATGACAGCTATCGTCCAAAAATAGACTGAAGTAAGGCTGCCAAGAGGACTTGAAAGCGGGGCAGAATTGCAGGAAACCGATTTCAGGAGGTAGACTGGAATTGCATTGAAAGCATAGGAAAAGAGGCAGAACGTCCACAATGATGCACTTGGCCAAAAAGGGCGTATGCGTTTTTTCCTGAATATATTCAGGAAAAAACGCATACGCCCTTTTTGGCCAACCAAGCAAGCTTGCAAAGGAAATCTGCACTACAATGAAGTCTCACTTCCCCCCGGTCAAAAGGGCCATCTGAAAAAAGTGTAAAATCCAGAAAGGCAGGAAAGGCCATGGAGAACTGGGAGCCTTGTTATGCTGATGGGCGGGATGTAAATTGCCAACAACCACTCGGGAGAAGTGTATGGTGTTTCCTGAAACATCTAAAAAACAAAGCAACAGAACCTAGGGCACTTCCACTTATGGTCCTATAGCTTAGGGAAATTAAAATCAAAAAGACACAGCCACCCCAAAGTTTGGAACGGCTCTGTTTACAAGAACCTCGTTTACAGTACAAGTTCAACATCGCAGAAAGTGAAAAATGGATAAAGAAGTTGTGGTATTTACTTACAAAGCAATATCACTCAGCAATGAAATCTGTGTCATCAGGCCCTTAGCAGCACAATGAGTGGATTCAGGTATGATGATTCTAACTGAAATAAGTCACACAGAAAAAGAAACATCATAAGATATCAGTAATACACGGAATGGAAACTTGGCTACACAGGAACTGAATTACAGAACAGAACAGGGTCTCAAATTTAGAAAACCAACTTATGCTTGCTTAAGGGGAAAGGTGAGTTGGGGTGCTGCATAAAACCAGAGATTGAAATGAGCACAGATAAAGTTCCTTAAGCCAAATATGGAATAGACAAGAGCTACTCCTTGCTCAACGAAATGGACTCAACACCGCATATTAAACGCCTAAGAATGTACCTGACTAGTAAATATCTTAAAACCTATCGATTGCTATGTCTCCGAAAGAGAATCAAGCATGTGTACAGGGGCATAAACGCAGCAGTGATAGGATTGGAGAGGTTTGGTGAGCAAATGAAGACCCTTTGAAGTCATATTGCATGGTACCCATTCCACGGGTTTCAACTACCCAGGTTTTAGGTATTCTTCCTTCAGCTAAAACATGCATGTGGAACCCAGAGTATGATCCACCATGTGATCGGGAGACGTGTTCAAATATGTCTCACTTTTCCTCCCCTGGTACTCGGGTGCAACATTCCAGACGCTTTACTAACACTCTCCCCACTTGGAGAGTCAGCGCCTTTAACCTCCTGTTTGGCCCAGTTTGCAATTTCTGCTTAAAATGAACAGGAATAGCGAGAACCAATGAGAGGCTAGCTGGAGGTGTCTGGACGGGCAAATTTAACTCTCATTTCCCACCAGGAAGAGGAAATAACCAAAGGCTCAGTGTGCCGTGCCGGAACCAGTTTAGGGCCTGAAGCCATCCTGTGGTATTGCGGCCAGCTGAAAAGAAAGCGAGTTGAAGAAAGGAGCTCAGGGGCACTGTAATTCAGAAACCTGCAGAGTTATAAATGACAGCTATCGTCCAAAAATAGACTGAAGTAAGGCTGCCAAGAGGACTTGAAAGCGGGGCAGAATTGCAGGAAACCGATTTCAGGAGGTAGACTGAAATTGCATTGAAAGCATAGGAAAAGAGGCAGAACGTCCACAATGATGCACTTGGCCAAAAAGGGCGTATGCGTTTTTTCCTGAATATATTCAGGAAAAAACGCATACGCACTTTTTGGCCAACCAAGCAAGCTTGCAAAGGAAATCTGCACTACAATGAAGTCTCACTTCCCCCCGGTCAAAAGGGCCATCTGAAAAAAGTGTAAAATCCAGAAAGGCAGGAAAGGCCATGGAGAACTGGGAGCCTTGTTATGCTGATGGGCGGGATGTAAATTGCCAACAACCACTCGGGAGAAGTGTATGGTGTTTCCTGAAACATCTAAAAAACAAAGCAACAGAACCTAGGGCACTTCCACTTATGGTCCTATAGCTTAGGGAAATTAAAATCAAAAAGACACAGCCACCCCAAAGTTTGGAACGGCTCTGTTTACAAGAACCTCGTTTACAGTACAAGTTCAACATCGCAGAAAGTGAAAAATGGATAAAGAAGTTGTGGTATTTACTTACAAAGCAATATCACTCAGCAATGAAATCTGTGTCATCAGGCCCTTAGCAGCATAATGAGTGGATTCAGGTATGATGATTCTAACTGAAATAAGTCACACAGAAAAAGAAACATCATAAGATATCAGTAATACACGGAATGGAAACTTGGCTACACAGGAACTGAATTACAGAACAGAACAGGGTCTCAAATTTAGAAAACCAACTTATGCTTGCTTAAGGGTAAAGGTGAGTTGGGGTGCTGCATAAAACCAGAGATTGAAATGAGCACAGATAAAGTTCCTTAAGCCAAATATGGAATAGACAAGAGCTACTCCTTGCTCAACGAAATGGACTCAACACCGCATATTAAACGCCTAAGAATGTACCTGACTAGTAAATATCTTAAAACCTATGGATTGCTATGTCTCCGAAAGAGAATCAAGCATGTGTACAGGGGCATAAACGCAGCAGTGATAGGATTGGAGAGGTTCGGTGAGCAAATGAAGACCCTTTGAAGTCATATTGCATGGTACCCATTCCACGGGTTTCAACTACCCAGGTTTTAGGTATTCTTCCTTCAGCTAAAACATGCATGTGGAACCCAGAGTATGATCCACCATGTGATCGGGAGACGTGTTCAAATATGTCTCACTTTTCCTCCCCTGGTACTCGGGTGCAACATTCCAGACGCTTTACTAACACTCTCCCCACTTGGAGAGTCAGCGCCTTTAACCTCCTGTTTGGCACAGTTTGCAATTTCTGCGGAAGATGAACAGGAATAGCGAGAACCAATGAGAGGCTAGCTGGAGGTGTCTGGACGGGCAAATTTAACTCTCATTTCCCACTAGGAAGGGGAATTAACCAAAGGCTCAGCGTGCCGTGCCGGAAACAGATTAGGGCCTGAAGCCATCCTGCGGTGTTGCGGCCAGCTCACAAGAAAGTGAGTTGAAGAAAGGAGCTCAGGGGCTCTATAATTCACAAAACTGCAGAGTTATAAATGACAGCTATCGTCCAAAAATATACTGAAGTAAGGCTGCCAAGAGGACTTGAAAGCGGGGCAGAATTGCAGGAAACCGATTTCAGGAGGTAGACTGGAATTGCATTGAAAGCATAGGAAAAGAGGCAGAACGTCCACAATGATGCACTTGGCCAAAAAGGGCGTATGCGTTTTTTCCTGAATATATTCAGGAAAACACGCATACGCCCTTTTTGGCCAACCAAGCAAGCTTGCAAAGGAAATCTGCACTACAATGAAGTCTCACTTCCCCCGGGTCAAAAGGGCCATCTGAAAAAAGTGTAAAATCCAGAAAGGCAGGACAGGCCATGGAGAACTGGGAGCCTTGTTATGCTGATGGGCGGGATGTAAATTGCCAACAGACACTTGGGAGAAGTGTATGGTGTTTCCTGAAACATCTAAAAAACAAAGCAACAGAGCCTAGGGCACTTCCACTTATGGTCCTATAGCTTAGGGAAATTAAAATCAAAAAGACACAGCCACCCCAAAGTTTGGAACGCCTCTGTTTACAAGAACCTCGTTTACCGTACAAGTTCAATATCACAGAAAGTGAAAAATGGATAAAGAAATTGTGGTACTCATGTACAATGCAATATCACTCAGCAATGAAATCTATGTCACCAGGCCCGTAGCAGCATAATGAGTGGATTTGGGTATGGTGATTCTAACTGAAATAAGTCACACAGAAAAAGAAACATCATAAGATATCACTAATACACGGAATGTAAACTTGGCTACACAGGAACTGAATTCCAAAACAGAAAAGGGTCTCAAATTTAGAAAACCAACTTATGCTTGCTTAAGGGGAAAGGTGAGTTGGGGTGCTGCATAAAACCAGAGATTGAAATGAGCACAGATAAAGTTCCTTAAGCCAAATATGGAATAGACAAGAGCTACTCCTTGCTCAACGAAATGGACTCAACACCGCATATTAAACGCCTAAGAATGTACCTGACTAGTAAGTATCTTAAAACCTATGGATTGCTATGTCTCCGAAAGAGAATCAAGCATGTGTACAGGGGCATAAACGCAGCAGTGATAGGATTGGAGAGGTTCGGTGAGCAAATGAAGACCCTTTGAAGTCATATTGCATGGTACCCATTCCACGGGTTTCAACTACCCAGGTTTTAGGTATTCTTCCTTCAGCTAAAACATGCATGTGGAACCCAGAGTATGATCAACCATGTGATCGGGAGACGTGTTCAAATATGTCTCAGGTTTCCTCCCCTGGTACTCGGGTGCAACATTCCAGACGCTTTACTAACACTCTCCCCACTTGGAGAGTGAGCGCCTTTAACCTCCTGTTTGGCCCAGTTTGCAATTTCTGCGGAAGATGAACAGGAATAGCGAGAACCAATGAGAGGCTAGCTGGAGGTGTCTGGACGGGCAAATTTAACTCTCATTTCCCACCAGGAAGAGGAAATAACCAAAGGCTCAGCGTGCCGTGCTGGAACCACATTAGGGCCTGAAGACATCCTGCGGTGTTGCGGCCAGCTCACAAGAAAGCGAGTTGAAGAAAGGAGCTCAGGTGCACTGTAATTCACAAACCTGCAGAGTTATAAATGACAGCTATCGTCCAAAAATAGACTGAAGTAAGGCTGCCAAGAGGACTTGAAAGCGGGGCAGAATTGCAGGAAACCAATTTCAGGAGGTAGACTGGAATTGCATTGAAAGCATAGGAAAAGAGGCAGAACGTCCACAATGATGCACTTGGCCAAAAAGGGCGTATGCGTTTTTTCCTGAATATATTCAGGAAAAAACGCATACGCCCTTTTTGGCCAACCAAGCAAGCTTGCAAAGGAAATCTGCACTACAATGAAGTCTCACTTCCCCCCGGTCAAAAGGGCCATCTGAAAAAAGTGTAAAATCCAGAAAGGCAGGACAGGCCATGGAGAACTGGGAGCCTTGTTATGCTGATGGGCGGGATGTAAATTGCCAACAGACACTTGGGAGAAGTGTATGGTGTTTCCTGAAACATCTAAAAAACAAAGCAACAGAACCTAGGGCACTTCCACTTATGGTCCTATAGCTTAGGGAAATTAAAATCAAAAAGACACAGCCACCCCAAAGTTTGGAACGGCTCTGTTTACAGAAACCTCGTTTACAGTACAAGTTCAACATCGCAGAAAGTGAAAAATGGATAAAGAAGTTGTGGTATTTACTTACAAAGCAATATCACTCAGCAATGAAATCTGTGTCATCAGGCCCTTAGCAGCACAATGAGTGGATTCAGGTATGATGATTCTAACTGAAATAAGTCACACAGAAAAAGAAACATCATAAGATATCAGTAATACACGGAATGGAAACTTGGCTACACAGGAACTGAATTACAGAACAGAACAGGGTCTCAAATTTAGAAAACCAACTTATGCTTGCTTAAGGGGAAAGGTGAGTTGGGGTGCTGCATAAAACCAGAGATTGAAATGAGCACAGATAAAGTTCCTTAAGCCAAATATGGAATAGACAAGAGCTACTCCTTGCTCAACGAAATGGACTCAAAACCCCATATTAAACGCCTAAGAATGTACCTGACTAGTAAGTATCTTAAAACCTATGGATTGCTATGTCTCCACAAGAGAATCAAGCATGTGTACAGGGGCATAAACGCAGCAGTGATAGGATTGGAGAGGTTAGTGAGCAAATGAAGACCCTTTGAAGTCATATTGCATGGTACCCATTCCACGGGTTTCAACTACCCAGGTTTAAGGTATTCTTCCTTCAGCTAAAACATGCATGTGGAACCTAGAGTATGATCAACCATGTGATCGGGAGACGTGTTCAAATATGTCTCAGTTTTCGTACGCTGGTACTCGGGTGCAACATTCCAGACGCTTTACTAACACTCTCCCCACTTGGAGAGTCAGTCCCTTTAACCTCCTGTTTGGCCCAGTTTGCAATTTCTGTGGAAGATGAACAGGAATAGCGAGAACCAATGAGAGACTAGCTGGAGGTGTCTGGATGGGCAAATTTAACTGTCATTTCCCACCAGGAAGAGGAATTAACTAAAGGCTCAGCGTGCCGTGCCAGAACCAGATTAGGGCCTGAAGACATCCTGCGGTGTTGCGGCCAGCTCAAAAGAAAGCGAGTTGAAGAAAGGAGCTCAGGGGCACTGTAATTCACAAACCTGCAGAGTTATAAATGACAGCTATCGTCCAAAAATAGACTGAAGTAAGGCTGCCAAGAGGACTTGAGAGCGGGGCAGAATTGCAGGAAACCGATTTCAGGAGGTAGACTGGAATTGCATTGAAAGCATAGGAAAAGAGGCAGAACGTCCACAATGATGCACTTGGCCAAAAAGGGCGTATGCGTTTTTTCCTGAATATATTCAGGAAAAAACGCATACGCCCTTTTTGGCCAACCAAGCAAACTTGCAAAGGAAATCTGCACTACAATGAAGTCTCACTTCCCCCCGGTCAAAAGGGCCATCTGAAAAAAGTGTAAAATCCAGAATGGCAGGACAGGCCATGGAGAACTGGGAGCCTTGTTATGCTGATGGGCGGGATGTAAATTGCCAACAACCACTCGGGAGAAGTGTATGGTGTTTCCTGAAACATCTAAAAAACAAAGCAACAGAGCCTAGGGCACTTCCACTTATGGTCCTATAGCTTAGGGAAATTAAAATCAAAAAGACACAGCCACCCCAAAGTTTGGAACAGCTCTGTTTACAAGAACCTCGTTTACAGTACAAGTTCAACATCGCAGAAAGTGAAAAATGGATAAAGAACTTGTGGTACTTACGTACAATGCAGTATCACTCAGCAATGAAATCTATGTCATCAGGCCCGTAGCAGCATAATGAGTAGATTCAGGTACGATGATTCTAACTGAAATAAGTCACACAGAAAAAGAAACATCATAAGATATCACTAATACACGGAATGTAAACTTGGCTACACAGGAACTGAATTCCAAAACAGAACAGGTTCTCAAATTTAGAAAACCAACTTATGCTTGCTTAAGGGGAAAGGTGAGTTGGGTTGCTGCATAAAACCAGAGATTGAAATGAGCACAGATAAAGTTCCTTAAGCCAAATATGGAATAGACAAGAGCTACTCCTTGCTCAACGAAATGGACTCAACACCGCATATTAAACGCCTAAGAATGTACCTGACTAGTAAGTATCTTAAAACCTATGGATTGCTATGTCTCCGAAAGAGAATCAAGCATGTGTACAGGGGCATAAACGCAGCAGTGATAGGATTGCAGAGGTTCGGTGAGCAAATGAAGACCCTTTGAAGTCATATTGCATGGTACCCATTACACGGGTCTCAACTCTCCAGGGTTAAGGTATTCTTCCTTCAGCTAAAACATGCATGTGGAACCCAAGTATGATCAACCATGTGAACGGGAGATGTGTTCAAATATGTCTCAGTTTTCCTCCCCTGGTACTCGGGTGCAACATTCCAGACGCTTTACTAACACTCTCCCGACTTGGAGAGTCAGTCCCTTTAACCTCCTGTTTGGCACAGTTTGCAATTTCTGCGGAAGATGAACAGGAATAGCGAGAACCAATGAGAGACTAGCTGGAGGTGTCTGGACGGGCAAATTTAACTCTCATTTCCCACCAGGAAGAGGAAATAACCAAAGGCTCAGCGTGCCGTACCGGAACCAGATTAGGGCCTGAAGCCATCCTGCGGTGTTGCGGCCAGGTCACAAGAAAGCGAGTTGAAGAAAGGAGCTCAGGGACACTGTAATTCACAAACCTGCAGAGTTATAAATGACAGCTATCGTCCAAAAATAGACTGAAGTAAGGCTGCCAAGAGGACTTGAAAGCGGGGCAGAATTGCAGGAAACCGATTTCAGGAGGTAGACTGGAATTGCATTGAAAGCATAGGAAAAGAGGCAGAACGTCCACAATGATGCACTTGGCCAAAAAGGGCGTATGCGTTTTTTCCTGAATATATTCAGGAAAAAACGCATACGCCCTTTTTGGCCAACCAAGCAAACTTGCAAAGGAAATCTGCACTACAATGAAGTCTCACTTCCCCCTGGTCAAAAGGGCCATCTGAAAAAAGTGTAAAATCCAGAAAGGCAGGACAGGCCATGGAGAACTGGGAGCCTTGTTATGCTGATGGGCGGGATGTAAATTGCCAACAGACACTCAGGAGAAGTGTATGGTGTTTCCTGAAACATCTAAAAAACAAAGCAACAGAGCCTAGGGCACTTCCACTTATGGTCCTATAGCTTAGGGAAATTAAAATCAAAAAGACACAGCCACCCCAAAGTTTGGAACGGCTCTGTTTACAAGAACCTCGTTTACAGTACAAGTTCAACATCGCAGAAAGTGAAAAATGGATAAAGAACTTGTGGTACTTACGTACAATGCAGTGTCACTCAGCAATGAAATCTATGTCATCAGGCCCATAGCAGCATAATGAGTGGCTTCAGGTACGATGATTCTAACTGAAATAAGTCACACAGAAAAAGAAACATCATAAGATATCACTAATACACGGAATGAAAACTTGGCTACACAGGAACTGCATTCCAAAACAGAACAGGGTGTCAAATTTAGAAAACCAACTTAAGCTTGCTTAAGGGGAAAGGTGAGTTGGGGTGCTGCATAAAACCAGAGATTGAAATGAGCACAGATAAAGTTCCTTAAGCCAAATATGGAATAGACAAGAGCTACTCCTTGCTCAACGAAATGGACTCAAAACCCCATATTAAACGCCTAAGAATGTACCTGACTAGTAAGTATCTTAAAACCTATGGATTGCTATGTCTCCAAAAGAGAATCAAGCGTGTGTACAGGGGCATAAACGCAGCAGTGATAGGATTGGAGAGGTTCGGTGAGCACATGAAGACCCTTTGAAGTCATATTGCATGGTACCCATTACACGGGTCTCAACTCTCTAGGTTTAAGGTATTCTTCCTTCAGCTAAAACATGCATGTGGAACCTAGAGTATGATCAACCATGTGAACGGGAGACGTGTTCAAATATGTCTCAGTGTTCCTCCCCTGGTACTCGGGTGCAACATTCCAGACGCTTTACTAACACTCTCCCCACTTGGAGAGTAAGCGCCTTTAACCTCCTGTTTGGCACAGTTTGCAATTTCTGCGGAAGATGAACAGGAATAGCGAGAACCAATGAGAGACTAGCTGGAGGTGTCTGGACGGGCAAATTTAACTCTCATTTCCCACCAGGAAGAGGAAATAACCAAAGGCTCAGCGTGCCGTACCGGAACCAGATTAGGGCCTGAAGCCATCCTGCGGTGTTGCGGCCAGCTCAAAAGAAAGCGAGTTGAAGAAAGGAGCTCAGGGGCACTGTAATTCACAAACCTGCAGAGTTATAAATGACAGCTATCGTCCAAAAATAGACTGAAGTAAGGCTGCCAAGAGGACTTGAAAGCGGGGCAGAATTGCAGGAAACCGATTTCAGGAGGTAGACTGGAATTGCATTGAAAGCATAGGAAAAGAGGCAGAACGTCCACAATGATGCACTTGGCCAAAAAGGGTGTATGCGTTTTTTCCTGAATATATTCAGGAAAAAACGCATACGCACTTTTTGGCCAACCAAGCAAGCTTGCAAAGGAAATCTGCACTACAATGAAGTCTCACTTCCCCCCGGTCAAAAGGGCCATCTGAAAAAAGTGTAAAATCCAGAAAGGCAGGACAGGCCATGGAGAACTGGGAGCCTTGTTATGCTGATGGGCGGGATTTAAATTGCCAACAACCACTCCGGAGAAGTGTATGGTGTTTCCTGAAACATCTAAAAAACAAAGCAACAGAGCCTAGGGCACTTCCACTTATGGTCCTATAGCTTAGGGAAATTAAAATCAAAAAGACACAGCCACCCCAAAGTTTGGGACGCCTCCGTTTACAAGAACCTCGTTTACCATACAAGTTCAATATCACAGAAAGTGAAAAATGGATAAAGAACTTGTGGTACTTACGTACAATGCATTATCACTCAGCAATGAAATCTATGTCATCAGGCCTGTAGCAGCATAATGAGTGGATTCAGGTACGATGATTCTAACTGAAATAAGTCACACAGAAAAAGAAACATCATAAGATATCACTAATACACGGAATGTAAACTTGGCTACACAGGAACTGCATTCCAAAACAGAACAGGTTCGCAAATTTAGAAAACCAACTTATGCTTGCTTAAGGGGAAAGGTGAGTTGGGGTGCTGCATAAAACCAGAGATTGAAATGAGCACAGATAAAGTTCCTTAAGCCAAATATGGAATAGACAAGAGCTACTCCTTGCTCAACGAAATGGACTCAACACCCCATATTAAACGCCTAAGAATGTACCTGACTAGTAAGTATCTTAAAACCTATGGATTGCTATGTCTCCGAAAGAGAATCAAGCATGTGTACAGGGGCATAAACGCAGCAGTGATAGGATTGGAGAGGTTCGGTGAGCAAATGAAGACCCTTTGAAGTCATATTGCATGGTACCCATTCCACGGGTTTCAACTACCCAGGTTTAAGGTATTCTTCCTTCAGCTAAAACATGCATGTGGAACCCAGAGTATGATCAACCATGTGAACGGGAGACGTGTTCAAATATGTCTCAGTGTTCCTCCCCTGGTACTCGGGTGCAACATTCCAGACGCTTTACTAACACTCTCCCCACTTGGAGAGTCAGCGCCTTTAACCTCCTGTTTGGCACAGTTTGCAATTTCTGCGGAAGATGAACAGGAATAGCGAGAACTAATGAGAGACTAGCTGGAGGTGTCTGGACGGGCAAATTTAACTCTCATTTCCCACCAGGAAGAGGAAATAACCAAAGGCTCAGCGTGCCGTACCGGAACCAGATCAGGGCCTGAAGCCATCCTGCGGTGTTGCGGCCAGCTCAAAAGAAAGCGAGTTGAAGAAAGGAGCTCAGGGGCACTGTAATTCACAAACATGCAGAGTTATAAATGACAGCTTTCGTCCAAAAATAGACTGAAGTAAGGCTGCCAAGAGGACTTGAAAGCGGGGCAGAATTGCAGGAAACCGATTTCAGGAGGTAGACTGAAATTGCATTGAAAGCATAGGAAAAGAGGCAGAACGTCCACAATGATGCACTTGGCCAAAAAGGGCGTATGCGTTTTTTCCGGAATATATTCAGGAAAAAACGCATACGCCCTTTTTGGCCAAACAAGCAAGCTTGCAAAGGAAATCTGCACTACAATGAAGTCTCACTTCCCCCCGGTCAAAAGGGCCATCTGAAAAAAGTGTAAAATCCAGAAAGGCAGGACAGGCCATGGAGAACTGGGAGCCTTGTTATGCTGATGGGTGGGATGTAAATTGCCAACAGACACTTGGGAGAAGTGTATGGTGTTTCCTGAAACATCTAAAAAACAAAGCAACAGAACCTAGGGCACTTCCACTTATGGTCCTATAGCTTACGGAAATTAAAATCAAAAAGACACAGCCACCCCAAAGTTTGGAACGGCTCTGTTTACAAGAACCTCGTTTACAGTACAAGTTCAACATCGCAGAAAGTGAAAAATGGATAAAGAAGTTGTGGTATTTACTTACAAAGCAATATCACTCAACAATGAAATCTGTGTCATCAGGCCCTTAGCAGCACAATGAGTGGATTCAGGTATGATGATTCTAACTGAAATAAGTCACACAGAAAAAGAAACATCATAAGATATCAGTAATACACGGAATGGAAACTTGGCTACACAGGAACTGAATTACAGAACAGAACAGGGTCTCAAATTTAGAAAACCAACATATGCTTGCTTAAGGGTAAAGGTGAGTTGGGGTGCTGCATAAAACCAGAGATTGAAATGAGCACAGATAAAGTTCCTTAAGCCAAATATGGAATAGACAAGAGCTACTCCTTGCTCAACGAAATGGACTCAATACCGCATATTAAACGCCTAAGAATGTACCTGACTAGTAAGTATCTTAAAACCTATAGATTGCTATGTCTCCGAAAGAGAATCAAGCATGTGTACAGGGGCATAAACGAAGCAGTGATAGGATTGGAGAGGTTCGGTGAGCAAATGAAGACCCTTTGAAGTCATATTGCATGGTACCCATTCCACGGGTTTCAACTACCCAGGTTTTAGGTATTCTTCCTTCAGCTAAAACATGCATGTGGAACCCAGAGTATGATCAACCATGTGATCGGGAGACGTGTTCAAATATGTCTCAGTTTTCCTCCCCTGGTACTCGGGTGCCACATTCCAGACGCTTTACTAACACTCTCCCCACTTGGAGAGTCAGCGCCTTTAACCTCCTGTTTGGCACAGTTTGCAATTTCTGCGGAAGATGAACAGGAATAGCGAGAACCAATGAGAGGCTAGCTGGAGGTGTCTGGATGGGCAAATTTAACTCTCATTTCCCACCAGAAAGAGGAAATAACCAAAGGCTCAGCGTGCCATGCCAGAACCAGATTAGGGCCTGAAGCCATCCTGCGGTGTTGCGGCCAGGTCACAAGAAAGCGAGATGAAGAAAGGAGCTCAGGGGCACTGTAATTCACAAACCTGCAGAGTTATAAATGACAGCTATCGTCCAAAAATAGACTGAAGTAAGGCTGCCAAGAGGACTTGAAAGCGGGGCAGAATTGCAGGAAACCGATTTCAGGAGGTAGACTGGAATTGCATTGAAAGCATAGGAAAAGAGGCAGAACGTCCACAATGATGCACTTGGCCAAAAAGGGCGTATGCGTTTTTTCCTGAATATATTCAGGAAAAAACGCATACGCCCTTTTTGGCCAACCAAGCAAGCTTGCAAAGGAAATCTGCACTACAATGAAGTCTCACTTCCCCCCGGTCAAAAGGGCCATCTGAAAAAAGTGTAAAATCCAGAAAGGCAGGACAGGCCATGGAGAACTGGGAGTCTTGTTATGCTGATGGGCGTGATGTAAATTGCCAACAGACACTCGGGAGAAGTGTATGGTGTTTCCTGAAACATCTAAAAAACAAAGCAACAGAGCCTAGGGCACTGCCACTTATGGTCCTATAGCTTAGGGAAATTAAAATCAAAAAGACACAGCCACCCCAAAGTTTGGGACGCCTCTGTTTACAAGAACCTCGTTTACAGTACAAGTTCAACATCGCAGAAAGTGAAAAATGGATAAAGAAGTTGTGGTATTTACTTACAAAGCAATATCACTCAGCAATGAAATCTATGTCATCAGGCCCTTAGCATCACAATGAGTGGATTCAGGTATGATGATTCTAACTGAAATAAGTCACACAGAAAAAGAAACATCATAAGATATCAGTAATACACAGAATGTAAACTTGGCTACACAGGAACTGAATTACAGAACAGAACAGGGTCTCAAATTTAGAAAACCAACTTATGCTTGCTTAAGGGTAAAGGTGAGTTGGGGTGCTGCATAAAACCAGAGATTGAAATGAGCACAGATAAAGTTCCTTAAGCCAAATATGGAATAGAAAAGAGCTACTCCTTGCTCAACGAAATGGACTCAACACCGCATATTAAACGCCTAAGAATGTACCTGACTAGTAAGTATCTTAAAACCTATGGATTGCTATGTCTCCAAAAGAGAATCAAGCATGTGTACAGGGGCATAAACGCAGCGGTGATAGGATTGGAGAGGTTCGGTGAGCAAATGAAGACCCTTTGAAGTCATATTGCATGGTACCCATTCCACGGGTCTCAACTCTCCAGGTTTAAGGTATTCTTCCTTCAGCTAAAACATGCATGTGGAACCCAAGTATGATCAACCATGTGAACGGGAGACGTGTTCAAATATGTCTCAGTTTTCCTCCCCTGGTACTCGGGTGCAACATTCCAGACGCTTTACTAACACTCTCCCCACTTGGAGAGTCAGCGCCTTTAACCTCCTGTTTGGCCCAGTTTGCAATTTCTGCGGAAGATGAACAGGAATAGCGAGAACCAATGGAGACTAGCTGGAGGTGTCTGGACGGGCAAATTTAACTCTCATTTCCCACCAGGAAGAGGAAATAACCAAAGGCTCAGTGTGCCGTGCCGGAACCAGATTAGGGCCTGAAGCCATCCTGCGGTGTTGCGGCCAGGTCACAAGAAAGCGAGTTGAAGAAAGGAGCTCAGGGGCACTGTAATTCACAAACCTGCAGAGTTATAAATGACAGCTATCGTCCAAAAATAGACTGAAGTAAGGCTGCCAAGAGGACTTGAAAGCGGGGCAGAATTGCAGGAAACCGATTTCAGGAGGTAGACTGGAATTGCATTGAAAGCATAGGAAAAGAGGCAGAACGTCCACAATGATGCACTTGGCCAAAAAGGGCGTATGCGTTTTTTCCTGAATATATTCAGGGAAAAACGCATACGCCCTTTTTGGCCAAACAAGCAAGCTTGCAAAGGAAATCTGCACTACAATGAAGTCTCACTTCCCCCCGGTCAAAAGGGCCATCTGAAAAAAGTGTAAAATCCAGAAAGGCAGGACAGGCCATGGAGAACTGGGAGCCTTGTTATGCTGAAGGGCGGGATGTAAATTGCCAACAACCACTCGGGAGAAGTGTATGGTGTTTCCTGAAACACCTAAAAAACAAAGCAACAGAGCCTAGGGCACTTCCACTTATGGTCCTATAGCTTAGGGAAATTAAAATCAAAAAGACACAGCCACCCCAAAGTTTGGGACGCCTCCGTTTACAAGAACCTCGTTTACTGTACAAGTTCAATATCACAGAAATTGAAAAATAGATAAAGAACTTGAGGTACTTACGTACAATGCAGTATCACTCAGCAATGAAATCTATGTCATCAGGCCCGTAGCAGCATAATGAGTTGATTCAGGTACGATGATTCTAACTGAAATAAGTCACACAGAAAAAGAAACATCATAAGATATCAGTAATACACGGAATGTAAACTTGGCTACACAGGAACTGAATTACAGAACAGAACAGGGTCTCAAATTTAGAAAACCAACTTATGCTTGCTTAAGGGGAAAGGTGAGTTGGGGTGCTGCATAAAACCAGAGATTGAAATGAGCACAGATAAAGTTCCTTAAGCCAAATATGGAATAGAAAAGAACTACTCCTTGCTCAATGAAATGGACTCAACACCCCATATTAAACGCCTAAGAATGTACCTGACTAGTAAGTATCTTAAAACCTATAGATTGCTATGTCTACGAAAGAGAATCAAGCATGTGTACAGGGGCATAAACGCAGCAGTGATAGGATTGGACAGGTTCGGTGAGCAAAGAAAGACCCTTTGAAGTCATATTGCATGGTACCCATTACACGGGTTTCAACTACCCAGGTTTTAGGTATTCTTCCTTCAGCTAAAACATGCATGGTGAACCCAGAGTATGATCAACCATGTGATCGGGATACGTGTTCAAATATGTCTCAGTTTTCCTCCCCTGGTACTCGGGTGCAACATTCCAGACGCTTTACTAACACTCTCCCCACTTGGAGAGTCAGCCCCTTTAACCTCCTGTTTGGCCCAGTTTGCAATTTCTGCGGAAGATGAACAGGAATAGCGAGAACCAATGAGAGGCTAGCTGGAGGTGTCTGGACGGGCAAATTTAACTCTCATTTCCCACCAGGAAGAGGAAATTACCAAAGGCTCAGCGTGCCGTACCGGAACCAGATTAGGGCCTGAAGCCATCCTGCGGTGTTGCGGCCAGGTCACAAGAAAGCGAGTTGAAGAAAGGAGCTCAGGGGCACTGTAATTCACAAACCTGCAGAGTTATAAATGACAGCTATCGTCCAAAAATAGACTGAAGTAAGGCTGCCAAGAGGACTTGAAAGCGGGGCAGAATTGCAGGAAACCGATTTCAGGAGGTAGACTGGAATTGCATTGAAAACATAGGAAAAGAGGCAGAACGTCCACAATGATGCACTTGGCCAAAAAGGGCGTATGCGTTTTTTCCTGAATATATTCAGGAAAAAACGCATACGCCCTTTTTGGCCAACCAAGCAAGCTTGCAAAGGAAATCTGCACTACAATGAAGTCTCACTTCCCCCCGGTCAAAAGGGCCATCTGAAAAAAGTGTAAAATCCAGAAAGGCAGGACAGGCCATGGAGAACTGGGAGCCTTGTTATGCTGATGGGCGGGATGTAAATTGCCAACAGACACTCAGGAGAAGTGTATGGTGTTTCCTGAAACATCTAAAAAACAAAGCAACAGAGCCTAGGGCACTTCCACTTATGGTCCTATAGCTTAGGGAAATTAAAATCAAAAAGACACAGCCACCCCAAAGTTTGGGACGCCTCCGTTTACAAGAACCTCGTTTACCGTACAAGTTCAATATCACAGAAAGTGAAAAATGGATAAAGAACTTGTGGTACTTACGTACAATGCAGTATCACTCAGCAATGAAATCTATGTCATCAGGCCCGTAACAGCATAATGAGTGGATTCAGGTACGATGATTCTAACTGAAATAAGTCACACAGAAAAAGAAACATCATAAGATATCACTAATACACGGAATGTAAACTTGGCTACACAGGAAGTGCATTCCAAAACAGAACAGTGTCTCACATTTAGAAAACCAACTTATGCTTGCTTAAGGGGAAAGGTGAGTTGGGGTGCTGCATAAAACCAGAGATTGAAATGAGCACAGATAAAGTTCCTTAAGCCAAATATGGAATAGACAAGAGCTACTCCTTGCTCAACGAAATGGACTCAAAACCCCATATTAAACGCCTAAGAATGTCCCTGACTAGTAAGTATCTTAAAACCTATGGATTGCTATGTCTCCAAAAGAGAATTAAGCGTGTGTACAGGGACATAAATGCCGCAGTGATAGGATTGGAGAGGTTCGGTGAGCAAATGAAGACCCTTTGAAGTCATATTGCATGGTACCCATTACACGGGTCTCAACTCTCCAGGTTTAAGGTATTCTTCCTTCAGCTAAAACATGCATGTGGAACCCAGAGTATGATCAACCATGTGAACGGGAGACGTGTTCAAATATGTCTCAGTTTTCGCACCCTGGTACTCGGGTGCAACATTCCAGACGCTTTACTAACACTCTCCCCACTTGGAGAGTCAGCGCCTTTAACCTCCTGTTTGGCACAGTTTGCAATTTCTGCGGAAGATGAACAGGAATAGCGAGAACCAATGAGAGACTAGCTGGAGGTGTCTGAACGGGCAAATTTAACTCTCATTTCCCACCAGGAAGAGGAATTAACCAAAGGCTCAGCGTGCCGTGCCGGAACCATATTAGGGCCTGAAGCCATCCTGTGGTGTTGCGGCCAGGTCACAAGAAAGCGAGTTGAAGAAAGGAGCTCAGGGGCACTGTAATTCACAAACCTGCAGAGTTATAAATGACAGCTATCGTCCAAAAATAGACTGAAGTAAGGCTGCCAAGAGGACTTGAAAGCGGGGCAGAATTGCAGGAAGCCGATTTCAGGAGGTAGACTGGAATTGCATTGAAAGCATAGGAAAAGAGGCAGAAAGTCCACAATGATGCACTTGGCCAAAAAGGGCGTATGCGTTTTTTCCTGAATATATTCAGGAAAAAACGCATACGCTCTTTTTGGCCAACCAAGCAAACTTGCAAAGGAAATCTGCACTACAATGAAGTCTCACTTCCCCCCGGTCAAAAGGGCCATCTGAAAAAAGAGTAAAATCCAGAAAGGCAGGACAGGCCATGGAGAACTGGGAGCCTTGTTATGCTGATGGGCGGGATGTAAATTGCCAACAGACACTCGGGAGAAGTGTATGGTGTTTCCTGAAACATCTAAAAAACAAATCAACAGAGCCTAGGGCACTTCCACTTATGGTCCTATAGCTTAGGGAAATTAAAATCAAAAAGACACAGCCACCCCAAAGTTTGGGACGCCTCTGTTAACAAGAACCTCATTTACCGTACAAGTTCAATATCACAGAAAGTGAAAAATGGATAAAGAACTTGTGGTACTTACGTACAATGCAGTATCACTCAGCAATGAAATCTATGTCATCAGGCCCGTAGCAGCATAATGAGTGGATTCAGGTACGATGATTCTAACTGCAATAAGTCACACAGAAAAAGAAACATCATAAGATATCACTAATACACGGAATGGAAACTTGGCTACACAGGAACTGAATTGCAAAACAGAACAGGGTCTCAAATTTAGAAAACCAACTTATGCTTGCTTAAGGGTAAAGGTGAGTTGGGGTGCTGCATAAACCAGAGATTGAAATGAGCACAGATAAAGTTCCTTAAGTCAAATATGGAATAGACAAGAGCTACTCCTTGCTCAACGAAATGGACTCAACACCGCATATTAAACGCCTAAGAATGTACCTGACTAGTAAGTATCTTAAAACCTATGGATTGCTATGTCTCCAAAAGAGAATCAAGCATGTGTACAGGGGCATAAACGCAGCAGTGATAGGATTGGAGAGGTTCGGTGAGCAAATGAAGACCCTTTGAAGTCATATTGCATGGTACCCATTCCACGGGTCTCAACTCTCCAGGTTTAAGGTATTCTTCCTTCAGCTAAAACATGCATGTGGAACCCAAGTATTATCAACCATGTGAACAGGAGACGTGTTCAAATATGTCTCAGTTTTCCTCCCCTGGTACTCGGGTGCAACATTCCAGACGCTTTACTAACACTCTCCCCACTTGGAGAGTCAGCGCCTTTAACCTCCTGTTTGGCCCACTTTGCAATTTCTGCGGAAGATGAACAGGAATAGCGAGAACCAATGAGAGACTAGCTGGAGGTGTCTGGACGGGCAAATTTAACTCTCATTTCCCACCAAGAAGAGGAAATAACCAAAGGCTCAGCGTGCCGTGCCGGAACCAGATTAGGGCCTGAAGCCATCCTGCGGTGTTGCGGCCATTTCACAAGAAAGCAAGTTGAAGAAAGGAGCTCAGGGTCACTGTAATTCTCAAACCTGCAGAGTTATAAATGACAGCTATCATCCAAAAATAGACTGAAGTAAGGCTGCCAAGAGGACTTGAAAGCGGGGCTGAATTACAGGAAACCGATTTCAGGAGGTAGACTGGAATTGCATTGAAAGCATAGGAAAAGAGGCAGAACGTCCACAATGATGCACTTGGCCAAAAAGGGCGTATGCGTATTTTCCTGAATATATTCAGGAAAAAACGCATACGCCCTTTTTGGCCAACCAAGCAAGCTTGCAAAGGAAATCTGCACTACAATGAAGTCTCACTTCCCCCCGGTCAAAAGGGCCATCTGAAAAAAGTGTAAAATCCAGAAAGGCAGGACAGGCCATGGAGAACTGGGAGCCTTGTTATGCTGATGGGCGGGATGTAAATTGCCAACAACCACTCGGGAGAAGTGTATGGTGTTTCCTGAAACATCTAAAAAACAAAGCAACAGAGCCTAGTGCACTGCCACTTATGGTCCTATAGCTTAGGGAAATTAAAATCAAAAAGACACAGCCACCCCAAAGTTTGGGACGCCTCTGTTTACAAGAACCTCGTTTACAGTACAAGTTCAACATCGCAGAAAGTGAAAAATGGATAAAGAAGTTGTGGTATTTACTTACAAAGCAATATCACTCAGCAATGAAATCTGTGTCATCAGACCCTTAGCAGCACAATGAGTGGATTCAGGTATGATGATTCTAACTGAAATAAGTCACACAGAAAAAGAAACATCATAAGATATCAGTAATACACGGAATGTAAACTTGGCTACACAGGAACTGAATTACAGAACAGAACAGGGTCTCAAATTTAGAAAACCAACTTATGCTTGCTTAAGGGTAAAGGTGAGTTTGGGTGCTTCATAAAACCAGAGATTGAAATGAGCACAGATAAAGTTCCTTAAGCCAAATATGGAATAGACAAGAGCTACTCCTTGCTCAACGAAATGGACTCAACACCGCATATTAAACGCCTAAGAATGTACCTGACTAGTAAGTATCTTAAAACCTATGGATTGCTATGTCTCCGAAAGAGAATCAAGCATGTGTACAGGGGCATAAACGCAGCAGCGATAGGATTGGAGAGGTTCGGTGAGCAAATGAAGACCCTTTGAAGTCATATTGCATGGTACCCATTCCACGGGTTTCAACTACCCAGGTTTTAGGTATTCTTCCTTCAGCTAAAACATGCATGTGGAACCCAGAGTATGATCAACCGTGTGATCGGAAGACGTGTTCAAATATGTCTCAGTTTTCCTCCCCTGGTACTCGGGTGCAACATTCCAGACGCTTGACTAACACTCTCCCCACTTGGAGAGTCAGTGCCTTTAACCTCCTGTTTGGCACAGTTTGCAATTTCTGCGGAAGATGAACAGGATTAGCGAGAACCAATGAGAGGCTAGCTGGAGGTGTCTGGACGGGCAAATTTAACTCTCATTTCCCACCAGGAAGAGGAAATAACCAAAGGCTCAGCGTGCCGTACCGGAACCAGATTAGGGCCTGAAGCCATCCTGCGGTGTTGCGGCCAGGTCACAAGAAAGCGAGTTGAAGAAAGGAGCTCAGGGGCACTGTAATTCACAAACCTGCAGAGTTATAAATGACAGCTATCGTCCAAAAATAGACTGAAGTAACGCTGCCAAGCGGACTTGAAAGTGGGGCAGAATTGTAGGAAACCGATTTCAGGAGGTAGACTGGAATTGTATTGAAAGCATAGGAAAAGAGGCAGAACGTCCACAATGATGCACTTGGCCAAAAAGGGCGTATGCGTTTTTTCCTGAATATATTCAGGAAAAAACGCATACGCCCTTTTTGGCCAACCAAGCAAGCTTGCAAAGGAATTCTGCACTACAGTGAAGTCTCACTTCCCCCCGGTCAAAAGGGCCATCTGAAAAAAGTGTAAAATCCAGAAAGGCAGGACAGGCCATGGAGAACTGGGAGCCTTGTTATGCTGATGCGCGGGATGTAAATTGCCAACAGACACTTGGGAGAAGTGTATGGTGTTTCCTGAAACATCTAAAAAACAAAGCAACAGAACCTAGGGCACTTCCACTTATGGTCCTATAGCTTAGGGAAATTAAAATCAAAAAGACACAGCCACCCCAAAGTTTGGAACGGCTCTGTTTACAAGAACCTCGTTTACAGTACAAGTTCAACATCGCAGAAAGTGAAAAATGGATAAAGAAGTTGTGGTATTTACTTACAAAGCAATATCACTCAGCAATGAAATCTGTGTCATCAGGCCCTTAGCAGCACAATGAGTGGATTCAGGTATGATGATTCTAACTGAAATAAGTCACACAGAAAAAGAAACATCATAAGATATCAGTAATACACGGAATGTAAACTTGGCTACACAGGAACTGAATTACAGAACAGAACAGGGTCTCAAATTTAGAAAACCAACTTATGCTTGCTTAAGGGGAAAGGTGAGTTGGGGTGCTGCATAAAACCAGAGATTGAAATGAGCACAGATAAAGTTCCTTAAGCCAAATATGGAATAGACAAGAGCTACTCCTTGCTCAACGAAATGGACTCAACACCACATATTAAACGCCTAAGAATGTACCTGACTAGTAAGTATCTTAAAACCTATGGATTGCTATGTCTCCGAAAGAGAATCAAGCATGTGTACAGGGACATAAACGCAGCAGTGATAGGATTGGAGAGGTTCGGTGAGCAAATGAAGACCCTTTGAAGTCATATTGCATGGTACCCATTCCACGGGTTTCAACTACCCAGGTTTTAGGTATTCTTCCTTCAGCTAAAACATGCATGTGGAACCCAGAGTATGATCAACCGTGTGATCGGAAGACGTGTTCAAATATGTCTCAGTTTTCCTCCCCTGGTACTCGGGTGCAACATTCCAGACGCTTGACTAACACTCTCCCCACTTGGAGAGTCAGTGCCTTTAACCTCCTGTTTGGCACAGTTTGCAATTTCTGCGGAAGATGAACAGGATTAGCGAGAACCAATGAGAGGCTAGCTGGAGGTGTCTGGACGGGCAAATTTAACTCTCATTTCCCACCAGGAAGAGGAAATAACCAAAGGCTCAGCGTGCCGTACCGGAACCAGATTAGGGCCTGAAGCCATCCTGCGGTGTTGCGGCCAGGTCACAAGAAAGCGAGTTGAAGAAAGGAGCTCAGGGGCACTGTAATTCACAAACCTGCAGAGTTATAAATGACAGCTATCGTCCAAAAATAGACTGAAGTAAGGCTGCCAAGCGGACTTGAAAGTGGGGCAGAATTGTAGGAAACCGATTTCAGGAGGTAGACTGGAATTGCATTGAAAGCATAGGAAAAGAGGCAGAACGTCCACAATGATGCACTTGGCCAAAAAGGGCGTATGCGTTTTTTCCTGAATATATTCAGGAAAAAACGCATACGCCCTTTTTGGCCAACCAAGCAAGCTTGCAAAGGAAATCTGCACTACAGTGAAGTCTCACTTCCCCCCGGTCAAAAGGGCCATCTGAAAAAAGTGTAAAATCCAGAAAGGCAGGACAGGCCATGGAGAACTGGGAGCCTTGTTATGCTGATGGGCGGGATGTAAATTGCCAACAGACACTCGGGAGAAGTGTATGGTGTTTCCTGAAACATCTAAAAAACAAAGCAACAGAACCTAGGGCACTTCCACTTATGGTCCTATAGCTTAGGGAAATTAAAATAAAAAAGACACAGCCACCCCAAAGTTTGGAACGGCTCTGTTTACAAGAACCTCGTTTACAGTACAAGTTCAACATCGCAGAAAGTGAAAAATGGATAAAGAAGTTGTGGTATTTACTTACAAAGCAATATCACTCAGCAATGAAATCTGTGTCATCAGGCCCTTAGCAGCACAATGAGTGGATTCAGGTATGATGATTCTAACTGAAATAAGTCACACAGAAAAAGAAACATCATAAGATATCAGTAATACACGGAATGGAAACTTGGCTACACAGGAACTGAATTACAGAACAGAACAGGGTCTCAAATTTAGAAAACCAACTTATGCTTGCTTAAGGGGAAAGGTGAGTTGGGGTGCTGCATAAAACCAGAGATTGAAATGAGCACAGATAAAGTTCCTTAAGCCAAATATGGAATAGACAAGAGCTACTCCTTGCTCAACGAAATGGACTCAACACCGCATATTAAACGCCTAAGAATGTACCTGACTAGTAAGTATCTTAAAACCTATGGATTGCTATGTCTCCGAAAGAGAATCAAGCATGTGTACAGGGGCATAAACGCAGCAGCGATAGGATTGGAGAGGTTCGGTGAGCAAATGAAGACCCTTTGAAGTCATATTGCATGGTACCCATTCCACGGGTTTCAACTACCCAGGTTTAAGGTATTCTTCCTTCAGCTAAAATATGCATGTGGAACCTAGAGTATGATCAACCATGTGATCGGGAGACGTGTTCAAATATGTCTCAGTTTTCGTACCCTGGTACTCGGGTGCAACATTCCAGATGCTTTACTAACACTCTCCCGACTTGGAGAGTCAGTCCCTTTAACCTCCTGTTTGGCCCAGTTTGCAATTTCTGCGGAAGATGAACAGGAATAGCGAGAACCAATGAGAGACTAGCTGGAGGTGTCTGGACGGGCAAATTTAACTCTCATTTCCCACCAGGAGGAGGAAATAACCAAAGGCTCAGCGTGCCGTGCCAGCAGCAGATTAGGGCCTGAAGCCATCCTGCGGTGTTGCGGCCAGTTCACAAGAAAGCGAGTTGAAGAAAGGAGCTCAGGGGCACTGTAATTCACAAACCTGCAGAGTTATAAATGACAGCTATCGTCCAAAAATAGACTGAAGTAAGGCTGCCAAGAGGACTTGAAAGTGGGGCAGAATTGCAGGAAACCAATTTCAGGAGGTAGATTGAAATTGCATTGAAAGCATAGGAAAAGAGGCAGAACGTCCACAATGATGCACTTGGCCAAAAAGGGCGTATGCGTTTTTTCCTGAATATATTCAGGAAAAAACGCATACGCCCTTTTTGGCCAACCAAGCAAGCTTGCAAAGGAAATCTGCACTACAATGAAGTCTCACTTCCCCCCGGTCAAAAGGGCCATCTGAAAAAAGTGTAAAATCCAGAAAGGCAGGACAGGCCATGGAGAACTGGGAGCCTTGTTATGCTGATGGGCGGGATGTAAATTGCCAACAACCACTCGGGAGAAGTGTATGGTGTTTCCTGAAACATCTAAAAAACAAAGCAACAGAACCTAGGGCACTTCCACTTATGGTCCTATAGCTTAGGGAAATTAAAATCAAAAAGACACAGCCACCCCAAAGTTTGGAACGGCTCTGTTTACAAGAACCTCGTTTACAGTACAAGTTCAACATCGCAGAAAGTGAAAAATGGATAAAAAAAGTTGTGGTATTTACTTACAAAGCAATATCACTCAGCAATGAAATCTGTGTCATCAGGCCCTTAGCAGCACAATGAGTGGATTCAGGTATGATGATTCTAACTGAAATAAGTCACACAGAAAAAGAAACATCATAAGATATCAGTAATACACGGAATGGAAACTTGGCTACACAGGAACTGAATTACAGAACAGAACAGGGTCTCAAATTTAGAAAACCAACTTATGCTTGCTTAAGGGTAAAGGTGAGTTGGGGTGCTGCATAAAACCAGAGATTGAAATGAGCACAGATAAAGTTCCTTAAGCCAAATATGGAATAGACAAGAGCTACTCCTTGCTCAACGAAATGGACTCAACACCGCATATTAAACGCCTAAGAATGTACCTGACTAGTAAGTATCTTAAAAGCTATAGATTGCTATGTCTCCGAAAGAGAATCAAGCATGTGTACAGGGGCATAAACGCAGCAGTGATAGGATTGGAGAGGTTCGGTGAGCAAATGAAGACCCTTTGAAGTCATATTGCATGGTACCCATTCCAAGGGTTTCACATACCCAGGTTTAAGGTATTCTTCCTTCAGCTAAAACATGCATGTGGAACCTAGAGTATTATCAACCATGTGATCGGGAGACGTGTTCAAATATGTCTCAGTTTTCGTAACCTGGTACTCGGGTGCAACATTCCAGACGCTTTACTAACACTCTCCCGACTTGGAGAGTCAGTCCCTTTAACCTCCTGTTTGGCCCAGTTTGCAATTTCTGCGGAAGATGAACAGGAATAGCGAGAACCAATGAGAGACTAGCTGGAGGTGTCTGGATGGGCAAATTTAACTCTCATTTCCCACCAGGAAGAGGAATTAACCAAAGGCTCTGCGTGCCGTGCCGGAACCAGATTAGGGCCTGAAGCCATCCTGCGGTGTTGCGGCCAGCTCACAAGAAAGCGAGTTGAAGAAAGGAACTCAGGGGCACTGTAATTCACAAACCTGCAGAGTTATAAATGACAGCTATCGTCCAAAAATATACTGAAGTAAGGCTGCCAAGAGGACTTGAAAGCGGTGCAGAATTGCAGGAAACCGATTTCAGGAGGTAGACTGGAATTGCATTGAAAGCATAGGAAAAGAGGCAGAACGTCCACAATGATGCACTTGGCCAAAAAGGGCGTATGCGTTTTTTCCTGAATATATTCAGGAAAAAACGCATACGCCCTTTTTGGCCAACCAAGCAAGCTTGCAAAGGAAATCTGCACTACAGTGAAGTCTCACTTCCCCCCGGTCAAAAGGGCCATCTGAAAAAAGTGTAAAATCCAGAAAGGCAGGACAGGCCATGGAGAACTGGGAGCCTTGTTATGCTGATGCGCGGGATGTAAATTGCCAACAGACACTTGGGAGAAGTGTATGGTGTTTCCTGAAACATCTAAAAAACAAAGCAACAGAACCTAGGGCACTTCCACTTATGGTCCTATAGCTTAGGGAAATTAAAATCAAAAAGACACAGCCACCCCAAAGTTTGGAACGGCTCTGTTTACAAGAACCCCGTTTACAGTACAAGTTCAACATCGCAGAAAGTGAAAAATGGATAAAGAAGTTGTGGTATTTACTTACAAAGCAATATCACTCAGCAATGAAATCTGTGTCATCAGGCCCTTAGCAGCACAATGAGTGGATTCAGGTATGATGATTCTAACTGAAATAAGTCACACAGAAAAAGAAACATCATAAGATATCAGTAATACACGGAATGTAAACTTGGCTACACAGGAACTGAATTACAGAACAGAACAGGGTCTCAAATTAGGAAAACCAACTTATGCTTGCTTAAGGGGAAAGGTGAGTTGGGGTGCTGCATAAAACCAGAGATTGAAATGAGCACAGATAAAGTTCCTTAAGCCAAATATGGAATAGACAAGAGCTACTCCTTGCTCAACGAAATGGACTCAACACCGCATATTAAACGCCTAAGAATGTACCTGACTAGTAAATATCTTAAAACCTATGGATTGCTATGTCTCCGAAAGAGAATCAAGCATGTGTACAGGGGCATAAACGCAGCAGTGATAGGATTGGAGAGGTTTGGTGAGCAAATGAAGACCCTTTGAACTCATATTGCATGGTACCCATTCCACGGGTTTCAACTACCCAGGTTTAAGGTATTCTTCCTTCAGCTAAAACATGCATGTGGAACCTAGAGTATGATCAACCATGTGATCGGGAGACGTGTTCAAATATGTCTCAGTTTTCGTACCCTGGTACTCGGGTGCAACATTCCAGACGCTTTACTAACACTCTCCCGACTTGGAGAGTCAGTCCCTTTAACCTCCTGTTTGGCCCAGTTTGCAATTTCTGCGGAAGATGAACAGGAATAGCGAGAACCAATGAGAGGCTAGCTGGAGGTGTCTGGACGGGCAAATTTAACTCTCATTTCCCACCAGGAAGAGGAATTAACCAAAGGCTCAGCGTGCCGTGCCGGAACCAGATTAGGGCCTGAAGCCATCCTGCGGTGTTGCGGCCAGCTCAAAAGAAAGCGAGTTGAAGAAAGGAGCTCAGGGGCACTGTAATTCACAAACCTGCAGAGTTATAAATGACAGCTATTGTCCAAAAATATACTGAAGTAAGGCTGCCAAGAGGACTTGAAAGCGGGGTAGAATTGCAGGAAACCGATTTCAAGAGGTAGACTGGAATTGCATTGAAAGCATAGGAAAAGAGGCAGAACGTCCACAATGATGCACTTGGCCAAAAAGGGCGTATGCGTTTTTTCCTGAATATATTCAGGAAAAAACGCATACGCCCTTTTTGGCCAACCAAGCAAGCTTGCAAAAGAAATCTGCACTACAATGAAGTCTCACTTTCCCCCGGTCAAAAGGGCCATCTGAAAAAAGTGTAAAATCCAGAAAGGCAGGACAGGCCATGGAGAACTGGGAGCCTTGTTATGCTGATGGGCGGGATGTAAATTGCCAACAGACACTCCGGAGAAGTGTATGGTGTTTCCTGAAACATCTAAAAAACAAAGCAACAGAGCCTAGGGCACTTCCACTTATGGTCCTATAGCTTAGGGAAATTAAAATCAAAAAGACACAGCCACCCCAAAATTTGGGACAACTTTGTTTACAAGAACCTCGTTTACAGTACAAGTTCAACATCGCAGAAAGTGAAAAATGGATAAAGAAGTTGTGGTATTTACTTACAAAGCAATATCACTCAGCAATGAAATCTATGTCATCAGGCCCTTAGCATCACAATGAGTGGATTCAGGTATGATGATTCTAACTGAAATAAGTCAAACAGAAAAAGAAACATCATAAGATATCACTAATACACGGAATGTAAACTTGGCTACACAGGAACTGCATTCCAAAACTGAACAGGGTCTCAAATTTAGAAAACCAACTTATGCTTGCTTAAGGGGAAAGGTGAGTTGGGGTGCTGCATAAAACCAGAGATTGAAATGAGCACAGATAAAGTTCCTTAAGCCAAATATGGAATAGACAAGAGCTACTCCTTGCTCAACGAAATGGACTCAACACCGCATATTAAACGCCTAAGAATGTACCTGACTAGTAAGTATCTTAAAACCTATGGATTGCTGTGTCTCCAAAAGAGAATCCAGCGTGTGTACAGGGGCATAAATGCAGCAGTGATAGGATTGGAGAGGTTCGGTGAGCAAATGAAGACCCTTTGAAGTCATATTGCATGGTACCCATTACACGGGTCTCAACTCTCCAGGTTTAAGGTATTCTTCCTTCAGCTAAAACATGCATGTGGAACCCAGAGTATGATCAACCGTGTGAACGGGAGACGTGTTCAAATATGTCTCAGTTTTCCTCCCCTGGTACTCGGGTGCAACATTCCAGACGCTTTACTAACACTCTCCCCATTTGGAGAGTCAGCGCCTTTAACCTCCTGTTTGGCCCAGTTTGCAATTTCTGCGGAAGATGAACAGGAATAGTGAGAACCAATGTGAGACTAGCTGGAGGTGTCTGGACGGGATAATTTAACTCTCATTTCCCACCAGGAAGAGGAAATAACCAAAGGCTCAGCGTGCCATGCCGGAACCAGATTAGGGCCTGAAGCCATCCTGCGGTGTTGCGGCCAGGTCACAAGAAAGCAAGTTGAAGAAAGGAGCTCAGGGGCACTGTAATTCTCAAACCTGCAGAGTTATAAATGACAGCTATCGTCCAAAAATAGACTGAAGTAAGGCTGCCAAGAGGACTTGAAAGCGGGGCAGAATTGCAGGAAACCGATTTCAGGAGGTAGACTGGAATTGCATTGAAAGCATAGGAAAAGAGGCAGAACGTCCACAATGATGCACTTGGCCAAAAAGGGCGTATGCGTTTTTTCCTGAATATATTCAGGAAAAAACGCATACGCCCTTTTTGGCCAACCAAGCAAGCTTGCAAAGGAAATCTGCACTACAATGAAGTCTCACTTCCCCCCGGTCAAAAGGGCCATCTGAAAAAAGTGTAAAATCCAGAAAGGCAGGACAGGCCATGGAGAACTGGGAGCCTTGTTATGCTGATGGGCGGGATGTAAATTGCCAACAACCACTCGGGAGAAGTGTATGGTGTTTCCTGAAACATCTAAAAAACAAAGCAACAGAACCTAGGGCACTTCCACTTATGGTCCTATAGCTTAGGGAAATTAAAATCAAAAAGACACAGCCACCCCAAAGTTTGGAACGGCTCTGTTTACAAGAACCTCGTTTACAGTACAAGTTCAACATCGCAGAAAGTGAAAAATGGATAAAGAAGTTGTGGTATTCACTTACAAAGCAATATCACTCAGCAATGAAATCTATGTCATCAGGCCCTTAGCAGCACAATGAGTGGATTCAGGTATGATGATTCTAACTGAAATAAGTCACACAGAAAAAGAAACATCATAAGATATCAGTAATACACGGAATGGAAACTTGGCTACAGAGGAACTGAATTACAGAACAGAACAGGGTCTCAAATTTAGAAAAACAACTTATGCTTGCTTAAGGGTAAAGGTGAGTTGGGGTGCTGCATAAAACCAGAGATTGAAATGAGCACAGATAAAGTTCCTTAAGCCAAATATGGAATAGACAAGAGCTACTCCTTGCTCAACGAAATGGACTCAACACCGCATATTAAACGCCTAAGAATGTACCTGACTTGTAAGTATCTTAAAACCTATGGATTGCTATGTCTCCGAAAGAGAATCAAGCATGTGTACAGGGTCATAAACGCAGCAGTGGTAGGATTGGAGAGGTTCGGTGAGCAAATGAAGACCCTTTGAAGTCATATTGCATGGTACCCATTCCACGGGTTTCAACTACCCAGGTTTAAGGTATTCTTCCTTCAGCTAAAACATGCATGTGGAACCTAGAGTATGATCAACCATGTGATCGGGAGACGTGTTCAAATATGTCTCAGTTTTCCTCCCCTGGTACTCGGGTGCAACATTCCAGACGCTTTACTAACACTCTCCCCACTTGGAGAGTCACCGCCTTTAACCTCCTGTTTGGCCCAGTTTGCAATTTCTGCGGAAGATGAACAGGAATAGCGCGAACCAATGAGAGGCTAGCTGGAGGTGTCTGGACGGGCAAATTTAACTCTCATTTCCCACCAGGAAGAGGAATTAACCAAAGGCTCAGCGTGCCGGGCCAGAACCAGATTAGGGCCTGAAGCCATCCTGCGGTGTTGCGGCCAGGTCACAAGAAAGCAAGTTGAAGAAAGGAGCTCAGGGGCACTGTAATTCACAAACCTGCAGAGTTATAAATGACAGCTATCGTCCAAAAATAGACTGAAGTAAGGCTGCCAAGAGGACTTGAAAGCGGGGCAGAATTGCAGGAAACCGATTTCAGGAGGTAGACTGGAATTGCATTGAAAGCATAGGAAAAGAGGCAGAACGTCCACAATGATGCACTTGGCCAAAAAGGGCGTATGCGTTTTTTCCTGAATATATTCAGGAAAAAACGCATACGCCCTTTTTGGCCAACCAAGCAAGCTTGCAAAGGAAATCTGCACTACAATGAAGTCTCACTTCCCCCCGGTCAAAAGGGCCATCTGAAAAAAGTGTAAAATCCAGAAAGGCAGGACAGGCCATGGAGAACTGGGAGCCTTGTTATGCTGATGGGCGGGATGTAAATTGCCAACAGACACTCGGGAAAAGTGTATGGTGTTTCCTGAAACATCTAAAAAACAAAGCAACAGAGCCTAGGGCACTGCCACTTATGGTCCTATACCTTAGGGAAATTAAAATCAAAAAGACACAGCCACCCCAAAGTTTGGGACGCCTCTGTTTACAAGAACCTCGTTTACAGTACAAGTTCAACATCGCAGAAAGTGAAAAATGGATAAAGAAGTTGTGGTATTTACTTACAAAGCAATATCACTCAGCAATGAAATCTATGTCATCAGGCCCTTAGCATCACAATGAGTGGATTCAGGTATGATGATTCTAACTGAAATAAGTCACACAGAAAAAGAAACATCATAAGATATCAGTAATACACGGAATGTAAACTTGGCTACACAGGAACTGAATTACAGAACAGAACAGGGTCTCAAATTTAGAAAACCAACTTATGCTTGCTTAAGGGTAAAGGTGAGTTGGGGTGCTGCATAAAACCAGAGATTGAAATGAGCACAGATAAAGTTCCTTAAGTCAAATATGGAATAGACAAGAGCTACTCCTTGCTCAACGAAATGGACTCAACACCGCATATTAAACGCCTAAGAATGTACTTGACTAGTAAGTATCTTAAAACCTATGGATTGCTATGTCTCCGAAAGAGAATCAAGCATGTGTACAGGGGCATAAACGCAGCAGTGATAGGATTGGAGAGGTTCGGTGAGCAAATGAAGACCCTTTGAAGTCATATTGCATGGTACCCATTACACGGGTCTTAACTCTCCAGGTTTAAGGTATTCTTCCTTCAGCTAAAACATGCATGTGGAACCCAAGTATGATCAACCATGTGATCGGGAGACGTGTTCAAATATGTCTCAGTTTTCCTCCCCTGGTACTCGGGTGCAACATTCCAGACGCTTTACTAACACTCTCCCCACTTGGAGAGTCAGCGCCTTTAACCTCCTGTTTGGCACAGTTTGCAATTTCTGCGGAAGATGAACAGGAATAGCGAGAACCAATGAGAGGCTAGCTGGAGGTGTCTGGACGGGCAAATTTAACTCTCATTTCCCACCAGGAAGAGGAAATAACCAAAGGCTCAGCGTGCCGTGCCGGAACCAGATTAGGGCCTGAAGCCATCCTGCGGTGTTGCGGCCAGGTCACAAGAAAGCGAGTTGAAGAAAGGAGCTCAGGGGCACTGTAATTCACAAACCTGCAGAGTTATAAATGACAGCTATCGTCCAAAAATAGACTGAAGTAAGGCTGCCAAGAGGACTTGAAAGCGGGGCAGAATTGCAGGAAACCGATTTCAGGAGGTAGACTGGAATTGCATTGAAAGCATAGGAAAAGAGGCAGAACGTCCACAATGATGCACTTGGCCAAAAAGGGCGTATGCGTTTTTTCCTGAATATATTCAGGAAAAAACGCATACGCCCCTTTTGGCCAAACAAGCAAGCTTGCAAAGGAAATCTGCACTACAATGAAGTCTCACTTCCCCCCGGTCAAAAGGGCCATCTGAAAAAAGTGTAAAATCCAGAAAGGCAGGACAGGCCATGGAGAACTGGGAGCCTTGTTATGCTGATGGGCGGGATGTAAATTGCCAACAGACACTCGGGAGAAGTGTATGGTGTTTCCTGAAACATCTAAAAAACAAAGCAACAGAACCTAGGGCACTTCCACTTATGGTCCTATAGCTTAGGGAAATTAAAATCAAAAAGACACAGCCACCCCAAAGTTTGGAACGGCTCTGTTTACAAGAACCTGGTTTACAGTACAAGTTCAACATCGCAGAAAGTGAAAAATGGATAAAGAAGTTGTGGTATTTACTTACAAAGCAATATCACTCAGCAATGAAATCTGTGTCATCAGGCCCTTAGCAGCACAATGAGTGGATTCAGGTATGATGATTCTAACTGAAGTAAGTCACACAGAAAAATAAACATCATAAGATATCAGTAATACACGGAATGTAAACTTGGCTACACAGGAACTGAATTACAGAACAGAACAGGGTCTCAAATTTAGAAAACCAACTATGCTTGCTTAAGGGTAAAGGTGAGTTGGGGTGCTGCATAAAACCAGAGATTGAAATGAGCACAGATAAAGTTCCTTAAGTCAAATATGGAATAGACAAGAGCTACTCCTTGCTCAACGAAATGGACTCAACACCGCATATTAAACGCCTAAGAATGTACCTGACTAGTAAGTATCTTAAAACCTATGGATTGCTATGTCTCCGAAAGAGAATCAAGCATGTGTACAGGGGCATAAACGCAGCAGTGATAGGATTGGAGAGGTTCGGTGAGCAAATGAAGACCCTTTGAAGTCATATTGCATGGTACCCATTACACGGGTCTTAACTCTCCAGGTTTAAGGTATTCTTCCTTCAGCTAAAACATGCATGTGGAACCCAAGTATGATCAACCATGTGAACGGGAGACGTGTTCAAATATGTCTCAGTTTTCCTCCCCTGGTACTCGGGTGCAACATTCCAGACGCTTTACTAACACTCTCCCCACTTGGAGAGTCAGCGCCTTTAACCTCCTGTTTGGCCCAGTTTGCAATTTCTGCGGAAGATGAACAGGAATAGTGAGAACCAATGAGAGACTAGCTGGAGGTGTCTGGACGGGCAAATTTAACTCTCATTTCCCACCAGGAAGAGGAAATAACCAAAGGCTCAGCGTGCCGTGCCGGAACCAGATTAGGGCCTGAAGCCATCCTGCGTTGTTGCGGCCAGGTCACAAGAAAGCAAGTTGAAGAAAGGAGCTCAGGGGCACTGTAATTCTCAAACCTGCAGAGTTATAAATGACAGCTATCGTCCAAAAATAGACTGAAGTAAGGCTGCCAAGAGGACTTGAAAGCGGGGCAGAATTGCAGGAAACCGATTTCAGGAGGTAGACTGGAATTGCATTGAAAGCATAGGAAAAGAGGCAGAACGTCCACAATGATGCACTTGGCCAAAAAGGGCGTATGCGTTTTTTCCTGAATATATTCAGGAAAAAACGCATACGCCCTTTTTGGCCAACCAAGCAAGCTTGCAAAGGAAATCTGCACTACAATGAAGTCTCACTTCCCCCCGGTCAAAAGGGCCATCTGAAAAAAGTGTAAAAACCAGAAAGGCAGGACAGGCCATGGAGAACTGGGAGCTTTGTTATGCTGATGGGCGGGATGTAAATTGCCAACAGACACTTGGGAGAAGTGTATGGTGTTTCCTGAAACATCTAAAAAACAAAGCAACAGAGCCTAGGGCACTGCCACTTATGGTCCTATAGCTTAGTGAAATTAAAATCAAAAAGACACAGCCACCCTAAAGTTTGGGACGCCTCTGTTTAAAAGAACCTCGTTTATAGTACAAGTTCAACATCGCAGAAAGTGAAAAATGGATAAAGAAGTTGTGGTATTTACTTACAAAGCAATATCACTCAGCAATGAAATCTGTGTCATCAGGCCCTTAGCAGCACAATGAGTGGATTCAGGTATGATGATTCTAACTGAAGTAAGTCACACAGAAAAAGAAACATCATAAGATATCAGTAATACACGGAATGTAAACTTGGCTACACAGGAACTGAATTACAGAACAGAACAGGGTCTCAAATTTAGAAAACCAACTATGCTTGCTTAAGGGTAAAGGTGAGTTGGGGTGCTGCATAAAACCAGAGATTGAAATGAGCACAGATAAAGTTCCTTAAGTCAAATATGGAATAGACAAGAGCTACTCCTTGCTCAACGAAATGGACTCAACACCGCATATTAAACGCCTAAGAATGTGCCTGACTAGTAAGTATCTTAAAACCTATGGATTGCTATGTCTCCGAAAGAGAATCAAGCATGTGCACAGGGGCATAAACGCTGCAGTGATAGGATTGGAGAGGTTCGGTGAGCAAATGAAGACCCTTTGAAGTCATATTGCATGGTACCCATTACACGGGTCTCAACTCTCCAGGTTTAAGGTATTCTTCCTTCAGCTAAAACATGCATGTGGAACCCAAGTATGATCAACCATGTGAACGGGAGACGTGTTCAAATATGTCTCAGTTTTCCTCCCCTGGTACTCGGGTGCAACATTCCAGACGCTTTACTAACACTCTCCCCACTTGGAGAGTCACCGCCTTTAACCTCCTGTTTGGCCCAGTTTGCAATTTCTGCGGAAGATGAACAGGAATAGCGAGAACCAATGAGAGGCTAGCTGGAGGTGTCTGGACGGGCAAATTTAACTCTCATTTCCCACCAGGAAGAGGAAATAACCAAAGGCTCAGCGTGCCGTACCGGAACCAGATTAGGGCCTGAAGCCATCCTGCGGTGTTGCGGCCAGGTCACAAGAAAGCGAGTTGAAGAAAGGAGCTCAGGGGCACTGTAATTCACAAACCTGCAGAGTTATAAATGACAGCTATCGTCCAAAAATAGACTGAAGTAAGGCTGCCAAGAGGACTTGAAAGCGGGGCAGAATTGCAGGAAACCGATTTCAGGAGGTAGACTGGAATTGCATTGAAAGCATAGGAAAAGAGGCAGAACGTCCACAATGATGCACTTGGCCAAAAAGGGCGTATGCGTTTTTTCCTGAATATATTCAGGAAAAAACGCATACGCCCTTTTTGGCCAACCAAGCAAGCTTGCAAAGGAAATCTGCACTACAATGAAGTCTCACTTCCCCCCGGTCAAAAGGGCCATCTGAAAAAAGTGTAAAATCCAGAAAGGCAGGACAGGCCATGGAGAACTGGGAGCCTTGTTATGCTGATGGGCGGGATGTAAATTGCCAACAGACACTCGGGAGAAGTGTATGGTGTTTCCTGAAACATCTAAAAAACAAAGCAACAGAACCTAGGGCACTTCCACTTATGGTCCTATAGCTTAGGGAAATTAAAATCAAAAAGACACAGCCACCCCAAAGTTTGGAACGGCTCTGTTTACAAGAACCTCGTTTACAGTACAAGTTCAACATCGCAGAAAGTGAAAAATGGATAAAGAAGTTGTGGTATTTACTTACAAAGCAATATCACTCAGCAATGAAATCTGTGTCATCAGGCCCTTAGCAGCACAATGAGTGGATTCAGGTATGATGATTCTAACTGAAGTAAGTCACACAGAAAAAGAAACATCATAAGATATCAGTAATACACGGAATGTAAACTTGGCTACACAGGAACTGAATTACAGAACAGAACAGGGTCTCAAATTTAGAAAACCAACTATGCTTGCTTAAGGGTAAAGGTGAGTTGGGGTGCTGCATAAAACCAGAGATTGAAATGAGCACAGATAAAGTTCCTTAAGTCAAATATGGAATAGACAAGAGCTACTCCTTGCTCAACGAAATGGACTCAACACCGCATATTAAACGCCTAAGAATGTACCTGACTAGTAAGTATCTTAAAACCTATGGATTGCTATGTCTCCGAAAGAGAATCAAGCATGTGTACAGGGGCATAAACGCAGCAGTGATAGGATTGGAGAGGTTCGGTGAGCAAATGAAGACCCTTTGAAGTCATATTGCATGGTACCCATTACACGGGTCTTAACTCTCCAGGTTTAAGGTATTCTTCCTTCAGCTAAAACATGCATGTGGAACCCAAGTATGATCAACCATGTGAACGGGAGACGTGTTCAAATATGTCTCAGTTTTCCTCCCCTGGTACTCGGGTGCAACATTCCAGACGCTTTACTAACACTCTCCCCACTTGGAGAGTCAGCGCCTTTAACCTCCTGTTTGGCCCAGTTTGCAATTTCTGCGGAAGATGAACAGGAATAGTGAGAACCAATGAGAGACTAGCTGGAGGTGTCTGGACGGGCAAATTTAACTCTCATTTCCCACCAGGAAGAGGAAATAACCAAAGGCTCAGCGTGCCGTGCCGGAACCAGATTAGGGCCTGAAGCCATCCTGCGTTGTTGCGGCCAGGTCACAAGAAAGCAAGTTGAAGAAAGGAGCTCAGGGGCACTGTAATTCTCAAACCTGCAGAGTTATAAATGACAGCTATCGTCCAAAAATAGACTGAAGTAAGGCTGCCAAGAGGACTTGAAAGCGGGGCAGAATTGCAGGAAACCGATTTCAGGAGGTAGACTGGAATTGCATTGAAAGCATAGGAAAAGAGGCAGAACGTCCACAATGATGCACTTGGCCAAAAAGGGCGTATGCGTTTTTTCCTGAATATATTCAGGAAAAAACGCATACGCCCTTTTTGGCCAACCAAGCAAGCTTGCAAAGGAAATCTGCACTACAATGAAGTCTCACTTCCCCCCGGTCAAAAGGGCCATCTGAAAAAAGTGTAAAATCCAGAAAGGCAGGATAGGCCATGGAGAACTGGGAGCCTTGTTATGCTGATGGGCGGGATGTAAATTGCCAACAACCACTCGGGAGAAGTGTATGGTGTTTCCTGAAACATCTAAAAAACAAAGCAACAGAGCCTAGGGCACTGCCACTTATGGTCCTATAGCTTAGGGAAATTAAAATCAAAAAGACACAGCCACCCGAAAGTTTGGGACGCCTCTGTTTACAAGAACCTCGTTTACAGTACAAGTTCAACATCGCAGAAAGTGAAAAATGGATAAAGAAGTTGTGGTATTTACTTACAAAGCAATATCACTCAGCAATGAAATCTATGTCATCAGGCCCTTAGCATCACAATGAGTGGATTCAGGTATGATGATTCTAACTGAAATAAGTCACACAGAAAAAGAAACATCATAAGATATCAGTAATACACGGAATGTAAACTTGGCTACACAGGAACTGAATTACAGAACAGAACAGGGTCTCAAATTTAGAAAACCAACTTATGCTTGCTTAAGGGTAAAGGTGAGTTGGGGTGCTGCATAAAACCAGAGATTGAAATGAGCACAGATAAAGTTCCTTAAGTCAAATATGGAATAGACAAGAGCTACTCCTTGCTCAACGAAATGGACTCAACACCGCATACTAAACGCCTAAGAATGTACCTGACTAGTAAGTATCTTAAAACCTATGGATTGCTATGTCTCCAAAAGAGAATCAAGCATGTGTACAGGGGCATAAACGCAGCAGTGATAGGATTGGAGAGGTTCGGTGAGCAAATGAAGACCCTTTGAAGTCATATTGCATGGTACCCATTACACGGGTCTCAACTCTCCAGGTTTAAGGTATTCTTCCTTCAGCTAAAACATGCATGTGGAACCCAAGTATGATCAACCATGTGAACGGGAGACGTGTTCAAATATGTCTCAGTTTTCCTCCCCTGGTACTCGGGTGCAACATTCCAGACGCTTTACTAACACTCTCCCGACTTGGAGAGTCAGTCCCTTTAACCTCCTGTTTGGCACAGTTTGCAATTTCTGCGGAAGATGAACAGGAATAGCGAGAACCAATGAGAGACTAGCTGGAGGTGTCTGGACGGGCAAATTTAACTCTCATTTCCCACCAGGAAGAGGAATTAACCAAAGGCTCAGCGTGCCGTGCCGGAACCAGATTAGGGCCTGAAGCCATCCTGCGGTGTTGCGGCCAGCTCAAAAGAAAGCAAGTTGAAGAAAGGAGCTCAGGGGCACTGTAATTCACAAACCTGCAGAGTTATAAATGACAGCTATCGTCCAAAAATAGACTGAAGTAAGGCTGCCAAGAGGACTTGAAAGCGGGGCAGAATTGCAGGAAACCGATTTCAGGAGGTAGACTGGAATTGCATTGAAAGCATAGGAAAAGAGGCAGAACGTCCACAATGATGCACTTGGCCAAAAAGGGCGTATGCGTTTTTTCCTGAATATATTCAGGAAAAAATGCATATGCCCTTTTTGGCCAACCAAGCAAGCTTGCAAAGGAAATCTGCACTACAATGAAGTCTCACTTCCCCCCGGTCAAAAGGGCCATTTGAAAAAAGTGTAAAATCCAGAAAGGGAGGACAGGCCATGGAGAACTGGGAGCATTGTTATGCTGATGGGCGGGATGTAAATTGCCAACAGACACTCGGGAGAAGTGTATGGTGTTTCCTGAAACATCTAAAAAACAAAGCAACAGAGCCTAGGGCACTTCCACTTATGGTCCTATAGCTTAGGGAAATTAAAATCAAAAAGACACAGCCACCCCAAAGTTTGGAACGGCTCTCTTTACAAGAACCTCGTTTACAGTACAAGTTCAACATCGCAGAAATTGAAAAATGGAAAGAAGTTGTGGTATTTACTTACAAAGAAATATCACTCAGCAATGAAATCTGTGTCATCAGGCCCTTAGCAGCACAATGAGTGGATTCAGGTATGATGATTCTAACTGAAGTAAGTCACACAGAAAAAGAAACATCATAAGATATCAGTAATACACGGAATGGAAACTTGGCTACACAGGAACTGAATTACAGAACAGAACAGGGTCTCAAATTTAGAAAACCAACTTATGCTTGCTTAAGGGTAAAGGTGAGTTGGGGTGCTGCATAAAACCAGAGATTGAAATGAGCACAGATAAAGTTCCTTAAGTCAAATATGGAATAGACAAGAGCTACTCCTTGCTCAACGAAATGGACTCAACACCACATATTAAACGCCTAAGAATGTACCTGACTAGTAAGTATCGTAAAACCTATGGATTGCTATGTCTCCAAAAGAGAATCAAGCATGTGTACAGGGGCATAAACGCAGCAGTGATAGGATTGGAGAGGTTCGGTGAGCAAATGAAGACCCTTTGAAGTCATATTGCATGGTACCCATTCCACGGGTCTCAACTCTCCAGGTTTAAGGTATTCTTCCTTCAGCTAAAACATGCATGTGGAACCCAAGTATGATCAACCATGTGAACGGGAGACGTGTTCAAATATGTCTCACTTTTCCTCCCCTGGTACTCGGGTGCAACATTCCAGACGCTTTACTAACACTCTCCCCACTTGGAGAGTCAGCGCCTTTAACCTCCTGTTTGGCCCAGTTTGCAATTTCTGCGGAAGATGAACAGGAATAGCGAGAACCAATGAGAGGCTAGCTGGAGGTGTCTGGACGGGCAAATTTAACTCTCATTTCCCACCAGGAAGAGGAAATAACCAAAGGCTCAGCGTGCCGTACCGGACCCAGATTAGGGCCTGAAGCCATCCTGCGGTGTTGCGGCCAGCTCAAAAGAAAGCGAGTTGAAGAAAGGAGCTCAGGGGCACTGTAATTCACAAACCTGCAGAGTTATAAATGACAGCTATCATCCAAAAATAGACTGAAGTAAGGCTGCCAAGAGGACTTGAAAGCGGGGCAGAATTGCAGGAAACCGATTTCAGGAGGTAGACTGGAATTGCATTGAAAGCATAGGAAAAGAGGCAGAACGTCCACAATGATGCACTTGGCCAAAAAGGGCGTATGCGTTTTTTCCTGAATATATTCAGGAAAAAACGCATACGCCCTTTTTGGCCAACCAAGCAAGCTTGCAAAGGAAATCTGCACTACAATGAAGTCTCACTTCCCCCCGGTCAAAAGGGCCATCTGAAAAAAGTGTAAAATCCAGAAAGGCAGGACAGGCCATGGAGAACAGGGAGCCTTGTTATGCTGATGGGCGGGATGTAAATTGCCAACAACCACTCGGGAGAAGTGTATGGTGTTTCCTGAAACATCTAAAAAACAAAGCAACAGAGCCTAGGGCACTGCCACTTATGGTCTTATAGCTTAGGGAAATTAAAATCAAAAAGACACAGCCACCCCAAAGTCTGGGACGCCTCTGTTTACAAGAACCTCGTTTACAGTACAAGTTCAACATCGCAGAAAGTGAAAAATGGATAAAGAAGTTGTGGTATTTACTTACAAAGCAATATCACTCAGCAATGAAATCTATGTCATCAGGCCCTTAGCATCACAATGAGTGGATTCAGGTATGATGATTCTAACTGAAATAAGTCACACAGAAAAAGAAACATCATAAGATATCAGTAATACACGGAATGTAAACTTGGCTACACAGGAACTGAATTACAGAACAGAACAGGGTCTCAAATTTAGAAAAACAACTTATGCTTGCTTAAGGGGAAAGGTGAGTTGGGGTGCTGCATAAAACCAGAGATTGAAATGAGCACAGATAAAGTTCCTTAAGTCAAATATGGAATAGACAAGAGCTACTCCTTGCTCAACGAAATGGACTCAACACCGCATATTAAACGCCTAAGAATGTACCTGACTAGTAAGCATCGTAAAACCTATGGATTGCTATGTCTCCAAAAGAGAATCAAGCATGTGTACAGGGGCATAAACGCAGAAGTAATAGGATTGGAGAGGTTCGGTGAGCTAATGAAGACCCTTTGAAGTCATATTGCATGGTACCCATTCCACGAGTCTCAACTCTCCACGTTTAAGGTATTCTTCCTTCAGCTAAAACATGCATGTGGAACCCAAGTATGATCAACCATGTGAACGGGAGACGTGTTCAAATATGTCTCAGTTTTCCTCCCCTGGTACTCGGGTGCAACATTCCAGACGCTTTACTAACACTCTCCCCACTTGGAGAGTCAGCGCCTTTAACCTCCTGTTTGGCCCAGTTTGCAATTTCTGCGGAAGATGAACAGGAATAGCGAGAACGAATGAGAGGCTAGCTGGAGGTGTCTGGACGGGCAAATTTAACTCTCATTTCCCACCAAGAAGAGGAAATAACCAAAGGCTCAGCGTGCCGTACCGGACCCAGATTAGGGCCTGAAGCCATCCTGCGGTGTTGCGGCCAGGTCACAAGAAAGCGAGTTGAAGAAAGGAGCTCAGGTGCACTGTAATTCACAAACCTGCAGAGTTATAAATGACAGCTATCGTCCAAAAATAGACTGAAGTAAGGCTGCCAAGAGGACTTGAAAGCGGGGCAGAATTGCAGGAAACCGATTTCAGGAGGTAGACTGGAATTGCATTGAAAGCATAGGAAAAGAGGCAGAACGTCCACAATGATGCACTTGGCCAAAAAGGGCGTATGCGTTTTTTCCTGAATATATTCAGGAAAAAACGCATACGCCCTTTTTGGCCAACCAAGCAAGCTTGCAAAGGAAATCTGCACTACAATGAAGTCTCACTTCCCCCCGGTCAAAAGGGCCATCTGAAAAAAGTGTAAAATCCAGAAAGGCAGGACAGGCCATGGAGAACTGGGAGCCTTGTTATGCTGATGGGCGGGATGTAAATTGCCAACAACCACTCGGGAGAAGTGTATGGTGTTTCCTGAAACATCTAAAAAACAAAGCAACAGAGCCTAGGACACTGCCACTTATGGTCTTATAGCTTAGGGAAATTAAAATCAAAAAGACACAGCCACCCCAAAGTTTGGGACGCCTCTGTTTACAAGAACCTCGTTTACAGTACAAGTTCAACATCGCAGAAAGTGAAAAATGGATAAAGAAGTTGTGGTATTTACTTACAAAGCAATATCACTCAGCAATGAAATCTATGTCATCAGGCCCTTAGCATCACAATGAGTGGATTCAGGTATGATGATTCTAACTGAAATAAGTCACACAGAAAAAGAAACATCATAAGATATCAGTAATACACGGAATGTAAACTTGGCTACACAGGAACTGAATTACAGAACAGAACAGGGTCTCAAATTTAGAAAACCAACTTATGCTTGCTTAAGGGTAAAGGTGAGTTGGGGTGCTGCATAAAACCAGAGATTGAAATGAGCACAGATAAAGTTCCTTAAGTCAAATATGGAATAGACAAGAGCTACTCCTTGCTCAACGAAATGGACTGAACACCGCATATTAAACGCCTAATAATGTACCTGACTAGTAAGTATCTTAAAACCTATGGATTGCTATGTCTCCGAAAGAGAATCAAGCATGTGTAGAGGGGCATAAACGCAGCAGTGATAGGATTGGAGAGGTTCGGTGAGCAAATGAAGACCCTTTGAAGTCATATTGCATGGTACCCATTACACGGGTCTTAACTCTCCAGGTTTAAGGTATTCTTCCTTCAGCTAAAACATGCATGTGGAACCCAAGTATGATCAACCATGTGAACGGGAGACGTGTTCAAATATGTCTCAGTTTTCCTCCCCTGGTACTCGGGTGCAACATTCCAGACGCTTTACTAACACTCTCCCCACTTGGAGAGTCAGCGCCTTTAACCTCCTGTTTGGCCCAGTTTGCAATTTCTGCGGAAGATGAACAGGAATAGCGAGAACCAATGAGAGACTAGCTGGAGGTGTCTGGACGGGCAAATTTAACTCTCATTTCCCACCAGGAAGAGGATATAACCAAAGGCTCAGCATGCCGTGCCGGAACCAGATTAGGGCCTGAAGCCATCCTGCGGTGTTGCGGCCAGGTCACAAGAACGCAAGTTGAAGAAAGGAGCTCAGGAGCACTGTAATTCTCAAACCTGCAGAGTTATAAATGACAGCTATCGTCCAAAAATAGACTGAAGTAAGGCTGCCAAGAGGACTTGAAAGCGGGGCAGAATTGCAGGAAACCGATTTCAGGAGGTAGACTGGAATTGCATTGAAAGCATAGGAAAAGAGGCAGAACGTCCACAATGATGCACTTGGCCAAAAAGGGCGTATGCGTTTTTTCCTGAATATATTCAGGAAAAAACGCATACGCCCTTTTTGGCCAACCAAGCAAGCTTGCAAAGGAAATCTGCACTACAATGAAGTCTCACTTCCCCCCGGTCAAAAGGGCCATCTGAAAAAAGTGTAAAATCCAGAAAGGCAGGACAGGCCATGGAGAACTGGGAGACTTGTTATGCTGATGGGCGGGATGTAAATTGCCAACAACCACTCGGGAGAAGTGTATGGTGTTTCCTGAAACATCTAAAAAACAAAGCAACAGAACCTAGGGCACTTCCACTTATGGTCCTATAGCTTAGGGAAATTAAAATCAAAAAGACACAGCCACCCCAAAGTTTGGAACGGCTCTGTTTACAAGAACCTCGTTTACAGTACAAGTTCAACATCGAAGAAAGTGAAAAATGGATAAAGAAGTTGTGGTATTCACTTACAAAGCAATATCACTCAGCAATGAAATCTATGTCATCAGGCCCTTAGCAGCACAATGAGTGGATTCAGGTATGATGATTCTAACTGAAATAAGTCACACAGAAAAAGAAACATCATAAGATATCAGTAATACACGGAATATAAACTTGGCTACACAGGAACTGAATTACAGAACAGAACTGGGTCTCAAATTTAGAAAACCAACTTATGCTTGCTTAAGGGTAAAGGTGAGTTGGGGTGCTGCATAAACCAGAGATTGAAATGAGCACAGATAAAGTTCCTTAAGTCAAATATGGAATAGACAAGAGCTACTCCTTGCTCAATGAAATGGACTCAACACCGCATATTAAACGCCTAAGAATGTACCTGACTAGTAAGTATCTTAAAACCTATGGATTGCTATGTCTCCGAAAGAGAATCAAGCATGTGTACAGGGGCATAAACGCAGCAGTGATAGGATTGGAGAGGTTCGGTGAGCAAATGAAGACCCTTTGAAGTCATATTGCATGGTACCCATTACACGGGTCTTAACTCTCCATGTTTAAGGTATTCTTCCTTCAGCTAAAACATGCATGTGGAACCCAAGTATGATCAACCATGTGAACGGGAGACGTGTTCAAATATGTCTCAGTTTTCCTCCCCTGGTACTCGGGTGCAACATTCCAGACGCTTTACTAACACTCTCCCAACTTGGAGAGTCAGTGCCTTTAACCTCCTGTTTGGCCCAGTTTGCAATTTCTGCGGAAGATGAACAGGAATAGCGAGAACCAATGAGAGACTAGCTGGAGGTGTCTGGACGGGCAAATTTAACTCTCATTTCCCACCAGGAAGAGGAAATAACCAAAGGCTCAGCATGCCGTGCCGGAACCAGATTAGGGCCTGAAGCCATCCTGCGGTGTTGCGGCCAGGTCACAAGAAAGCGAGTTGAAGAAAGGAGCTCAGGGGCACTGTAATTCACAAACCTGCAGAGTTATAAATGACAGCTATCGTCCAAAAATAGACTGAAGTAAGGCTGCCAAGAGGACTTGAAAGCGGGGCAGAATTGCAGGAAACCGATTTCAGGAGGTAGACTGGAATTGCATTGAAAGCATAGGAAAAGAGGCAGAACGTCCACAATGATGCACTTGGCCAAAAAGGGCGTATGCGTTTTTTCCTGAATATATTCAGGAAAAAACGCATACGCCCTTTTTGGCCAACCAAGCAAGCTTGCAAAGGAAATCTGCACTACAATGAAGTCTCACTTCCCACCGGTCAAAAGGGCCATCTGAAAAAAGTGTAAAATCCAGAAAGGCAGGACAGGCCATGGAGAACTGGGAGCCTTGTTATGCTGATGGGCGGGATGTAAATTGCCAACAACCACTCGGGAGAAGTGTATGGTGTTTCCTGAAACATCTAAAAAACAAAGCAACAGAACCTAGGGCACTTCCACTTATGGTCCTATAGCTTAGGGAAATTAAAATCAAAAAGACACAGCCACCCCAAAGTTTGGAACGGCTCTGTTTACAAGAACCTCGTTTACAGTACAAGTTCAACATCGCAGAAAGTGAAAAATGGATAAAGAAGTTGTGGTATTTACTTACAAAGCAATATCACTCAGCAATGAAATCTGTGTCATCAGGCCCTTAGCAGCACAATGAGTGGGTCAGGTATGATGATTCTAACTGAAATAAGTCACACAGAAAAAGAAACATCATAAGATATCAGTAATACACGGAATGGAAACTTGGCTACACAGGAACTGAATTACAGAACAGAACAGGGTCTCAAATTTAGAAAACCAACTTATTCTTGCTTAAGGGTAAAGGTGAGTTAGGGTGCAGCATAAAACCAGAGATGAAATGAGCACAGATAAAGTTCCTTAAGCCAAATATGGAATAGACAAGAGCTACTCCTTGCTCAACGAAATGGACTCAACACCGCATATTAAACGCCTAAAAATGTACCTGACTAGTAAGTATCGTAAAACCTATGGATTGCTATGTCTCCAAAAGAGAATCAAGCATGTGTACAGGGGCATAAACGCAGCAGTGATAGGATTGGAGAGGTTCGGTGAGCAAATGAAGACCCTTTGAAGTCATATTGCATGGTACCCATTACACGGGTCTCAACTCTCCAGGTTTAAGGTATTCTTCCTTCAGCTAAAACATGCATGTGGAACCCAAGTATGATCAACCATGTGAACGGGAGACGTGTTCAAATATGTCTCAGTTTTCCTCCCCTGGTACTCGGGTGCAACATTCCAGACGCTTTACTAACACTCTCCTCACTTGGAGAGTCAGCGCCTTTAACCTCCTGTTTGGCCCACTTTGCAATTTCTGCGGAAGATGAACAGGAATAAAAAACGCATACGCCCTTTTTGGCCAACCAAGCAAGCTTGCAAAGGAAATCTGCACTACAATGAAGTCTCACTTCCCCCCGGTCAAAAGGGCCATCTGAAAAAAGTGTAAAATCCAGAAAGGCAGGACAGGCCATGGAGAACTGGGAGCCTTGTTATGCTGATGGGCGGGATGTAAATTGCCAAAAACCACTCTGGAGAAGTGTATGGTGTTTCCTGAAACATCTAAAAAACAAAGCAACAGAACCTAGGGCACTTCCACTTATGGTCCTATAGCTTAGGGAAATTAAAATCAAAAAGACACAGCCACCCCAAAGTTTGGAACGGCTCTGTTTACAACAACCTCGTTTACAGTACAAGTTCAACATCGCAGAAAGTGAAAAATGGATAAAGAAGTTGTGGTATTTACTTACAAAGCAATATCACTCAGCAATGAAATCTGTGTCATCAGGCCCTTAGCAGCACAATGAGTGGATTCAGGTATGATGATTCTAACTGAAGTAAGTCACACAGAAAAAGAAACATCATAAGATATCAGTAATACACGGAATGGAAACTTGGCTACACAGGAACTGAATTACAGAACAGAACAGGGTCTCAAATTTAGAAAACCAACTTATGCTTGCTTAAGGGTAAAGGTGAGTTGGGGTGCTGCATAAAACCAGAGATTGAAATGAGCACAGATAAAGTTCCTTAAGCCAAATATGGAATAGACAAGAGCTACTCCTTGCTCAACGAAATGGACTCAACACCGCATATTAAACGCCTAAGAATGTACCTGACTAGTAAGTATCTTAAAAGCTATAGATTGCTATGTCTCCGAAAGAGAATCAAGCATGTGTACAGGGGCATAAACGCAGCAGTGATAGGATTGGAGAGGTTCGGTGAGCAAATGAAGACCCTTTGAAGTCATATTGCATGGTACCCATTACACGGGTCTTAACTCTCCAGGTTTAAGGTATTCTTCCTTCAGCTAAAACATGCATGTGGAACCCAAGTATGATCAACCATGTGAACGGGAGACGTGTTCAAATATGTCTCAGTTTTCCTCCCCTGGTACTCGGGTGCAACATTCCAGACGCTTTACTAACACTCTCCCCACTTGGAGAGTCAGCACCTTTAACCTCCTGTTTGGCCCACTTTGCAATTTCTGCGGAAGATGAACAGGAATAGCGAGAACCAATGAGAGACTAGCTGGAGGTGTCTGGACGGGCAAATTTAACTCTCATTTCCCACCAGGAAGAGGAAATAACCGAAGGCTCAGCGTGCCGTGCCGGAACCAGATTAGGGCCTGAAGCCATCCTGCGGTGTTGCGGCCAGGTCACAAGAAAGCGAGTTGAAGAAAGGAGCTCAGGAGCACTGTAATTCTCAAACCTGCAGAGTTATAAATGACAGCTATCGTCCAAAAATAGACTGAAGTAAGGCTGCCAAGAGGACTTGAAAGCGGGGCAGAATTGCAGGAAACCGATTTCAGGAGGTAGACTGAAATTGCATTGAAAGCATACGAAAAGAGGCAGAACGTCCACAATGATGCACTTGGCCAAAAAGGGCGTATGCGTTTTTTCCTGAATATATTCAGGAAAAAACGCATACGCCCTTTTTGGCCAACCAAGCAAGCTTGCAAAGGAAATCTGCACTACAATGAAGTCTCACTTCCCCCCGGTCAAAAGGGCCATCTGAAAACAGTGTAAAATCCAGAAAGGCTGGACAGGCCATGGAGAACTGGGAGCCTTGTTATGCTGATGGGTGGGATGTAAATTGCCAACAACCACTCAGGAGAAGTGTATGGTGTTTCCTGAAACATCTAAAAAACAAAGCAACAGAACCTAGGGCACTTCCACTTATGGTCCTATAGCTTAGGGAAATTAAAATCAAAAAGACACAGCCACCCCAAAGTTTGGAACGGCTCTGTTTACAAGAACCTCGTTTACAGTACAAGTTCAACATCGCAGAAAGTGAAAAATGGATAAAGAAGTTGTGGTATTTACTTACAAAGCAATATCACTCAGCAATGAAATCTATGTTATCAGGCCCTTAGCATCACAATGAGTGGATTCAGGTATGATGATTCTAACTGAAATAAGTCACACAGAAAAAGAAACATCATAAGATATCAGTAATACACGGAACGTAAACTTGGCTACACAGGAACTGAATTACAGAACAGAACAGGGTCTCAAATTTAGAATACCAACTTATGCTTGCTTAAGGGTAAAGGTGAGTTGGGGTGCTGCATAAAACCAGAGATTGAAATGAGCACAGATAAAGTTCCTTAAGTCAAATATGGAATAGACAAGAGCTACTCCTTGCTCAACGAAATGGACTCAACACCGCATATTAAACGCCTAAGAATGTACCTGACTAGTAAGTATCGTAAAACCTATGGATTGCTATGTCTCCAAAAGAGAATCAAGCATGTGTACAGGGGCATAAATGCAGCAGTGATAGGATTGGAGAGGTTCGGTGAGCAAATGAGACCCTTTGAAGTCATATTGCATGGTACCCATTCCACGGGTCTCAACTCTCCAGGTTTAAGGTATTCTTCCTTCAGCTAAAACATGCATGTGGAACCCAAGTATGATCAACCATGTGAACGGGAGACGTGTTCAAATATGTCTCAGTTTTCCTCCCCTGGTACTCGGGTGCAACATTCCAGACGCTTTACTAACACTCTCCCCACTTGGAGAGTCAGCGCCTTTAACCTCCTGTTTGGCCCAGTTTGCAATTTCTGCGGAAGATGAACAGGAATAGCGAGAACCAATGAGAGATTAGCTGGACGTGTCTGGACGGGCAAATTTAACTCTCATTTCCCACCAGGAAGAGGAAATAACCAAAGGCTCAGCGTGCGTACCGGAACCAGATTTGGGCCTGAAGCCATCCTGCGGTGTTGCGGCCAGCTCAAAAGAAAGCGAGTTGAAGAAAGGAGCTCAGGGGCACTGTAATTCACAAACCTGCAGAGTTATAAATGACAGCTATCGTCCAAAAATAGACTGAAGTAAGGCTGCCAAGAGGACTTGAAAGCGGGGCAGAATTGCAGGAAACCGATTTCAGGAGGTAGACTGGAATTGCATTGAAAGCATAGTAAAAGAGGCAGAACGTCCACAATGATGCACTTGGCCAAAAAGGGCGTATGCGTTTTTTCCTGAATATATTCAGGAAAAAACGCATACGCCCTTTTTGGCCAACCAAGCAAGCTTGCAAAGGAAATCTGCACTACAATGAAGTCACACTTCCCCCCGGTCAAAAGGGCCATCTGAAAAAAGTGTAAAATCCAGAAAGGCAGGACAGGCCATGGAGAACTGGTAGCCTTGTTATGCTGATGGGTGGGATGTAAATTGCCAACAACCACTCGGGAGAAGTGTATGGTGTTTCCTGAAACATCTAAAAAACAAAGCAACAGAACCTAGGGCACTTCCACTTATGGTCCTATAGCTTAGGGAAATTAAAATCAAAAAGACACAGCCACCCCAAAGTTTGGAACGGCTCTGTTTACAAGAACCTCGTTTACAGTACAAGTTCAACATCGCAGAAAGTGAAAAATGGATAAAGAAGTTGTGGTATTCACTTACAAAGCAATATCACTCAGCAATGAAATCTATGTCATCAGGCCCTTAGCAGCACAATGAGTGGATTCAGGTATGATGATTCTAACTGAAATAAGTCACACAGAAAAAGAAACATCATAAGATATCAGTAATACACGGAATGGAAACTTGGCTACACAGGAACTGAATTACAGAACAGAACAGGGTCTCAAATTTAGAAAACCAACTTATGCTTGCTTAAGGGTAAAGGTGAGTTGGGGTGCTGCATAAAACCAGAGATTGAAATGAGCACAGATAAAGTTCCTTAAGCCAAATATGGAATAGACTAGAGCTACTCCTTGCTCAACGAAATGGACTCAACACCGCATATTAAACGCCTAAGAATGTACCTGACTTGTAAGTATCTTAAAACCTATGGATAGCTATGTCTCCAAAAGAGAATCAAGCATGTGTACAGGGGCATAAACGCAGCAGTGATAGGATTGGAGAGGTTCGGTGAGCAAATGAAGACCCTTTGAAGTCATATTGCATGGTACCCATTCCACGGGTTTCAACTACCCAGGTTTAAGGTATTCTTCCTTCAGCTAAAACATGCATGTGGAACCTAGAGTATGATCAACCATGTGATCGGGAGACGTGTTCAAATATGTCTCAGTTTTCCTCCCCTGGTACTCGGGTGCAACATTCCAGACGCTTTACTAACACTCTCCCCACTTGGAGAGTCAGTCCCTTTAACCTCCTGTTTGGCCCAGTTTGCAATTTCTGCGGAAGATGAACAGGAATAGCGAGAACCAATGAGAGGCTAGCTGGAGGTGTCTGGACGGGCAAATTTAACTCTCATTTCCCACCAGGAAGAGGAATTAACCAAAGGCTCAGCATGCCGGGCCGGAACCAGATTAGGGCCTGAAGCCATCCTGCGGTGTTGCGGCCAGGTCACAAGAAAGCGAGTTGAAGAAAGGAGCTCAGGGTCACTGTAATTCACAAACCTGCAGAGTTATAAATGACAGCTATCATCCAAAAATAGACTGAAGTAAGGCTGCCAAGAGGACTTGAAAGCGGGGCAGAATTGCAGGAAACCGATTTCAGGAGGTAGACTGGAATTGCATTGAAAGCATAGGAAAAGAGGCAGAACGTCCACAATGATGCACTTGGCCAAAAAGGGCGTATGCGTTTTTTCCTGAATATATTCAGGAAAAAACGCATACGCCCTTTTTGGCCAACCAAGCAAGCTTGCAAAGGAAATCTGCACTACAATGAAGTCTCACTTCCCCCCGGTGAAAAGGGCCATCTGAAAAAAGTGTAAAATCCAGAAAGGCAGGACAGGCCATGGAGAACTGGGAGCCTTGTTATGCTGATGGGCGGGATGTAAATTGCCAACAACCACTCGGGAGAAGTGTATGGTGTTTCCTGAAACATCTAAAAAACAAAGCAACAGAACCTAGGGCACTTCCACTTATGGTCCTATAGCTTAGGGAAATTAAAATCAAAAAGACACAGCCACCCCAAAGTTTGGAACGGCTCTGTTTACAAGAACCTCGTTTACAGTACAAGTTCAACATCGCAGAAAGTGAAAAATGGATAAAGAAGTTGTGGTATTCACTTACAAAGCAATATCACTCAGCAATGAAATCTATGTCATCAGGCCCTTAGCAGCACAATGAGTGGATTCAGGTATGATGATTCTAACTGAAATAAGTCACACAGAAAAAGAAACATCATAAGATATCAGTAATACACGGAATGGAAATTTGGCTACACAGGAACTGAATTACAGAACAGAACAGGGTCTCAAATTTAGAAAAACAACTTATGCTTGCTTAAGGGTAAAGGTGAGTTGGGGTGCTGCATAAAACCAGAGATTGAAATGAGCACAGATAAAGTTCCTTAAGCCAAATATGGAATAGACTAGAGCTACTCCTTGCTCAACGAAATGGACTCAACACCGCATATTAAACGCCTAAGAATGTACCTGACTTGTAAGTATCTTAAAACCTATGGATTGCTATGTCTCCAAAAGAGAATCAAGCATGTGTACAGGGGCATAAACGCAGCAGTGATAGGATTGGAGAGGTTCGGTGAGCAAATGAAGACCCTTTGAAGTCATATTGCATGGTACCCATTCCACGGGTTTCAACTACCCAGGTTTAAGGTATTCTTCCTTCAGCTAAAACATGCATGTGGAACCTAGAGTATGATCAACCATGTGATCGGGAGACGTGTTCAAATATGTCTCAGTTTTCCTCCCCTGGTACTCGGGTGCAACATTCCAGACGCTTTACTAACACTCTCCCCACTTGGAGAGTCAGTCCCTTTAACCTCCTGTTTGGCCCAGTTTGCAATTTCTGCGGAAGATGAACAGGAATAGCGAGAACCAATGAGAGGCTAGCTGGAGGTGTCTGGACGGGCAAATTTAACTCTCATTTCCCACCAGGAAGAGGAATTAACCAAAGGCTCAGCATGCTGGGCCGGAACCAGATTAGGGCCTGAAGCCATCCTGCGGTGTTGCGGCCAGGTCACAAGAAAGCGAGTTGAAGAAAGGAGCTCAGGGGCACTGTAATTCACAAACCTGCAGAGTTATAAATAACAGCTATCATCCAAAAATATACTGAAGTAAGGCGGCCAAGAGGACTTGAAAGCGGGGCAGAATTGCAGGAAACCGATTTCAGGAGGTAGACTGGAATTGCATTGAAAGCATAGGAAAAGAGGCAGAACGTCCACAATGATGCACTTGGCCAAAAAGGGCGTATGCGTTTTTTCCTGAATATATTCAGGAAAAAACGCATACGCCCTTTTTGGCCAACCAAGCAAGCTTGCAAAGGAAATCTGCACTACAATGAAGTCTCAATTCCCCCCGGTCAAAAGGGCCATCTGAAAATAGTGTAAAATCCAGAAAGGCAGGACAGGCCATGGAGAACTGGGAGCCTTGTTATGCTGATGGGCGGGATGTAAATTGCCAACAACCACTCGGGAGAAGTGTATGGTGTTTCCTGAAACATCTAAAAAACAAAGCAACAGAACCTAGGGCACTTCCACTTATGGTCCTATAGCTTAGGGAAATTAAAATCAAAAAGACACAGCCACCCCAAAGTTTGGAACGGCTCTGTTTACAGGAACCTCGTTTACAGTACAAGTTCAACATCGCAGAAAGTGAAAAATGGATAAAGAAGTTGTGGTATTCACTTACAAAACAATATCACTCAGCAATGAAATCTATGTCATCAGGCCCTTAGCAGCACAATGAGTGGATTCAGGTATGATGATTCTAACTGAAGTAAGTCACACAGAAAAAGAAACATCATAAGATATCAGTAATACACGGAATGTAAACTTGGCTACACAGGAACTGAATTACAGAACAGAACAGGGTCTCAAATTTAGAATACCAACTTATGCTTGCTTAAGGGTAAAGGTGAGTTGGGGTGATGCATAAAACCAGAGATTGAAATGAGCACAGATAAAGTTCCTTAAGTCAAATATGGAATAGACAAGAGCTACTCCTTGCTCAACGAAATGGACTCAACACCGCATATTAAACGCCTAAGAATGTACCTGACTAGTAAGTATCGTAAAACCTATGGATTGCTAGGTCTCCAAAAGAGAATCAAGCATGTGTACAGGGGCATAAACGCAGCAGTGATAGGATTGGAGAGGTTCGGTGAGCAAATGAAGACCCTTTGAAGTCATATTGCATGGTACCCATTCCACGGGTTTCAACTCTCCAGGTTTAAGGTATTCTTCCTTCAGCTAAAACATGCATGTGGAACCCAAGTACGATCAACCATGTGAACGGGAGACGTGTTCAAATATGTCTCAGTTTTCTTCCCCTGGTACTCGGGTGCAACATTCCAGACGCTTTACTAACACTCTCCCCACTTGGAGAGTCAGCGCCTTTAACCTCCTGTTTGGCCCACTTTGCAATTTCTGCGGAAGATGAACAGGAATAGCGAGAACCAATGAGAGGCTAGCTGGAGGTGTCTGGACGGGCAAATTTAACTCTCATTTCCCACCAGGAAGAGGAAATAACCAAAGGCTCAGCGTGCCGTACCGGAACCAGATTAGGGCCTGAAGCCATCCTGCGGTGTTGCGGCCAGGTCACAAGAAAGCGAGTTGAAGAAAGGAGCTCAGGGGCACTGTAATTCACAAACCTGCAGAGTTATAAATGACAGCTATCGTCCAAAAATAGACTGAAGTAAGGCTGCCAAGAGGACTTGAAAGCGGGGCAGAATTGCAGGAAACCGATTTCAGGAGGTAGACTGGAATTGCATTGAAAGCATAGGAAAAGAGGCAGAACGTCCACAATGATGCACTTGGCCAAAAAGGGCGTATGCGTTTTTTCCTGAATATATTCAGGAAAAAACGCATACGCCCTTTTTGGCCAACCAAGCAAGCTTGCAAAGGAAATCTGCACTACAATGAAGTCTCACTTCCCCCCGGTGAAAAGGGCCATCTGAAAAAAGTGTAAAATCCAGAAAGGCAGGACAGGCCATGGAGAACTGGGAGCCTTGTTATGCTGATGGGCGGGATGTAAATTGCCAACAACCACTCGGGAGAAGTGTATGGTGTTTCCTGAAACATCTAAAAAACAAAGCAACAGAACCTAGGGCACTTCCACTTATGGTCCTATAGCTTAGGGAAATTAAAATCAAAAAGACACAGCCACCCCAAAGTTTGGAACGGCTCTGTTTACAAGAACCTCGTTTACAGTACAAGTTCAACATCGCAGAAAGTGAAAAATGGATAAAGAAGTTGTGGTATTCACTTACAAAGCAATATCACTCAGCAATGAAATCTGTGTCATCAGGCCCTTAGCAGCACAATGAGTGGATTCAGGTATGATGATTCTAACTGAAATAAGTCACACAGAAAAAGAAACATCATAAGATATCAGTAATACACGGAATGTAAACTTGGCTACACAGGAACTGAATTACAGAACAGAACAGGGTCTCAAATTTAGAAAACCAACTTATGCTTGCTTAAGGGTAAAGGTGAGTTGGGGTGCTGCATAAAACCAGAGATTGAAATGAGCACAGATAAAGTTCCTTAAGTCAAATATGGAATAGACAAGAGCTACTCCTTGCTCAACGAAATGGACTCAACACCGCATATTAAACGCCTAAGAATGTACCTGACTAGTAAGTATCTTAAAACCTATGGATTGCTATGTCTCCGAAAGAGAATCAAGCATGTGTACAGGGGCATAAACGCAGCAGTGATAGGATTGGAGAGGTTCGGTGAGCAAATGAAGACCCTTTGAAGTCATATTGCATGGTACCCATTACACGGGTCTTAACTCTCCAGGTTTAAGGTATTCTTCCTTCAGCTAAAACATGCATGTGGAACCCAAGTATGATCAACCATGTGAACGGGAGACGTGTTCAAATATGTCTCAGTTTTCCTCCCCTGGTGCTCGGGTGCAACATTCCAGACGCTTTACTAACACTCTCCCCACTTGGAGAGTCAGCGCCTTTAACCTCCTGTTTGGCCCAGTTTGCAATTTCTGCGGAAGATGAACAGGAATAGCGAGAACCAATGAGAGGCTAGCTGGAGGTGTCTGGACGGGCAAATTTAACTCTCATTTCCCACCAGGAAGAGGAATTAACCAAAGGCTCAGCATGCCGGGCCGGAATCAGATTAGGGCCTGAAGCCATCCTGCGGTGTTGCGGCCAGCTCAAATGAAAGCGAGTTGAAGAAAGGAGCTCAGGGGCACTGTAATTCACAAACCTGCAGAGTTATAAATGACAGCTATCGTCCAAAAATAGACTGAAGTAAGGCTGCCAAGAGGACTTGAAAGCGGGGCAGAATTGCAGGAAACCGATTTCAGGAGGTAGACTGGAATTGCATTGAAAGCATAGGAAAAGAGGCAGAACGTCCACAATGATGCACTTGGCCAAAAAGGGCGTATGCGTTTTTTCCTGAATATATTCAGGAAAAAACGCATACGCCCTTTTTGGCCAACCAAGCAAGCTTGCAAAGGAAATCTGCACTACAATGAAGTCTCACTTCCCCCCGGTCAATAGGGGCCATCTGAAAAAAGTGTAAAATCCAGAAAGGCAGGACAGGCCATGGAGAACTGGGAGCCTTGTTATGCTGATGGGCGGGATGTAAATTGCCAACAACCACTCGGGAGAAGTGTATGGTGTTTCCTGAAACATCTAAAAAACAAAGCAACAGAACCTAGGGCACTTCCACTTATGGTCCTATAGCTTAGGGAAATTAAAATCAAAAAGACACAGCCACCCCAAAGTTTGGAACGGCTCTGTTTACAAGAACCTCGTTTACAGTACAAGTTCAACATTGCAGAAAGTGAAAAATGGATAAAGAAGTTGTGGTATTTACTTACAAAGCAATATCACTCAGCAATGAAATCTGTGTCATCAGGCCCTTAGCAGCACAATGAGTGGATTCAGGTATGATGATTCTAACTGAAGTAAGTCACACAGAAAAAGAAACATCATAAGATATCAGTAATACACGGAATGGAAACTTGGCTACACAGGAACTGAATTACAGAACAGAACAGGGTCTCAAATTTAGAAAACGAACTTATGCTTGCTTAAGGGTAAAGGTGAGTTGGGGTGCTGCATAAAACCAGAGATTGAAATGAGCACAGATAAAGTTCCTTAAGTCAAATATGGAATAGACAAGAGCTACTCCTTGCTCAACGAAATGGACTCAACACCGCATATTAAACGCCTAAGAATGTACCTGACTAGTAAGTATCGTAAAACCTATGGATTGCTATGTCTCCAAAAGAGAATCAAGCATGTGTACAGGGGCATAAACGCAGCAGTGATAGGATAGGAGAGGTTCGGTGAGCAAATGAAGACCCTTTGAAGTCATATTGCATGGTACCCATTCCACGGGTCTCAACTCTCCAGGTTTAAGGTATTCTTCCTTCAGCTAAAACATGCATGTGGAACCCAAGTATGATCAACCATGTGAACGGGAGACGTGTTCAAATATGTCTCAGTTTTCCTCCCCTGGTACTCGGGTGCAACATTCCAGACGCTTTACTAACACTCTCCCCACTTGGAGAGTCAGCGCCTTTAACCTCCTGTTTGGCCCACTTTGCAATTTCTGCGGAAGATGAACAGGAATAGCGAGAACCAATGAGAGGCTAGCTGGAGGTGTCTGGACGGTCAAATTTAACTCTCATTTCCCACCAGGAAGAGGAAATAACCAAAGGCTCAGCGTGCCGTACCGGAACCAGATTAGGGCCTGAAGCCATCCTGCGGTGTTGCGGCCAGCTCAAAAGAAAGCGAGTTGAAGAAAGGAGCTCAGGGGCACTGTAATTCACAAACCTGCAGAGTTATAAATGACAGCTATCGTCCAAAAATAGACTGAAGTAAGGCTGCCAAGAGGACTTGAAAGCGGGGCAGAATTGCAGGAAACCGATTTCAGGAGGTAGACTGGAATTGCATTGAAAGCATAGGAAAAGAGGCAGAACGTCCACAATGATGCACTTGGCCAAAAAGGGCGTATGCGTTTTTTCCTGAATATATTCAGGAAAAAACGCATACGCCCTTTTTGGCCAACCAAGCAAGCTTGCAAAGGAAATCTGCACTACAATGAAGTCTCACTTCCCCCCGGTCAAAAGGGCCATCTGAAAAAAGTGTAAAATCCAGAAAGGCAGGACAGGCCATGGAGAACAGGGAGCCTTGTTATGCTGATGGGCGGGATGTAAATTGCCAACAGACACTCGGGAGAAGTGTATGGTGTTTCCTGAAACATCTAAAAAACAAAGCAACAGAGCCTAGGGCACTTCCACTTATGGTCCTATAGCTTAGGGAAATTAAAATCAAAAAGACACAGCCACCCCAAAGTTTGGGACACCTCTGTTTACAAGAACCTCGTTTGCAGTACAAGTTCAACATCGCAGAAAGTGAAAAATGGATAAAGAAGTTGTGGTATTTACTTACAAAGCAATATCACTCAGCAATGAAATCTATGTCATCAGGCCCTTAGCATCACAATGAGTGGATTCAGGTATGGTGATTCTAACTGAAATAAGTCACACAGAAAAAGAAACATCATAAGATATCAGTAATACACGGAATGTAAACTTGGCTACACAGGAACTGAATTACAGAACAGAACAGGGTCTCAAATTTAGAAAACCAACTTATGCTTGCTTAAGGGGAAAGGTGAGTTGGGGTGCTGCATAAAACCAGAGATTGAAATGAGCACAGATAAAGTTCCTTAAGTCAAATATGGAATAGACAAGAGCTACTCTTTGCTCAACGAAATGGACTCAACACCGCATATTAAACGCCTAAGAATGTACCTGACTAGTAAGTATCTTAAAACCTATGGATTGCTATGTCTCCGAAAGAGAATCAAGCATGTGTACAGGGGCATAAACGCAGCAGTGATAGGATTGGAGAGGTTCGGTGAGCAAATGAAGACCCTTTGAAGTCATACTGCATGGTACCCATTACACGGGTCTCAACTCTCCAGGTTTAAGGTATTCTTCCTTCAGCTAAAACATGCATGTGGAACCCAAGTATGATCAACCATGTGAACGGGAGACGTGTTCAAATATGTCTCAGTTTTCCTCCCCTGGTACTCGGGTGCAACATTCCAGACGCTTTACTAACACTCTCCCCACTTGGAGAGTCAGCGCCTTTAACCTCCTGTTTGGCCCAGTTTCCAATTTCTGCGGAAGATGAACAGGAATAGCGAGAACCAATGAGAGGCTAGCTGGAGGTGTCTGGACGGGCAAATTTAACTCTCATTTCCCACCAGAAAGAGGAAATAACCAAAGGCTCAGCGTGCCGTACCGGAACCAGATTAGGGCCTGAAGCCATCCTGCGGTGTTGCGGCCAGCTCAAATGAAAGCGAGTTGAAGAAAGGAGCTCAGGGGCACTGTAATTCACAAACCTGCAGAGTTATAAATGACAGCTATCGTCCAAAAATAGACTGAAGTAAGGCTGCCAAGAGGACTTGAAAGCGGGGCAGAATTGCAGGAAACCGATTTCAGGAGGTAGACTGGAATTGCATTGAAAGCATAGGAAAAGAGGCAGAACGTCCACAATGATGCACTTGGCCAAAAAGGGCGTATGCGTTTTTTCCTGAATATATTCAGGAAAAAACGCATACGCCCTTTTTGGCCAACCAAGCAAGCTTGCAAAGGAAATCTGCACTACAATGAAGTCTCACTTCCCCCCGGTCAAAAGGGCCATCTGAAAAAAGTGTAAAATCCAGAAAGGCAGGACAGGCCATGGAGAACTGGGAGCCTTGTTATGCTGATGGGCGGGATGTAAATTGCCAACAACCACTCGGGAGAAGTGTATGGTGTTTCCTGAAACATCTAAAAAACAAAGCAACAGAACCTAGGGCACTTCCACTTATGGTCCTATAGCTTAGGGAAATTAAAATCAAAAAGACACAGCCACCCCAAAGTTTGGAACGGCTCTGTTTACAAGAACCTCGTTTACAGTACAAGTTCAACATCGCAGAAAGTGAAAAATGGATAAAGAACTTGTGGTACTTACGTACAATGCAGTATCACTCAGCAATGAAATCTATGTCATAAGGCCCGTAGCAGCATAATGAGTAGATTCAGGTACGATGATTCTAACTGAAATAAGTCACACAGAAAAAGAAACATCATAAGATATCACTAATACACGGAATGTAAACTTGGCTACACAGGAATTGAATTCCAAAACAGAACAGGTTCTCAAATTTAGAAAACCAACTTATGCTTGCTTAAGGGGAAAGGTGAGTTGGGTTGCTGCATAAAACCAGAGATTGAAATGAGCACAGATAAAGTTCCTTAAGTCAAATATGGAATAGACAAGAGCTACTCCTTGCTCAACGAAATGGACTCAACACCGCATATTAAACGCCTAAGAATGTACCTGACTAGTAAGTATCTTAAAACCTATGGATTGCTATGTCTCCGAAAGAGAATCAAGCATGCGTACAGGGGCATAAACGCAGCAGTGATAGGATTGGAGAGGTTCGGTGAGCAAATGAAGACCCTTTGAAGTCATATTGCATGGTACCCATTCCACGGGTCTCAACTCTCCAGGTTTAAGGTATTCTTCCTTCAGCTAAAACATGCATGTGGAACCCAAGTATGATCAACCATGTGAACGGGAGACGTGTTCAAATATGTCTCAGTTTTCCTCCCCTGGTACTCGGGTGCAACATTCCAGACACTTTACTAACACTCTCCCCACTTGGAGAGTCAGCGCCTTTAACCTCCTCTAAGGCCCAGTTTGCAATTTCTGCGGAAGATGAACAGGAATAGCGAGAACCAATGAGAGACTAGCTGGAGGTGTCTGGACAGGCAAATTTAACTCTCATTTCCCACCAGGAAGAGGAAATAACCAAAGGCTCAGCGTGCCGTGCCGGAACCAGATTAGGGCCTGAAGCCATCCTGCGGTGTTGCGGCCAGGTCACAAGAAAGCGAGTTGAAGAAAGGAGCTCAGGGGCACTGTAATTCACAAACCTGCAGCGTTATAAATGACAGCTATCGTCCAAAAATAGACTGAAGTAAGGCTGCCAAGAGGACTTGAAAGCGGGGCAGAATTGCAGGAAACCAATTTCAGGAGGTAGACTGGAATTGCATTGAAAGCATAGGAAAAGAGGCAGAACGTCCACAATGATGCACTTGGCCAAAAAGGGCGTATGCGTTTTTTCCTGAATATATTCAGGAAAAAACGCATACGCCCTTTTTGGCCAACCAAGCAAGCTTGCAAAGGAAATCTGCACTACAATGAAGTCTCACTTCCCCCCGGTCAAAAGGGCCATCTGAAAAAAGTGTAAAATCCAGAAAGGCAGGACAGGCCATGGAGAACTGGGAGCCTTGTTATGCTGATGGGCGGGATGTAAATTGCCAACAACCACTCGGGAGAAGTGTATGGTGTTTCCTGAAACATCTAAAAAACAAAGCAACAGAACCTAGGGCACTTCCACTTATGGTCCTATAGCTTAGGGAAATTAAAATCAAAAAGACACAGCCACCCCAAAGTTTGGAACGGCTCTGTTTACAAGAACCTCGTTTACAGTACAAGTTCAACATCGCAGAAAGTGAAAAATGGATAAAGAAGTTGTGGTATTCACTTACAAAGCAATATCACTCAGCAATGAAATCTGTGTCATCAGGCCCTTAGCAGCACAATGAGTGGATTCAGGTATGATGATTCTAACTGAAATAAGTCACACAGAAAAAGAAACATCATAAGATATCAGTAATACACGGAATGTAAACTTGGCTACACAGGAACTGAATTACAGAACAGAACAGGGTCTCAAATTTAGAAAACCAACTTATGCTTGCTTAAGGGTAAAGGTGAGTTGGGGTGCTGCATAAAACCAGAGATTGAAATGAGCACAGATAAAGTTCCTTAAGTCAAATATGGAATAGACAAGAGCTACTCCTTGCTCAACGAAATGGACTCAACACCGCATATTAAACGCCTAAGAATGTACCTGACTAGTAAGTATCTTAAAACCTATGGATTGCTATGTCTCCGAAAGAGAATCAAGCATGTGTACAGGGGCATAAATGCAGCAGTGATAGGATTGGAGAGGTTCGGTGAGCAAATGAAGACCCTTTGAAGTCATATTGCATGGTACCCATTACACGGGTCTTAACTCTCCAGGTTTAAGGTATTCTTCCTTCAGCTAAAACATGCATGTGGAACCCAAGTATGATCAACCATGTGAACGGGAGACGTGTTCAAATATGTCTCAGTTTTCCTCCCCTGGTGCTCGGGTGCAACATTCCAGACGCTTTACTAACACTCTCCCCACTTGGAGAGTCAGCGCCTTTAACCTCCTGTTTGGCCCAGTTTGCAATTTCTGCGGAAGATGAACAGGAATAGCGAGAACCAATGAGAGGCTAGCTGGAGGTGTCTGGACGGGCAAATTTAACTCTCATTTCCCACCAGGAAGAGGAATTAACCAAAGGCTCAGCATGCCGGGCCGGAATCAGATTAGGGCCTGAAGCCATCCTGCGGTGTTGCGGCCAGGTCACAAGAAAGCGAGTTGAAGAAAGGAGCTCAGGGGCACTGTAATTCACAAACCTGCAGAGTTATAAATGACAGGTATCGTCCAAAAATAGACTGAAGTAAGGCTGCCAAGAGGACTTGAAATCGGGGCAGAATTGCAGGAAACCGATTTCAGGAGGTAGACTGGAATTGCATTGAAAGTATAGGAAAAGAGGCAGAACGTCCACAATGATGCACTTGGCCAAAAAGGGCGTATGCGTTTTTTCCTGAATATATTCAGAAAAAAACGCATACGCCCTTTTTGGCCAACCAAGCAAGCTTGCAAAGGAAATCTGCACTACAATGAAGTCTCACTTCCCCCCGGTCAATAGGGGCCATCTGAAAAAAGTGTAAAATCCAGAAAGGCAGGACAGGCCATGGAGAACTGGGAGCCTTGTTATGCTGATGGGCGGGATGTAAATTGCCAACAACCACTCGGGAGAAGTGTATGGTGTTTCCTGAAACATCTAAAAAACAAAGCAACAGAACCTAGGGCACTTCCACTTATGGTCCTATAGCTTAGGGAAATTAAAATCAAAAAGACACAGCCACCCCAAAGTTTGGAACGGCTCTGTTTACAAGAACCTCGTTTACAGTACAAGTTCAACATTGCAGAAAGTGAAAAATGGATAAAGAAGTTGTGGTATTTACTTACAAAGCAATATCACTCAGCAATGAAATCTGTGTCATCAGGCCCTTAGCAGCACAATGAGTGGATTCAGGTATGATGATTCTAACTGAAGTAAGTCACACAGAAAAAGAAACATCATAAGATATCAGTAATACACGGAATGGAAACTTGGCTACACAGGAACTGAATTACAGAACAGAACAGGGTCTCAAATTTAGAAAACGAACTTATGCTTGCTTAAGGGTAAAGGTGAGTTGGGGTGCTGCATAAAACCAGAGATTGAAATGAGCACAGATAAAGTTCCTTAAGTCAAATATGGAATAGACAAGAGCTACTCCTTGCTCAACGAAATGGACTCAACACCGCATATTAAACGCCTAAGAATGTACCTGACTAGTAAGTATCGTAAAACCTATGGATTGCTATGTCTCCAAAAGAGAATCAAGCATGTGTACAGGGGCATAAACGCAGCAGTGATAGGATAGGAGAGGTTCGGTGAGCAAATGAAGACCCTTTGAAGTCATATTGCATGGTACCCATTCCACGGGTCTCAACTCTCCAGGTTTAAGGTATTCTTCCTTCAGCTAAAACATGCATGTGGAACCCAAGTATGATCAACCATGTGAACGGGAGACGTGTTCAAATATGTCTCAGTTTTCCTCCCCTGGTACTCGGGTGCAACATTCCAGACGCTTTACTAACACTCTCCCCACTTGGAGAGTCAGCGCCTTTAACCTCCTGTTTGGCCCACTTTGCAATTTCTGCGGAAGATGAACAGGAATAGCGAGAACCAATGAGAGGCTAGCTGGAGGTGTCTGGACGGTCAAATTTAACTCTCATTTCCCACCAGGAAGAGGAAATAACCAAAGGCTCAGCGTGCCGTACCGGAACCAGATTAGGGCCTGAAGCCATCCTGCGGTGTTGCGGCCAGCTCAAAAGAAAGCGAGTTGAAGAAAGGAGCTCAGGGGCACTGTAATTCACAAACCTGCAGAGTTATAAATGACAGCTATCGTCCAAAAATAGACTGAAGTAAGGCTGCCAAGAGGACTTGAAAGCGGGGCAGAATTGCAGGAAACCGATTTCAGGAGGTAGACTGGAATTGCATTGAAAGCATAGGAAAAGAGGCAGAACGTCCACAATGATGCACTTGGCCAAAAAGGGCGTATGCGTTTTTTCCTGAATATATTCAGGAAAAAACGCATACGCCCTTTTTGGCCAACCAAGCAAGCTTGCAAAGGAAATCTGCACTACAATGAAGTCTCACTTCCCCCCGGTCAAAAGGGCCATCTGAAAAAAGTGTAAAATCCAGAAAGGCAGGACAGGCCATGGAGAACAGGGAGCCTTGTTATGCTGATGGGCGGGATGTAAATTGCCAACAGACACTCGGGAGAAGTGTATGGTGTTTCCTGAAACATCTAAAAAACAAAGCAACAGAGCCTAGGGCACTTCCACTTATGGTCCTATAGCTTAGGGAAATTAAAATCAAAAAGACACAGCCACCCCAAAGTTTGGGACACCTCTGTTTACAAGAACCTCGTTTGCAGTACAAGTTCAACATCGCAGAAAGTGAAAAATGGATAAAGAAGTTGTGGTATTTACTTACAAAGCAATATCACTCAGCAATGAAATCTATGTCATCAGGCCCTTAGCATCACAATGAGTGGATTCAGGTATGGTGATTCTAACTGAAATAAGTCACACAGAAAAAGAAACATCATAAGATATCAGTAATACACGGAATGTAAACTTGGCTACACAGGAACTGAATTACAGAACAGAACAGGGTCTCAAATTTAGAAAACCAACTTATGCTTGCTTAAGGGGAAAGGTGAGTTGGGGTGCTGCATAAAACCAGAGATTGAAATGAGCACAGATAAAGTTCCTTAAGTCAAATATGGAATAGACAAGAGCTACTCCTTGCTCAACGAAATGGACTCAACACCGCATATTAAACGCCTAAGAATGTACCTGACTAGTAAGTATCTTAAAACCTATGGATTGCTATGTCTCCGAAAGAGAATCAAGCATGTGTACAGGGGCATAAACGCAGCAGTGATAGGATTGGAGAGGTTCGGTGAGCAAATGAAGACCCTTTGAAGTCATACTGCATGGTACCCATTACACGGGTCTCAACTCTCCAGGTTTAAGGTATTCTTCCTTCAGCTAAAACATGCATGTGGAACCCAAGTATGATCAACCATGTGAACGGGAGACGTGTTCAAATATGTCTCAGTTTTCCTCCCCTGGTACTCGGGTGCAACATTCCAGACGCTTTACTAACACTCTCCCCACTTGGAGAGTCAGCGCCTTTAACCTCCTGTTTGGCCCACTTTGCAATTTCTGCGGAAGATGAACAGGAATAGCGAGAACCAATGAGAGGCTAGCTGGAGGTGTCTGGACGGTCAAATTTAACTCTCATTTCCCACCAGGAAGAGGAAATAACCAAAGGCTCAGCGTGCCGTACCGGAACCAGATTAGGGCCTGAAGCCATCCTGCGGTGTTGCGGCCAGCTCAAAAGAAAGCGAGTTGAAGAAAGGAGCTCAGGGGCACTGTAATTCACAAACCTGCAGAGTTATAAATGACAGCTATCGTCCAAAAATAGACTGAAGTAAGGCTGCCAAGAGGACTTGAAAGCGGGGCAGAATTGCAGGAAACCGATTTCAGGAGGTAGACTGAAATTGCATTGAAAGCATAGGAAAAGAGGCAGAACGTCCACAATGATGCACTTGGCCAAAAAGGGCGTATGCGTTTTTTCCTGAATATATTCAGGAAAAAACGCATACGCCCTTTTTGGCCAACCAAGCAAGCTTGCAAAGGAAATCTGCACTACAATGAAGTCTCACTTCCCCCCGGTCAAAAGGGCCATCTGAAAAAAGTGTAAAATCCAGAAAGGCAGGACAGGCCATGGAGAACAGGGAGCCTTGTTATGCTGATGGGCGGGATGTAAATTGCCAACAGACACTCGGGAGAAGTGTATGGTGTTTCCTGAAACATCTAAAAAACAAAGCAACAGAGCCTAGGGCACTTCCACTTATGGTCCTATAGCTTAGGGAAATTAAAATCAAAAAGACACAGCCACCCCAAAGTTTGGGACACCTCTGTTTACAAGAACCTCGTTTGCAGTACAAGTTCAACATCGCAGAAAGTGAAAAATGGATAAAGAAGTTGTGGTATTTACTTACAAAGCAATATCACTCAGCAATGAAATCTATGTCATCAGGCCCTTAGCATCACAATGAGTGGATTCAGGTATGGTGATTCTAACTGAAATAAGTCACACAGAAAAAGAAACATCATAAGATATCAGTAATACACGGAATGTAAACTTGGCTACACAGGAACTGAATTACAGAACAGAACAGGGTCTCAAATTTAGAAAACCAACTTATGCTTGCTTAAGGGGAAAGGTGAGTTGGGGTGCTGCATAAAACCAGAGATTGAAATGAGCACAGATAAAGTTCCTTAAGTCAAATATGGAATAGACAAGAGCTACTCCTTGCTCAACGAAATGGACTCAACACCGCATATTAAACGCCTAAGAATGTACCTGACTAGTAAGTATCTTAAAACCTATGGATTGCTATGTCTCCGAAAGAGAATCAAGCATGTGTACAGGGGCATAAACGCAGCAGTGATAGGATTGGAGAGGTTCGGTGAGCAAATGAAGACCCTTTGAAGTCATACTGCATGGTACCCATTACACGGGTCTCAACTCTCCAGGTTTAAGGTATTCTTCCTTCAGCTAAAACATGCATGTGGAACCCAAGTATGATCAACCATGTGAACGGGAGACGTGTTCAAATATGTCTCAGTTTTCCTCCCCTGGTACTCGGGTGCAACATTCCAGACGCTTTACTAACACTCTCCCCACTTGGAGAGTCAGCGCCTTTAACCTCCTGTTTGGCCCAGTTTCCAATTTCTGCGGAAGATGAACAGGAATAGCGAGAACCAATGAGAGGCTAGCTGGAGGTGTCTGGACGGGCAAATTTAACTCTCATTTCCCACCAGAAAGAGGAAATAACCAAAGGCTCAGCGTGCCGTACCGGAACCAGATTAGGGCCTGAAGCCATCCTGCGGTGTTGCGGCCAGCTCAAATGAAAGCGAGTTGAAGAAAGGAGCTCAGGGGCACTGTAATTCACAAACCTGCAGAGTTATAAATGACAGCTATCGTCCAAAAATAGACTGAAGTAAGGCTGCCAAGAGGACTTGAAAGCGGGGCAGAATTGCAGGAAACCGATTTCAGGAGGTAGACTGGAATTGCATTGAAAGCATAGGAAAAGAGGCAGAACGTCCACAATGATGCACTTGGCCAAAAAGGGCGTATGCGTTTTTTCCTGAATATATTCAGGAAAAAACGCATACGCCCTTTTTGGCCAACCAAGCAAGCTTGCAAAGGAAATCTGCACTACAATGAAGTCTCACTTCCCCCCGGTCAAAAGGGCCATCTGAAAAAAGTGTAAAATCCAGAAAGGCAGGACAGGCCATGGAGAACTGGGAGCCTTGTTATGCTGATGGGCGGGATGTAAATTGCCAACAACCACTCGGGAGAAGTGTATGGTGTTTCCTGAAACATCTAAAAAACAAAGCAACAGAACCTAGGGCACTTCCACTTATGGTCCTATAGCTTAGGGAAATTAAAATCAAAAAGACACAGCCACCCCAAAGTTTGGAACGGCTCTGTTTACAAGAACCTCGTTTACAGTACAAGTTCAACATCGCAGAAAGTGAAAAATGGATAAAGAACTTGTGGTACTTACGTACAATGCAGTATCACTCAGCAATGAAATCTATGTCATAAGGCCCGTAGCAGCATAATGAGTAGATTCAGGTACGATGATTCTAACTGAAATAAGTCACACAGAAAAAGAAACATCATAAGATATCACTAATACACGGAATGTAAACTTGGCTACACAGGAATTGAATTCCAAAACAGAACAGGTTCTCAAATTTAGAAAACCAACTTATGCTTGCTTAAGGGGAAAGGTGAGTTGGGTTGCTGCATAAAACCAGAGATTGAAATGAGCACAGATAAAGTTCCTTAAGTCAAATATGGAATAGACAAGAGCTACTCCTTGCTCAACGAAATGGACTCAACACCGCATATTAAACGCCTAAGAATGTACCTGACTAGTAAGTATCTTAAAACCTATGGATTGCTATGTCTCCGAAAGAGAATCAAGCATGCGTACAGGGGCATAAACGCAGCAGTGATAGGATTGGAGAGGTTCGGTGAGCAAATGAAGACCCTTTGAAGTCATATTGCATGGTACCCATTCCACGGGTCTCAACTCTCCAGGTTTAAGGTATTCTTCCTTCAGCTAAAACATGCATGTGGAACCCAAGTATGATCAACCATGTGAACGGGAGACGTGTTCAAATATGTCTCAGTTTTCCTCCCCTGGTGCTCGGGTGCAACATTCCAGACGCTTTACTAACACTCTCCCCACTTGGAGAGTCAGCGCCTTTAACCTCCTGTTTGGCCCAGTTTGCAATTTCTGCGGAAGATGAACAGGAATAGCGAGAACCAATGAGAGGCTAGCTGGAGGTGTCTGGACGGGCAAATTTAACTCTCATTTCCCACCAGGAAGAGGAATTAACCAAAGGCTCAGCATGCCGGGCCGGAATCAGATTAGGGCCTGAAGCCATCCTGCGGTGTTGCGGCCAGGTCACAAGAAAGCGAGTTGAAGAAAGGAGCTCAGGGGCACTGTAATTCACAAACCTGCAGAGTTATAAATGACAGGTATCGTCCAAAAATAGACTGAAGTAAGGCTGCCAAGAGGACTTGAAATCGGGGCAGAATTGCAGGAAACCGATTTCAGGAGGTAGACTGGAATTGCATTGAAAGTATAGGAAAAGAGGCAGAACGTCCACAATGATGCACTTGGCCAAAAAGGGCGTATGCGTTTTTTCCTGAATATATTCAGGAAAAAACGCATACGCCCTTTTTGGCCAACCAAGCAAGCTTGCAAAGGAAATCTGCACTACAATGAAGTCTCACTTCCCCCCGGTCAATAGGGGCCATCTGAAAAAAGTGTAAAATCCAGAAAGGCAGGACAGGCCATGGAGAACTGGGAGCCTTGTTATGCTGATGGGCGGGATGTAAATTGCCAACAACCACTCGGGAGAAGTGTATGGTGTTTCCTGAAACATCTAAAAAACAAAGCAACAGAACCTAGGGCACTTCCACTTATGGTCCTATAGCTTAGGGAAATTAAAATCAAAAAGACACAGCCACCCCAAAGTTTGGAACGGCTCTGTTTACAAGAACCTCGTTTACAGTACAAGTTCAACATTGCAGAAAGTGAAAAATGGATAAAGAAGTTGTGGTATTTACTTACAAAGCAATATCACTCAGCAATGAAATCTGTGTCATCAGGCCCTTAGCAGCACAATGAGTGGATTCAGGTATGATGATTCTAACTGAAGTAAGTCACACAGAAAAAGAAACATCATAAGATATCAGTAATACACGGAATGGAAACTTGGCTACACAGGAACTGAATTACAGAACAGAACAGGGTCTCAAATTTAGAAAACGAACTTATGCTTGCTTAAGGGTAAAGGTGAGTTGGGGTGCTGCATAAAACCAGAGATTGAAATGAGCACAGATAAAGTTCCTTAAGTCAAATATGGAATAGACAAGAGCTACTCCTTGCTCAACGAAATGGACTCAACACCGCATATTAAACGCCTAAGAATGTACCTGACTAGTAAGTATCGTAAAACCTATGGATTGCTATGTCTCCAAAAGAGAATCAAGCATGTGTACAGGGGCATAAACGCAGCAGTGATAGGATAGGAGAGGTTCGGTGAGCAAATGAAGACCCTTTGAAGTCATATTGCATGGTACCCATTCCACGGGTCTCAACTCTCCAGGTTTAAGGTATTCTTCCTTCAGCTAAAACATGCATGTGGAACCCAAGTATGATCAACCATGTGAACGGGAGACGTGTTCAAATATGTCTCAGTTTTCCTCCCCTGGTACTCGGGTGCAACATTCCAGACGCTTTACTAACACTCTCCCCACTTGGAGAGTCAGCGCCTTTAACCTCCTGTTTGGCCCACTTTGCAATTTCTGCGGAAGATGAACAGGAATAGCGAGAACCAATGAGAGGCTAGCTGGAGGTGTCTGGACGGTCAAATTTAACTCTCATTTCCCACCAGGAAGAGGAAATAACCAAAGGCTCAGCGTGCCGTACCGGAACCAGATTAGGGCCTGAAGCCATCCTGCGGTGTTGCGGCCAGCTCAAAAGAAAGCGAGTTGAAGAAAGGAGCTCAGGGGCACTGTAATTCACAAACCTGCAGAGTTATAAATGACAGCTATCGTCCAAAAATAGACTGAAGTAAGGCTGCCAAGAGGACTTGAAAGCGGGGCAGAATTGCAGGAAACCGATTTCAGGAGGTAGACTGGAATTGCATTGAAAGCATAGGAAAAGAGGCAGAACGTCCACAATGATGCACTTGGCCAAAAAGGGCGTATGCGTTTTTTCCTGAATATATTCAGGAAAAAACGCATACGCCCTTTTTGGCCAACCAAGCAAGCTTGCAAAGGAAATCTGCACTACAATGAAGTCTCACTTCCCCCCGGTCAAAAGGGCCATCTGAAAAAAGTGTAAAATCCAGAAAGGCAGGACAGGCCATGGAGAACAGGGAGCCTTGTTATGCTGATGGGCGGGATGTAAATTGCCAACAGACACTCGGGAGAAGTGTATGGTGTTTCCTGAAACATCTAAAAAACAAAGCAACAGAGCCTAGGGCACTTCCACTTATGGTCCTATAGCTTAGGGAAATTAAAATCAAAAAGACACAGCCACCCCAAAGTTTGGGACACCTCTGTTTACAAGAACCTCGTTTGCAGTACAAGTTCAACATCGCAGAAAGTGAAAAATGGATAAAGAAGTTGTGGTATTTACTTACAAAGCAATATCACTCAGCAATGAAATCTATGTCATCAGGCCCTTAGCATCACAATGAGTGGATTCAGGTATGGTGATTCTAACTGAAATAAGTCACACAGAAAAAGAAACATCATAAGATATCAGTAATACACGGAATGTAAACTTGGCTACACAGGAACTGAATTACAGAACAGAACAGGGTCTCAAATTTAGAAAACCAACTTATGCTTGCTTAAGGGGAAAGGTGAGTTGGGGTGCTGCATAAAACCAGAGATTGAAATGAGCACAGATAAAGTTCCTTAAGTCAAATATGGAATAGACAAGAGCTACTCCTTGCTCAACGAAATGGACTCAACACCGCATATTAAACGCCTAAGAATGTACCTGACTAGTAAGTATCTTAAAACCTATGGATTGCTATGTCTCCGAAAGAGAATCAAGCATGTGTACAGGGGCATAAACGCAGCAGTGATAGGATTGGAGAGGTTCGGTGAGCAAATGAAGACCCTTTGAAGTCATACTGCATGGTACCCATTACACGGGTCTCAACTCTCCAGGTTTAAGGTATTCTTCCTTCAGCTAAAACATGCATGTGGAACCCAAGTATGATCAACCATGTGAACGGGAGACGTGTTCAAATATGTCTCAGTTTTCCTCCCCTGGTACTCGGGTGCAACATTCCAGACGCTTTACTAACACTCTCCCCACTTGGAGAGTCAGCGCCTTTAACCTCCTGTTTGGCCCACTTTGCAATTTCTGCGGAAGATGAACAGGAATAGCGAGAACCAATGAGAGGCTAGCTGGAGGTGTCTGGACGGTCAAATTTAACTCTCATTTCCCACCAGGAAGAGGAAATAACCAAAGGCTCAGCGTGCCGTACCGGAACCAGATTAGGGCCTGAAGCCATCCTGCGGTGTTGCGGCCAGCTCAAAAGAAAGCGAGTTGAAGAAAGGAGCTCAGGGGCACTGTAATTCACAAACCTGCAGAGTTATAAATGACAGCTATCGTCCAAAAATAGACTGAAGTAAGGCTGCCAAGAGGACTTGAAAGCGGGGCAGAATTGCAGGAAACCGATTTCAGGAGGTAGACTGGAATTGCATTGAAAGCATAGGAAAAGAGGCAGAACGTCCACAATGATGCACTTGGCCAAAAAGGGCGTATGCGTTTTTTCCTGAATATATTCAGGAAAAAACGCATACGCCCTTTTTGGCCAACCAAGCAAGCTTGCAAAGGAAATCTGCACTACAATGAAGTCTCACTTCCCCCCGGTCAAAAGGGCCATCTGAAAAAAGTGTAAAATCCAGAAAGGCAGGACAGGCCATGGAGAACAGGGAGCCTTGTTATGCTGATGGGCGGGATGTAAATTGCCAACAGACACTCGGGAGAAGTGTATGGTGTTTCCTGAAACATCTAAAAAACAAAGCAACAGAGCCTAGGGCATTTCCACTTATGGTCCTATAGCTTAGGGAAATTAAAATCAAAAAGACACAGCCACCCCAAAGTTTGGGACACCTCTGTTTACAAGAACCTCGTTTGCAGTACAAGTTCAACATCGCAGAAAGTGAAAAATGGATAAAGAAGTTGTGGTATTTACTTACAAAGCAATATCACTCAGCAATGAAATCTATGTCATCAGGCCCTTAGCATCACAATGAGTGGATTCAGGTATGGTGATTCTAACTGAAATAAGTCACACAGAAAAAGAAACATCATAAGATATCAGTAATACACGGAATGTAAACTTGGCTACACAGGAACTGAATTACAGAACAGAACAGGGTCTCAAATTTAGAAAACCAACTTATGCTTGCTTAAGGGGAAAGGTGAGTTGGGGTGCTGCATAAAACCAGAGATTGAAATGAGCACAGATAAAGTTCCTTAAGTCAAATATGGAATAGACAAGAGCTACTCCTTGCTCAACGAAATGGACTCAACACCGCATATTAAACGCCTAAGAATGTACCTGACTAGTAAGTATCTTAAAACCTATGGATTGCTATGTCTCCGAAAGAGAATCAAGCATGTGTACAGGGGCATAAACGCAGCAGTGATAGGATTGGAGAGGTTCGGTGAGCAAATGAAGACCCTTTGAAGTCATACTGCATGGTACCCATTACACGGGTCTCAACTCTCCAGGTTTAAGGTATTCTTCCTTCAGCTAAAACATGCATGTGGAACCCAAGTATGATCAACCATGTGAACGGGAGACGTGTTCAAATATGTCTCAGTTTTCCTCCCCTGGTACTCGGGTGCAACATTCCAGACGCTTTACTAACACTCTCCCCACTTGGAGAGTCAGCGCCTTTAACCTCCTGTTTGGCCCAGTTTCCAATTTCTGCGGAAGATGAACAGGAATAGCGAGAACCAATGAGAGGCTAGCTGGAGGTGTCTGGACGGGCAAATTTAACTCTCATTTCCCACCAGAAAGAGGAAATAACCAAAGGCTCAGCGTGCCGTACCGGAACCAGATTAGGGCCTGAAGCCATCCTGCGGTGTTGCGGCCAGCTCAAATGAAAGCGAGTTGAAGAAAGGAGCTCAGGGGCACTGTAATTCACAAACCTGCAGAGTTATAAATGACAGCTATCGTCCAAAAATAGACTGAAGTAAGGCTGCCAAGAGGACTTGAAAGCGGGGCAGAATTGCAGGAAACCGATTTCAGGAGGTAGACTGGAATTGCATTGAAAGCATAGGAAAAGAGGCAGAACGTCCACAATGATGCACTTGGCCAAAAAGGGCGTATGCGTTTTTTCCTGAATATATTCAGGAAAAAACGCATACGCCCTTTTTGGCCAACCAAGCAAGCTTGCAAAGGAAATCTGCACTACAATGAAGTCTCACTTCCCCCCGGTCAAAAGGGCCATCTGAAAAAAGTGTAAAATCCAGAAAGGCAGGACAGGCCATGGAGAACTGGGAGCCTTGTTATGCTGATGGGCGGGATGTAAATTGCCAACAACCACTCGGGAGAAGTGTATGGTGTTTCCTGAAACATCTAAAAAACAAAGCAACAGAACCTAGGGCACTTCCACTTATGGTCCTATAGCTTAGGGAAATTAAAATCAAAAAGACACAGCCACCCCAAAGTTTGGAACGGCTCTGTTTACAAGAACCTCGTTTACAGTACAAGTTCAACATCGCAGAAAGTGAAAAATGGATAAAGAACTTGTGGTACTTACGTACAATGCAGTATCACTCAGCAATGAAATCTATGTCATAAGGCCCGTAGCAGCATAATGAGTAGATTCAGGTACGATGATTCTAACTGAAATAAGTCACACAGAAAAAGAAACATCATAAGATATCACTAATACACGGAATGTAAACTTGGCTACACAGGAATTGAATTCCAAAACAGAACAGGTTCTCAAATTTAGAAAACCAACTTATGCTTGCTTAAGGGGAAAGGTGAGTTGGGTTGCTGCATAAAACCAGAGATTGAAATGAGCACAGATAAAGTTCCTTAAGTCAAATATGGAATAGACAAGAGCTACTCCTTGCTCAACGAAATGGACTCAACACCGCATATTAAACGCCTAAGAATGTACCTGACTAGTAAGTATCTTAAAACCTATGGATTGCTATGTCTCCGAAAGAGAATCAAGCATGCGTACAGGGGCATAAACGCAGCAGTGATAGGATTGGAGAGGTTCGGTGAGCAAATGAAGACCCTTTGAAGTCATATTGCATGGTACCCATTCCACGGGTCTCAACTCTCCAGGTTTAAGGTATTCTTCCTTCAGCTAAAACATGCATGTGGAACCCAAGTATGATCAACCATGTGAACGGGAGACGTGTTCAAATATGTCTCAGTTTTCCTCCCCTGGTACTCGGGTGCAACATTCCAGACACTTTACTAACACTCTCCCCACTTGGAGAGTCAGCGCCTTTAACCTCCTCTAAGGCCCAGTTTGCAATTTCTGCGGAAGATGAACAGGAATAGCGAGAACCAATGAGAGACTAGCTGGAGGTGTCTGGACAGGCAAATTTAACTCTCATTTCCCACCAGGAAGAGGAAATAACCAAAGGCTCAGCGTGCCGTGCCGGAACCAGATTAGGGCCTGAAGCCATCCTGCGGTGTTGCGGCCAGGTCACAAGAAAGCGAGTTGAAGAAAGGAGCTCAGGGGCACTGTAATTCACAAACCTGCAGCGTTATAAATGACAGCTATCGTCCAAAAATAGACTGAAGTAAGGCTGCCAAGAGGACTTGAAAGCGGGGCAGAATTGCAGGAAACCAATTTCAGGAGGTAGACTGGAATTGCATTGAAAGCATAGGAAAAGAGGCAGAACGTCCACAATGATGCACTTGGCCAAAAAGGGCGTATGCGTTTTTTCCTGAATATATTCAGGAAAAAACGCATACGCCCTTTTTGGCCAACCAAGCAAGCTTGCAAAGGAAATCTGCACTACAATGAAGTCTCACTTCCCCCAGGTCAAAAGGGCCATCTGAAAAAAGTGTAAAATCCAGAAAGGCAGGACAGGCCATGGAGACTGGGAGCCTTGTTATGCTGATGGGCGGGATGTAAATTGCCAACAACCACTCGGGAGAAGTGTATGGTGTTTCCTGAAACATCTAAAAAACAAAGCAACAGAACCTAGGGCACTTCCACTTATGGTCCTATAGCTTAGGGAAATTAAAATCAAAAAGACACAGCCACCCCAAAGTTTGGAACGGCTCTGTTTACAAGAACCTCGTTTACAGTACAAGTTCAACATCGCAGAAAGTGAAAAATGGATAAAGAAGTTGTGGTATTTACTTACAAAGCAATATCACTCAGCAATGAAATCTGTGTCATCAGGCCCTTAGCAGCACAATGAGTGGATTCAGGTATGATGATTCTAACTGAAGTAAGTCACACAGAAAAAGAAACATCATAAGATATCAGTAATACACGGAATGTAAACTTGGCTACACAGGAACGGAATTACAGAACAGAACAGGGTCTCAAGTTCAGAAAACCAACTTATGCTTGCTTAAGGGTAAAGGTGAGTTGGGGTGCTGCATAAAACCAGAGATTGAAATGAGCACAGATAAAGTTCCTTAAGTCAAATATGGAATAGACAAGAGCTACTCCTTGCTCAACGAAATGGACTCAACACCGCATATTAAACGCCTAAGAATGTACCTGACTAGTAAGTATCTTAAAACCTATGGATTGCTATGTCTCCGAAAGACAATCAAGCATGTGTACAGGGGCATAAACACAGCAGTGATAGGATTGGAGAGGTTCGGTGAGCAAATGAAGACCCTTTGAAGTCATATTGCATGGTACCCATTACACGGGTCTCAACTCTCCAGGTTTAAGGTATTCTTCCTTCAGCTAAAACATGCATGTGGAACCCAAGTATGATCAACCATGTGAACGGGAGACGTGTTCAAATATGTCTCAGTTTTCCTCCCCTGGTACTCGGGTGCAACATTCCAGACGCTTTACTAACACTCTCCCCACTTGGAGAGTCAGTCCCTTTAACCTCCTGTTTGGCCCAGTTTGCAATTTCTGCGGAAGATGAACAGGAATAGCGAGAACCAATGAGAGGCTAGCTGGAGGTGTCTGGACGGGCAAATTTAACTCTCATTTCCCACCAGGAAGCGGAATTAACCAAAGGCTCAGCGTGCCGTGCCGGAACCAGATTAGGGCCTGAAGCCATCCTGCGGTGTTGCGGCCAGGTCACAAGAAAGCGAGTTGAAGAAAGGAGCTCAGGGGCACTGTAATTCACAAACCTGCAGAGTTATAAATGACAGCTATTGTCCAAAAATAGACTGAAGTAAGGCTGCCAAGAGGACTTGAAAGCGGGGCAGAATTGCAGGAAACCGATTTCAGGAGGTAGACTGGAATTGCATTGAAAGCATAGGAAAAGAGGCAGAACGTCCACAATGATGCACTTGGCCAAAAAGGGCGTATGCGTTTTTTCCTGAATATATTCAGGAAAACACGCATACGCACTTTTTGGCCAACCAAGCAAGCTTGCAAAGGAAATCTGCACTACAATGAAGTCTCACTTCCCCCGCTCAAAAGGGCCATCTGAAAAAAGTGTAAAATCCAGAAAGGCAGGACAGGCCATGGAGAACGGGGAGCCTTGTTATGCTGATGGGCGGGATGTAAATTGCCAACAACCACTCGGGAGAAGTGTATGGTGTTTCCTGAAACATCTAAAAAACAAACAACAGAGCCTAGGGCACATCCACTTATGGTCCTATAGCTTAGGGAAATTAAAATGAAAAAGACACAGCCACCCCAAAGTTTGGGACGCCTCCGTTTACAAGAACGTCGTTTACCGTACAAGTTCAATATCACAGAAAGTGAAAAATGGATAAAGAACTTGTGGTACTTACGTACAATGCAGTATCACTCAGCAATGAAATCTATGTCATCAGGCCCGTAGCAGCATAATGAGTGGATTCAGGTACGATGATTCTAACTGCAATAAGTCACACAGAAAAAGAAACATCATAAGATATCACTAATACACGGAATGTAAATCTGGCTACACAGGAACTGCCTTCCAAAACAGAACAGGGTCTCAAATTTAGAAAACCAACTTATGCTTGCTTAAGGGGAAAGGTGAGTTGGGGTGCTGCATAAAACCAGAGATTGAAATGAGCACAGATAAAGTTCCTTAAGTCAAATATGGAATAGACAAGAGCTACTCCTTGCTCAACGAAATGGACTCAACACCGCATATTAAACGCCTAAGAATGTACCTGACTAGTAAGTATCGTAAAACCTATGGATTGCTATGTCTCCAAAAGAGAATCAAGCATGTGTACAGGGGCATAAACGCAGCAGTGATAGGATTGGACAGGTTCGGTGAGCAAATGAAGACCCTTTGAAGTCATATTGCATGGACCCATTACACGGGTCTCAACATTCCAGGTTTAAGGTATTCTTCCTTCAGCTAAAACATGCATGTGGAACACAAGTATGATCAACCATGTGAACGGGAGACGTGTTCAAATATGTCTCAGTTTTCCTCCCCTGGTACTCGGGTGCAACATTCCAGACGCTTTACTAACACTCTCCCCACTTGGAGAGTCAGCGCCTTTAACCTCCTGTTTGGCCCAGTTTGCAATTTCTGCGGAAGATGAACAGGAATAGCAAGAACCAATGAGAGACTAGCTGGAGGTGTCTGGACGGGCAAATTTAACTCTCATTTCCCACGAGGAAGAGGAAATAACCAAAGGCTCAGCGTGCCGGGCCGGAACCAGATTAGGGCCTGAAGCCATCCTGCGGTGTTGCGGCCAGGTCACAAGAAAGCGAGTTGAAGAAAGGAGCTCAGGGGCACTGTAATTCACAAACCTGCAGAGTTATAAATGACAGCTATCGTCCAAAAATAGACTGAAGTAAGGCTGCCAAGAGGACTTGAAAGCGGGGCAGAATTGCAGGAAACCGATTTCAGGAGGTAGACTGGAATTGCATTGAAAGCATAGGAAAAGAGGCAGAACGTCCACAATGATGCACTTGGCCAAAAAGGGCGTATGCGTTTTTTCCTGAATATATTCAGGAAAAAACGCATACGCGCTTTTTGGCCAACCAAGCAAGCTTGCAAAGGAAATCTGCACTACAATGAAGTCTCACTTCCCCCCGGTCAAAAGGGCCATCTGAAAAAAGTGTAAAATCCAGAAAGGCAACAGGCCATGGAGAACTGGGAGCCTTGTTATGCTGATGGGCGGGATTTAAATTGCCAACAACCACTCGGGAGAAGTGTATGGTGTTTCCTGAAACATCTAAAAAACAAAGCAACAGAGCCTAGGGCACTTCCACTTATGTTCCTATAGCTTAGGGAAATTAAAATCAAAAAGACACAGCCACCCCAAAGTTTGGAACGGCTCTGTTTACAAGAACCTCGTTTACAGTACAAGTTCAACATCGCAGAAAGTGAAAAATGGATAAAGAAGTTGTGGTATTTATTTACAAAGCAATATCACTCAGCAATGAAATCTGTGTCATCAGGCCCTTAGCAGCACAATGAGTGGATTCAGGTATGATGATTCTAACTGAAATAAGTCACACAGAAAAAGAAACATCATAAGATATCAGTAATACACGGAATGTAAACTTGGCTACACAGGAACTGAATTACAGAACAGAACAGGGTCTCAAATTTAGAAAACCAACTTATGCTTGCTTAAGGGGAAAGGTGAGTTGGGGTGCTGCATAAAACCAGAGATTGAAATGAGCACAGATAAAGTTCCTTAAGTCAAATATGGAATAGACAAGAGCTACTCCTTGCTCAACGAAATGGACTCAACACCGCATATTGAACGCCTAAGAATGTACCTGACTAGTAAGTATCGTAAAACCTATGGATTGCTATGTCTCCAAAAGAGAATCAAGCATGTGTACAGGGGCATAAACGCAGCAGTGATAGGATTGGAGAGGTTCGGTGAGCAAATGAAGACCCTTTGAAGTCATATTGCATGGTACCCATTACACGGGTCTCAACTCTCCAGTTTTAAGGTATTCTTCCTTCAGCTAAAACATGCATGTGGAACCCAAGTATGATCAACCATGTGAACGGGAGACGTGTTCAAATATGTCTCAGTTTTCCTCCCCTGGTACTCGGGTGCAACATTCCAGACGCTTTACTAACACTCTCCCCACTTGGAGAGTCAGTCCCTTTAACCTCCTGTTTGGCCCAGTTTGCAATTTCTGCAGAAGATGAACAGGAATAGCGAGAACCAATGAGAGGCTAGCTGGAGGTGTCTGGACGGGCAAATTTAACTCTCATTTCCCACCAGGAAGAGGAATTAACCAAAGGCTCAGCATGCCATGCCGGAAACAGATTATGGCCTGAAGCCATCCTGCGGTGTTGCGGCCAGGTCACAAGAAAGCGAGTTGAAGAAAGGAGCTCAGGGGCACTGTAATTCACAAACCTGCAGAGTTATAAATGACAGCTATCGTCCAAAAATAGACTGAAGTAAGGCTGCCAAGAGGACTTGAAAGCGGGGCAGAATTGCAGGAAACCGATTTCAGGAGGTAGACTGGAATTGCATTGAAAGCATAGGAAAAGAGGCAGAACGTCCACAATGATGCACTTGGCCAAAAAGGGCGTATGCGTTTTTTCCTGAATATATTCAGGAAAACACGCATACGCCCTTTTTGGCCAACCAAGCAAGCTTGCAAAGGAAATCTGCACTACAATGAAGTCTCACTTCCCCCCGGTCAAAAGGGCCATCTGAAAAAAGTGTAAAATCCAGAAAGGCAACAGGCCATGGAGAACTGGGAGCCTTGTTATGCTGATGGGTGGGATGTAAATTGCCAACAGACACTCGGGAGAAGTGTATGGTGTTTCCTGAAACATCTAAAAAACAAAGCAACAGAGCCTAGGGCACTTCCACTTATGGTCCTATAGCTTAGGGAAATTAAAATCAAAAAGACACAGCCACCTCAAAGTTTGGGACGCCTCTGTTTACAAGAATCTCGTTTACCGTACAAGTTCAATATCACAGAAAGTGAAAAATGGATAAAGAACTTGTGGTACTTACGTACAATGCAGTATCACTCAGCAATGAAATCTATGTCATCAGGCCCATATCAGCATAATGAGTGGATTCAGGTACGATGATTCTAACTGAAATAAGTCACACAGAAAAAGAAACATCATAAGATATCACTAATAAACGGAATGTAAACTTGGCTACACAGGAACTGAATTCCAAAACAGAACAGGTTCTCAAATTTAGAAAACCAACTTATGCTTGCTTAAGGGGAAACGTGAGTTGGGTTGCTGCATAAAACCAGAGATTGAAATGAGCACAGATAAAGTTCCTTAAGCCAAATATGGAATAGACAAGAGCTACTCCTTGCTCAACGAAATGGACTCAACACCGCATATTAAACGCCTAAGAATGTACCTGACTAGTAAGTATCTTAAAACCTATGGATTGCTATTTCTCTGAAAGAGAATCAAGCATGTGTACAGGGGCATAAACGCAGCAGTGATAGGATTGGAGAGGTTCGGTGAGCAAATGAAGACCCTTTGAAGTCATATTGCATGGTACCCTTTCCACGGGTTTCAACTACCCAGGTTTAAGGTATTCTTCCTTCAGCTAAAACATGCATGTGGAACCTAGAGTATGATCAACCATGTGATTGGGAGATGTGTTCAAATATGTCTCAGTTTTCGTACCCTGGTACTCGGGTGCAACATTCCAGACGCTTTACTAACACTATCGCGACTTGGAGAGTCAGCGCCTTTAACCTCCTGTTTGGCCCAGTTTGCAGTTTCTGCGGAAGATGAACAGGAATAGCGAGAACCAATGAGAGACTAGCTGGAGGTGTCTGGACGGGCAAATTTAACTCTCATTTCCCACCAGAAAGAGGAAATAACCAAAGGCTCAGCGTGCCGTGCCGGAACCAGATTAGGGCCTGAAGCCATCCTGCGGTGTTGCGGCCAGCTCAAAAGAAAGCGAATTGAAGAAAGGAGCTCAGGCGCACTGTAATTCACAAACCTGCAGAGTTATAAATGACAGCTATCGTCCAAAAATACACTGAAGTAAGGCTGCCAAGAGGACTTGAAAGCAGGGCAGAATTGCAGGAAACCGATTTCAGGAGGTAGACTGGAATTGCATTGAAAGCATAGGAAAAGAGGCAGAACGTCCACAATGATGCACTTGGCCAAAAAGGGCGTATGCGTTTTTTCCTGAATATATTCAGGAAAAAACGCATACGCCCTTTTTGGCCAACCAAGCAAGCTTGCAAAGGAAATCTGCACTACAATGAAGTCTCACTTCCCCCCGGTCAAAAGGGCCATCTGAAAAAAGTGTGAAATCCAGAAAGGCAGGACAGGCCATGGAGAACTGGGAGTCTTGTTATGCTGATGGGCGGGATGTAAATTGCCAACAGACACTTGGGAGAAGTGTATGGTGTTTCCTGAAACATCTAAAAAACAAAGCAACAGAGCCTAGGGCACTGCCACTTATGGTCCTATAGCTTAGGGAAATTAAAATCAAAAAGACACAGCCACCCCAAAGTTTGGGACGCCTCTGTTTACAAGAACCTCGTTTACAGTACAAGTTCAACATCGCAGAAAGTGAAAAATGGATAAAGAAGTTGTGGTATTTACTTACAAAGCAATATCACTCAGCAATGAAATCTATGTCATCAGACCCTTAGCAGCACAATGAGTGGATTCAGGTATGATGATTCTAACTGAAATAAGTCACACAGAAAAAGAAACATCATAAGATATCAGTAATACACGGAATGTAAACTTGGCTACACAGGAACTGAATTACAGAACAGAACAGGGTCTCAAATTTAGAAAACCAACTTATGCTTGCTTAAGGGGAAAGGTGAGTTGGGGTGCTGCATAAAACCAGAGATTGAAATGAGCACAGATAAAGTTCCTTAAGCCAAATATGAAATAGACAAGAGCTACTCCTTGCTCAACGAAATGGACTCAACACCGCATATTAAACGCCAAAGAATGTACCTGACTAGTAAGTATCTTAAAACCTATAGACTGCTATGTCTCCGAAAGAGAATCAAGCATGTGTACAGGGGCATAAACGCAGCAGTGATAGGATTGGAGAGGTTCAGTGAGCAAATGAAGACCCTTTGAAGTCATATTGCATGGTACCCATTCCACGGGTTTCAACTACCAAGGTTTTAGGTATTCTTCCTTCAGCTAAAACATGCATGTGGAACCCAGAGTATGATCAACCATGTGATCGGGAGACGTGTTCAAATATGTCTCAGTTTTCCTCCCCTGGTACTCGGGTGCAACATTCCAGACGCTTTACTAACACTCTCCCCACTTGGAGAGTCAGTCCCTTTAACCTCCTGTTTGGCCCAGTTTGCAATTTCTGCAGAAGATGAACAGGAATAGCGAGAACCAATGAGAGGCTAGCTGGAGGTGTCTGGACGGGCAAATTTAACTCTCATTTCCCACCAGGAAGAGGAATTAACCAAAGGCTCAGCATGCCATGCCGGAAACAGATTATGGCCTGAAGCCATCCTGCGGTGTTGCGGCCAGGTCACAAGAAAGCGAGTTGAAGAAAGGAGCTCAGGGGCACTGTAATTCACAAACCTGCAGAGTTATAAATGACAGCTATCGTCCAAAAATAGACTGAAGTAAGGCTGCCAAGAGGACTTGAAAGCGGGGCAGAATTGCAGGAAACCGATTTCAGGAGGTAGACTGGAATTGCATTGAAAGCATAGGAAAAGAGGCAGAACGTCCACAATGATGCACTTGGCCAAAAAGGGCGTATGCGTTTTTTCCTGAATATATTCAGGAAAACACGCATACGCCCTTTTTGGCCAACCAAGCAAGCTTGCAAAGGAAATCTGCACTACAATGAAGTCTCACTTCCCCCCGGTCAAAAGGGCCATCTGAAAAAAGTGTAAAATCCAGAAAGGCAACAGGCCATGGAGAACTGGGAGCCTTGTTATGCTGATGGGTGGGATGTAAATTGCCAACAGACACTCGGGAGAAGTGTATGGTGTTTCCTGAAACATCTAAAAAACAAAGCAACAGAGCCTAGGGCACTTCCACTTATGGTCCTATAGCTTAGGGAAATTAAAATCAAAAAGACACAGCCACCTCAAAGTTTGGGACGCCTCTGTTTACAAGAATCTCGTTTACCGTACAAGTTCAATATCACAGAAAGTGAAAAATGGATAAAGAACTTGTGGTACTTACGTACAATGCAGTATCACTCAGCAATGAAATCTATGTCATCAGGCCCGTATCAGCATAATGAGTGGATTCAGGTACGATGATTCTAACTGAAATAAGTCACACAGAAAAAGAAACATCATAAGATATCACTAATAAACGGAATGTAAACTTGGCTACACAGGAACTGAATTCCAAAACAGAACAGGTTCTCAAATTTAGAAAACCAACTTATGCTTGCTTAAGGGGAAACGTGAGTTGGGTTGCTGCATAAAACCAGAGATTGAAATGAGCACAGATAAAGTTCCTTAAGCCAAATATGGAATAGACAAGAGCTACTCCTTGCTCAACGAAATGGACTCAACACCGCATATTAAACGCCTAAGAATGTACCTGACTAGTAAGTATCTTAAAACCTATGGATTGCTATTTCTCTGAAAGAGAATCAAGCATGTGTACAGGGGCATAAACGCAGCAGTGATAGGATTGGAGAGGTTCGGTGAGCAAATGAAGACCCTTTGAAGTCATATTGCATGGTACCCTTTCCACGGGTTTCAACTACCCAGGTTTAAGGTATTCTTCCTTCAGCTAAAACATGCATGTGGAACCTAGAGTATGATCAACCATGTGATTGGGAGATGTGTTCAAATATGTCTCAGTTTTCGTACCCTGGTACTCGGGTGCAACATTCCAGACGCTTTACTAACACTATCCCGACTTGGAGAGTCAGCGCCTTTAACCTCCTGTTTGGCCCAGTTTGCAGTTTCTGCGGAAGATGAACAGGAATAGCGAGAACCAATGAGAGACTAGCTGGAGGTGTCTGGACAGGCAAATTTAACTCTCATTTCCCACCATAAAGAGGAAATAACCAAAGGCTCAGTGTGCCGTGCCGGAACCAGATTAGGGCCTGAAGCCATCCTGCGGTGTTGCGGCCAGCTCAAAAGAAAGCGAATTGAAGAAAGGAGCTCAGGCGCACTGTAATTCACAAACCTGCAGAGTTATAAATGACAGCTATCGTCCAAAAATACACTGAAGTAAGGCTGCCAAGAGGACTTGAAAGCAGGGCAGAATTGCAGGAAACCGATTTCAGGAGGTAGACTGGAATTGCATTGAAAGCATAGGAAAAGAGGCAGAACGTCCACAATGATGCACTTGGCCAAAAAGGGCGTATGCGTTTTTTCCTGAATATATTCAGGAAAAAACGCATACGCCCTTTTTGGCCAACCAAGCAAGCTTGCAAAGGAAATCTGCACTACAATGAAGTCTCACTTCCCCCCGGTCAAAAGGGCCATCTGAAAAAAGTGTGAAATCCAGAAAGGCAGGACAGGCCATGGAGAACTGGGAGTCTTGTTATGCTGATGGGCGGGATGTAAATTGCCAACAGACACTTGGGAGAAGTGTATGGTGTTTCCTGAAACATCTAAAAAACAAAGCAACAGAGCCTAGGGCACTGCCACTTATGGTCCTATAGCTTAGGGAAATTAAAATCAAAAAGACACAGCCACCCCAAAGTTTGGGACGCCTCTGTTTACAAGAACCTCGTTTACAGTACAAGTTCAACATCGCAGAAAGTGAAAAATGGATAAAGAAGTTGTGGTATTTACTTACAAAGCAATATCACTCAGCAATGAAATCTATGTCATCAGACCCTTAGCAGCACAATGAGTGGATTCAGGTATGATGATTCTAACTGAAATAAGTCACACAGAAAAAGAAACATCATAAGATATCAGTAATACACGGAATGTAAACTTGGCTACACAGGAACTGAATTACAGAACAGAACAGGGTCTCAAATTTAGAAAACCAACTTATGCTTGCTTAAGGGGAAAGGTGAGTTGGGGTGCTGCATAAAACCAGAGATTGAAATGAGCACAGATAAAGTTCCTTAAGCCAAATATGAAATAGACAAGAGCTACTCCTTGCTCAACGAAATGGACTCAACACCGCATATTAAACGCCAAAGAATGTACCTGACTAGTAAGTATCTTAAAACCTATAGACTGCTATGTCTCCGAAAGAGAATCAAGCATGTGTACAGGGGCATAAACGCAGCAGTGATAGGATTGGAGAGGTTCGGTGAGCAAATGAAGACCCTTTGAAGTCATATTGCATGGTACCCATTCCACGGGTTTCAACTACCAAGGTTTTAGGTATTCTTCCTTCAGCTAAAACATGCATGTGGAACCCAGAGTATGATCAACCATGTGATCGGGAGACGTGTTCAAGTATGCCTCAGTTTTCCTCCCCTGGTACTCGGGTGCAACATTCCAGACGCTTTACTAACACTCTCCCGACTTGGAGAGTCAGTCCCTTTAACCTCCTGTTTGGCCCAGTTTGCAATTTCTGCAGAAGATGAACAGGAATAGCGAGAACCAATGAGAGACTAGCTGGAGGTGTCTGGACGGGCAAATTTAACTCTCATTTCCCACCAGGAAGAGGAATTAACCAAAGGCTCAGCATGCCATGCCGGAAACAGATTATGGCCTGAAGCCATCCTGCGGTGTTGCGGCCAGGTCACAAGAAAGCGAGTTGAAGAAAGGAGCTCAGGGGCACTGTAATTCAAAAACCTGCAGAGTTATAAATGACAACTATCGTCCAAAAATAGACTGAAGTAAGGCTGCCAAGAGGACTTGAAAGCGGGGCAGAATTGCAGGAAACCGATTTCAGGAGGTAGACTGGAATTGCATTGAAAGCATAGGAAAAGAGGCAGAACGTCCACAATGATGCACTTGGCCAAAAAGGGCGTATGCGTTTTTTCCTGAATATATTCAGGAAAAAACGCATACGCCCTTTTTGGCCAACCAAGCAAGCTTGCAAAGGAAATCTGCACTACAATGAAGTCTCACTTCCCCCCGGTCAAAAGGGCCATCTGAAAAAAGTGTAAAATCCAGAAAGGCAGGACAGGCCATGGAGAACTGGGAGCCTTGTTATGCTGATGGGCGGGATGTAAATTGTCAACAGACACTTGGGAGAAGTGTATGGTTTTTCCTGAAACATCTAAAAAACAAAGCAACAGAGCCTAGGGCACTGCCACTTATGGTCCTATAGCTTAGGGAAATTAAAATCAAAAAGACACAGCCACCCCAAAGTTTGGGACGCCTCTGTTTACAAGAACCTCGTTTACAGTACAAGTTCAACATCGCAGAAAGTGAAAAATGGATAGAGAAGTTGTCGTATTTACTTACAAAGCAATATCACTCAGCAATGAAATCTATGTCATCAGACCCTTAGCAGCACAATGAGTGGATTCAGGTATGATGATTCTAACTGAAATAAGTCACACAGAAAAAGAAACATCATAAGATATCGGTAATACACGGAATGTAAACTTGGCTACACAGGAACTGAATTACAGAACAGAACAGGGTCTCAAATTTAGAAAACCAACTTATGCTTGCTTAAGGGGAAAGGTGAGTTGGGGTGCTGCATAAAACCAGAGATTGAAATGAGCACAGATAAAGTTCCTTAAGCCAAATATGGAATAGACAAGAGCTACTCCTTGCTCAACGAAATGGACTCAACACCGCATATTAAACGCCAAAGAATGTACCTGACTAGTAAGTATCCTAAAACCTATAGACTGCTATGTCTCCGAAAGAGAATCAAGCATGTGTACAGGGGCATAAACGCAGCAGTGATAGGATTGGAGAGGTTCGGTGAGCAAATGAAGACCCTTTGAAGTCATATTGCATGGTACCCATTCCACGGGTTTCAACTACCCAGGTTTAAGGTATTCTTCCTTCAGCTAAAACATGCATGTGGAACCTAGAGTATGATCAACCATGTGATCGGGAGACGTGTTCAAATATGTCTCAGTTTTCCTCCCCTGGTACTCGGGTGCAACATTCCAGACGCTTTACTAACACTCTCCCCACTTGGAGAGTCAGTCCCTTTAACCTCCTGTTTGGCCCAGTTTGCAATTTCTGCGGAAGATGAACAGGAATAGCGAGAACCAATGAGAGGCTAGCTGGAGGTGTCTGGACGGGCAAATTTAACTCTCATTTCCCACCAGAAAGAGGAAATAACCAAAGGCTCAGCATGCCATGCCGGAAACAGATTAGGGCCTGAAGCCATCCTGCGGTGTTGCGGCCAGGTCACAAGAAAGCGAGTTGAAGAAAGGAGCTCAGGGGCACTGTAATTCACAAACCTGCAGAGTTATAAATGACAGCTATCGTCCAAAAATAGACTGAAGTAAGGCTGCCAAGAGGACTTGAAAGCGGGGCAGAATTGCAGGAAACCGATTTCAGGAGGTAGACTGGAATTGCATTGAAAGCATAGGAAAAGAGGCAGAACGTCCACAATGATGCACTTGGCCAAAAAGGGCGTATGCGTTTTTTCCTGAATATATTCAGGAAAAAACGCATACGCCCTTTTTGGCCAACCAAGCAAGCTTGCAAAGGAAATCTGCACTACAATGAAGTCTCACTTCCCCCCGGTCAAAAAGGCCATCTGAAAAAAGTGTAAAATCCAGAAAGGCAGGACAGGCCATGGAGAACTGGGAGCCTTGTTATGCTGATGGGTGGGATGTAAATTGCCAACAACCACTGGGGAAAAGTGTATGGTGCTTCCTGAAACATCTAAAAAACAAAGCAACAGAACCTAGGGCACTTCCACTTATGGTCCTATAGCTTAGGGAAATTAAAATAAAAAAGACACAGCCACCCCAAAGTTTGGAACGGCTCTGTTTACAAGAACCTTCTTTACAGTACAAGTTCAACATCGCAGAAAGTGAAAAATGGATAAAGAAGTTGTGGTATTTACTTACAAAGCAATATCACTCAGCAATGAAATCTGTGTCACAAGGCACTTAGCAGCACAATGAGTGGATTCAGGTATGATGATTCTAACTGAAATAAGTCACACAGAAAAAGAAACATCATAAGATATCAGTAATACATGGAATGTAAACTTGGCTACACAGGAACTGAATTACAGAACAGAACAGGGTCTCAAATTTAGAAAACCAACTTATGCTTGCTTAAGGGGAAAGGTGAGTTGGGGTGCTGCATAAAACCAGAGATTGAAATGAGCACAGATAAAGTTCCTTAAGTCAAATATGGAATAGACAAGAGCTACTCCTTGCTCAACGAAATGGACTCAACACCGCATATTAAACACCTAAGAATGTACCTGACTAGTAAGTATCTTAAAACCTATGGATTGCTATGTCTCTGAAAGAGAATCAAGCATGTGTACAGGGGCATAAACGCAGCACTGATAGGATTGGAGAGGTTCGGTGAGCAAATGAAGACCCTTTGAAGTCATATTGCATGGTACCCATTCCACGGGTCTCAACTCTCCAGGTTTAAGGTATTCTTCCTTCAGCTAAAACATGCATGTGGAACCCAAGTATGATCAACCATGTGAACGGGAGACGTGTTCAAATATGTCTCAGTTTTCCTCCCCTGGTACTCGGGTGCAACATTCCAGACGCTTTACTAACACTCTCCCGACTTGGAGAGTCAGTCCCTTTAACCTCCTGTTTGGCCCAGTTTGCAATTTCTGCAGAAGATGAACAGGAATAGCGAGAACCAATGAGAGGCTAGCTGGAGGTGTCTGGACGGGCAAATTTAACTCTCATTTCCCACCAGGAAGAGGAATTAACCAAAGGCTCAGCATGCCGGGCCGTAACCAGATTAGGGCCTGAAGCCATCCTGCGGTGTTGCGGCCAGGTCACAAGAAAGCGAGTTGAAGAAAGGAGCTCAGGGGCACTGTAATTCACAAACCTGCAGAGTTATAAATGACAGCTATCGTCCAAAAATAGACTGAAGTAAGGCTGCCAAGAGGACTTGAAAGCGGGGCAGAATTGCAGGAAACCGATTTCAGGAGGTAGACTGGAATTGCATTGAAAGCATAGGAAAAGAGGCAGAACGTCCACAATGATGCACTTGGCCAAAAAGGGCGTATGCGTTTTTTCCTGAATATATTCAGGAAAACACGCATACGCCCTTTTTGGCCAACCAAGCAAGCTTGCAAAGGAAATCTGCACTACAATGAAGTCTCACTTCCCCCCGGTCAAAAGGGCCATCTGAAAAAAGTGTAAAATCCAGAAAGGCAACAGGCCATGGAGAACTGGGAGCCTTGTTATGCTGATGGGCGGGATGTAAATTGCCAACAGACACTCGGGAGAAGTGTATGGTGTTTCCTGAAACATCTAAAAACCAAAGCAACAGAGCCTAGGGCACTTCCACTTATGGTCCTATAGTTTAGGGAAATTAAAATCAAAAAGACACAGTCACCTCAAAGTTTGGGACGCCTCTGTTTACAAGAACCTCGTTTACTGTACAAGTTCAATATCACAGAAAGTGAAAAATGGATAAAGAACTTGTGGTACTTACGTACAATGCAGTATCACTCAGCAATGAAATCTATGTCATCAGGCCCGTATCAGCATAATGAGTGGATTCAGGTACGATGATTCTAACTGCAATAAGTCACACAGAAAAAGAAACATCATAAGATATCACTAATACACGGAATGTAAACCTGGCTACACAGGAACTGCCTTCCAAAACAGAACAGGGTCTCAAATTTAGAAAACCAACTTATGCTTGCTTAAGGGGAAAGGTGAGTTGGGGTGCTGCATAAAACCAGAGATTGAAATGAGCACAGATAAAGTTCCTTAAGTCAAATATGGAATAGACAAGAGCTACTCCTTGCTCAACGAAATGGACTCAACACCGCATATTAAACGCCTAAGAATGTACCTGACTAGTAAGTATCGTAAAACCTATGGATTGCTATGTCTCCAAAAGAGAATCAAGCATGTGTACAGGGGCATAAACGCAGCAGTGATAGGATTGGACAGGTTCGGTGAGCAAATGAAGACCCTTTGAAGTCATATTGCATGGACCCATTACACGGGTCTCAACTCTCCAGGTTTAAGGTATTCTTCCTTCAGCTAAAACATGCATGTGGAACCCAAGTATGATCAACCATGTGAACGGGAGACGTGTTCAAATATGTCTCAGTTTTCCTCCCCTGGTACTCGGGTGCAACATTCCAGACGCTTTACTAACACTCTCCCCACTTGGAGAGTCAGCGCCTTTAACCTCCTGTTACGCCCAGTTTGCAATTTCTGCGGAAGATGAACAGGAACAGCGAGAACCAATGAGAGACTAGCTGGAGGTGTCTGGACAGGCAAATTTAACTCTCATATCCCACCAGGAAGAGGAAATAACCAAAGGCTCAGCGTGCCGTGCCGGAACCAGATTAGGGCCTGAAGCCATCCTGCGGTGTTGCGGCCAGGTCACAAGAAAGCGAGTTGAAGAAAGGAGCTCAGGGGCACTGTAATTCACAAACCTGCAGCGTTATAAATGACAGCTATCGTCCAAAAATAGACTGAAGTAAGGCTGCCAAGAGGACTTGAAAGCGGGGCAGAATTGCAGGAAACCAATTTCAGGAGGTAGACTGGAATTGCATTGAAAGCATAGGAAAAGAGGCAGAACGTCCACAATGATGCACTTGGCCAAAAAGGGCGTATGCGTTTTTTCCTGAATATATTCAGGAAAAAACGCATACGCCCTTTTTGGCCAACCAAGCAAGCTTGCAAAGGAAATCTGCACTACAATGAAGTCTCACTTCCCCCAGGTCAAAAGGGCCATCTGAAAAAAGTGTAAAATCCAGAAAGGCAGGACAGGCCATGGAGAACTGGGAGCCTTGTTATGCTGATGGGCGGGATGTAAATTGCCAACAACCACTCGGGAGAAGTGTATGGTGTTTCCTGAAACATCTAAAAAACAAAGCAACAGAACCTAGGGCACTTCCACTTATGGTCCTATAGCTTAGGGAAATTAAAATCAAAAAGACACAGCCACCCCAAAGTTTGGAACGGCTCTGTTTACAAGAACCTCGTTTACAGTACAAGTTCAACATCGCAGAAAGTGAAAAATGGATAAAGAAGTTGTGGTATTTACTTACAAAGCAATATCACTCAGCAATGAAATCTGTGTCATCAGGCCCTTAGCAGCACAATGAGTGGATTCAGGTATGATGATTCTAACTGAAGTAAGTCACACAGAAAAAGAAACATCATAAGATATCAGTAATACACGGAATGTAAACTTGGCTACACAGGAACGGAATTACAGAACAGAACAGGGTCTCAAGTTCAGAAAACCAACTTATGCTTGCTTAAGGGTAAAGGTGAGTTGGGGTGCTGCATAAAACCAGAGATTGAAATGAGCACAGATAAAGTTCCTTAAGTCAAATATGGAATAGACAAGAGCTACTCCTTGCTCAACGAAATGGACTCAACACCGCATATTAAACGCCTAAGAATGTACCTGACTAGTAAGTATCTTAAAACCTATGGATTGCTATGTCTCCGAAAGACAATCAAGCATGTGTACAGGGGCATAAACACAGCAGTGATAGGATTGGAGAGGTTCGGTGAGCAAATGAAGACCCTTTGAAGTCATATTGCATGGTACCCATTACACGGGTCTCAACTCTCCAGGTTTAAGGTATTCTTCCTTCAGCTAAAACATGCATGTGGAACCCAAGTATGATCAACCATGTGAACGGGAGACGTGTTCAAATATGTCTCAGTTTTCCTCCCCTGGTACTCGGGTGCAACATTCCAGACGCTTTACTAACACTCTCCCCACTTGGAGAGTCAGTCCCTTTAACCTCCTGTTTGGCCCAGTTTGCAATTTCTGCGGAAGATGAACAGGAATAGCGAGAACCAATGAGAGGCTAGCTGGAGGTGTCTGGACGGGCAAATTTAACTCTCATTTCCCACCAGGAAGAGGAATTAACCAAAGGCTCTGCATGCCGGGCCGGAACCAGATTAGGGCCTGAAGCCATCCTGCGGTGTTGTGGCCAGGTCACAAGAAAGCGAGTTGAAGAAAGGAGCTCAGGGGCACTGTAATTCACAAACCTGCAGAGTTATAAATGACAGATATTGTCCAAAAATAGACTGAAGTAAGGCTGCCAAGAGGACTTGAAAGCGGGGCAGAATTGCAGGAAACCGATTTCAGGAGGTAGACTGGAATTGCATTGAAAGCATAGGAAAAGAGGCAGAACGTCCACAATGATGCACTTGGCCAAAAAGGGCGTATGCGTATTTTCCTGAATATATTCAGGAAAACACGCATACGCACTTTTTGGCCAACCAAGCAAGCTTGCAAAGGAAATCTGCACTACAATGAAGTCTCACTTCCCCCGCTCAAAAGGGCCATCTGAAAAAAGTGTAAAATCCAGAAAGGCAGGACAGGCCATGGAGAACGGGGAGCCTTGTTATGCTGATGGGCGGGATGTAAATTGCCAACAACCACTCGGGAGAAGTGTATGGTGTTTCCTGAAACATCTAAAAAACAAACAACAGAGCCTAGGGCACATCCACTTATGGTCCTATAGCTTAGGGAAATTAAAATGAAAAAGACACAGCCACCCCAAAGTTTGGGACGCCTCCGTTTACAAGAACCTCGTTTACCGTACAAGTTCAATATCACAGAAAGTGAAAAATGGATAAAGAACTTGTGGTACTTACGTACAATGCAGTATCACTCAGCAATGAAATCTATGTCATCAGGCCCGTATCAGCATAATGAGTGGATTCAGGTACGATGATTCTAACTGAAATAAGTCACACAGAAAAAGAAACATCATAAGATATCACTAATACACGGAATGTAAACTTGGCTACACAGGAACTGCATTCCAAAACAGAACAGGGTCTCAAATTTAGAAAACCAACTTATGCTTGCTTAAGGGGAAAGGTGAGTTGGGGTGCTGCATAAAACCAGAGATTGAAATGAGCACAGATAAAGTTCCTTAAGCCAAATATGGAAGAGACAAGAGCTACTCCTTGCTCAACGAAATGGACTCAACACCGCATATTAAACGCCTAAGAATGTACCTGACTAGTAAGTATCTTAAAACCTATGGATTGCTATGTCTCCAAAAGAGAATCAAGCATGTGTACAGGGGTATAAACGCAGCAGTGATAGGATTGGAGAGGTTCGGTGAGCAAATGAAGACCCTTTGAAGTCATATTGCATGGTACCAATTACAAGGGTCTTAACTCTCCAGGTTTAAGGTATTCTTCCTTCAGCTAAAACATGCATGTGGAACCCAAGTATGATCAACCATGTGATTGGGAGACGTGTTCAAATATGTCTCAGTTTTCGTACCCTGGTACTCGGGTGCAACATTCCAGACGCTTTACTAACACTATCCCGACTTGGAGAGTCAGCGCCTTTAACCTCCTGTTTGGCCCAGTTTGCAGTTTCTGCGGAAGATGAACAGGAATAGCGAGAACCAATGAGAGACTAGCTGGAGGTGTCTGGACAGGCAAATTTAACTCTCATTTCCCACCAGAAAGAGGAAATAACCAAAGGCTCAGCGTGCCGTGCCGGAACCAGATTAGGGCCTGAAGCTATCCTGCGGTGTTGCGGCCAGCTCAAAAGAAAGCGAATTGAAGAAAGGAGCTCAGGCGCACTGTAATTCACAAACCTGCAGAGTTATAAATGACAGCTATCGTCCAAAAATACACTGAAGTAAGGCTGCCAAGAGGACTTGAAAGCAGGGCAGAATTGCAGGAAACCGATTTCAGGAGGTAGACTGGAATTGCATTGAAAGCATAGGAAAAGAGGCAGAACGTCCACAATGATGCACTTGGCCAAAAAGGGCGTATGCGTTTTTTCCTGAATATATTCAGGAAAAAACGCATACGCCCTTTTTGGCCAGCCAAGCAAGCTTGCAAAGGAAATCTGCACTACAATGAAGTCTCACTTCCCCCCGGTCAAAAGGGCCATCTGAAAAAAGTGTAAAATCCAGAAAGGCAGGACAGGCCATGGAGAACTGGGAGTCTTGTTATGCTGATGGGCGGGATATAAATTGCCAACAGACACTTGGGAGAAGTGTATGGTGTTTCCTGAAACATCTAAAAAACAAAGCAACAGAGCCTAGGGCACTGCCACTTATGGTCCTATAGCTTAGGGAAATTAAAATCAAAAAGACACAGCCACCCCAAAGTTTGGGACGCCTCTGTTTACAAGAACCTCGTTTACAGTACAAGTTCAACATCGCAGAAATTGAAAAATGGATAAAGAAGTTGTGGTATTTACTTACAAAGCAATATCACTCAGCAATGAAATCTATGTCATCAGACCCTTAGCAGCACAATGAGTGGATTCAGGTATGATGATTCTAACTGAAATAAGTCACACAGAAAAAGAAACATCATAAGATATCAGTAATACACGGAATGTAAACTTGGCTACACAGGAACTGAATTACAGAACAGAACAGGGTCTCAAATTTAGAAAACCAACTTATGCTTGCTTAAGGGGAAAGGTGAGTTGGGGTGCTGCATAAAACCAGAGATTGAAATGAGCACAGATAAAGTTCCTTAAGCCAAATATGAAATAGACAAGAGCTACTCCTTGCTCAACGAAATGGACTCAACACCGCATATTAAACGCCAAAGAATGTACCTGACTAGTAAGTATATTAAAACCTATAGACTGCTATGTCTCCGAAAGAGAATCAAGCATGTGTACAGGGGCATAAACGCAGCAGTGATAGGATTGGAGAGGTTCGGTGAGCAAATGAAGACCCTTTGAAGTCATATTGCATGGTACCCATTCCACGGGTTTCAACTACCAAGGTTTTAGGTATTCTTCCTTCAGCTAAAACATGCATGTGGAACCCAGAGTATGATCAACCATGTGATCGGGAGACGTGTTCAAATATGTCTCAGTTTTCCTCCCCTGGTACTCGGGTGCAACATTCCAGACGCTTTACTAACACTCTCCCGACTTGGAGAGTCAGTCCCTTTAACCTCCTGTTTGGCCCAGTTTGCAATTTCTGCAGAAGATGAACAGGAATAGCGAGAACCAATGAGAGACTAGCTGGAGGTGTCTGGACGGGCAAATTTAACTCTCATTTCCCACCAGGAAGAGGAATTAACCAAAGGCTCAGCATGCCATGCCGGAAACAGATTAGGGCCTGAAGCCATCCTGCGGTGTTGCGGCCAGGTCACAAGAAAGCGAGTTGAAGAAAGGAGCTCAGGGGCACTGTAATTCACAAACCTGCAGAGTTATAAATGACAGCTATCGTCCAAAAATAGACTGAAGTAAGGCTGCCAAGAGGACTTGAAAGCGGGGCAGAATTGCAGGAAACCAATTTCAGGAGGTAGACTGGAATTGCATTGAAAGCATAGGAAAAGAGGCAGAACGTCCACAATGATGCACTTGGCCAAAAAGGGCGTATGCGTTTTTTCCTGAATATATTCAGGAAAAAACGCATACGCCCTTTTTGGCCAACCAAGCAAGCTTGCAAAGGAAATCTGCACTACAATGAAGTCTCACTTCCCCCCGGTCAAAAGGGCCATCTGAAAAAAGTGTAAAATCCAGAAAGGCAGGACAGGCCATGGAGAACTGGGAGCCTTGTTATGCTGATGGGCGGGATGTAAATTGTCAACAGACACTTGGGAGAAGTGTATGGTGTTTCCTGAAACATCTAAAAAACAAAGCAACAGAGCCTAGGGCACTGCCACTTATGGTCCTATAGCTTAGGGAAATTAAAATCAAAAAGACACAGCCACCTCAAAGTTTGGGACGCCTCTGTTTACAAGAACCTCGTTTACAGTACAAGTTCAACATCGCAGAAAGTGAAAAATGGATAGAGAAGTTGTGGTATTTACTTACAAAGCAATATCACTCAGCAATGAAATCTATGTCATCAGACCCTTAGCAGCACAATGAGTGGATTCAGGTATGATGATTCTAACTGAAATAAGTCACACAGAAAAAGAAACATCATAAGATATCAGTAATACACGGAATGTAAACTTGGCTACACAGGAACTGAATTACAGAACAGAACAGGGTCTCAAATTTAGAAAACCAACTTATGCTTGCTTAAGGGGAAAGGTGAGTTGGGGTGCTGCATAAAACCAGAGATTGAAATGAGCACAGATAAAGTTCCTTAAGCCAAATATGAAATAGACAAGAGCTACTCCTTGCTCAACGAAATGGACTCAACACCGCATATTAAACGCCAAAGAATGTACCTGACTAGTAAGTATCTTAAAACCTATAGACTGCTATGTCTCCGAAAGAGAATCAAGCATGTGTACAGGGGCATAAACGCAGCAGTGATAGGATTGGAGAGGTTCGGTGAGCAAATGAAGACCCTTTGAAGTCATATTGCATGGTACCCATTCCACGGGTTTCAACTACCAAGGTTTTAGGTATTCTTCCTTCAGCTAAAACATGCATGTGGAACCCAGAGTATGATCAACCATGTGATCGGGAGACGTGTTCAAATATGTCTCAGTTTTCCTCCCCTGGTACTCGGGTGCAACATTCCAGACGCTTTACTAACACTCTCCCGACTTGGAGAGTCAGTCCCTTTAACCTCCTGTTTGGCCCAGTTTGAAATTTCTGCAGAAGATGAACAGGAATAGCGAGAACCAATGAGAGACTAGCTGGAGGTGTCTGGACGGGCAAATTTAACTCTCATTTCCCACCAGGAAGAGGAATTAACCAAAGGCTCAGCATGCCATGCCGGAAACAGATTAGGGCCTGAAGCCATCCTGCGGTGTTGCGGCCAGGTCACAAGAAAGCGAGTTGAAGAAAGGAGCTCAGGGGCACTGTAATTCACAAACCTGCAGAGTTATAAATGACAGCTATCGTCCAAAAATAGACTGAAGTAAGGCTGCCAAGAGGACTTGAAAGCGGGGCAGAATTGCAGGAAACCAATTTCAGGAGGTAGACTGGAATTGCATTGAAAGCATAGGAAAAGAGGCAGAACGTCCACAATGATGCACTTGGCCAAAAAGGGCGTATGCGTTTTTTCCTGAATATATTCAGGAAAAAACGCATACGCCCTTTTTGGCCAACCAAGCAAGCTTGCAAAGGAAATCTGCACTACAATGAAGTCTCACTTCCCCCCGGTCAAAAGGGCCATCTGAAAAAAGTGTAAAATCCAGAAAGGCAGGACAGGCCATGGAGAACTGGGAGCCTTGTTATGCTGATGGGCGGGATGTAAATTGTCAACAGACACTTGGGAGAAGTGTATGGTGTTTCCTGAAACATCTAAAAAACAAAGCAACAGAGCCTAGGGCACTGCCACTTATGGTCCTATAGCTTAGGGAAATTAAAATCAAAAAGACACAGCCACCTCAAAGTTTGGGACGCCTCTGTTTACAAGAACCTCGTTTACAGTACAAGTTCAACATCGCAGAAAGTGAAAAATGGATAGAGAAGTTGTGGTATTTACTTACAAAGCAATATCACTCAGCAATGAAATCTATGTCATCAGACCCTTAGCAGCACAATGAGTGGATTCAGGTATGATGATTCTAACTGAAATAAGTCACACAGAAAAAGAAACATCATAAGATATCAGTAATACACGGAATGTAAACTTGGCTACACAGGAACTGAATTACAGAACAGAACAGGGTCTCAAATTTAGAAAACCAACTTATGCTTGCTTAAGGGGAAAGGTGAGTTGGGGTGCTGCATAAAACCAGAGATTGAAATGAGCACAGATAAAGTTCCTTAAGCCAAATATGGAATAGACAAGAGCTACTCCTTGCTCAACGAAATGGACTCAACACCGCATATTAAACGCCAAAGAATGTACCTGACTAGTAAGTATCCTAAAACCTATAGACTGCTATGTCTCCGAAAGAGAATCAAGCATGTGTACAGGGGCATAAACGCAGCAGTGATAGGATTGGAGAGGTTCGGTGAGCAAATGAAGACCCTTTGAAGTCATATTGCATGGTACCCATTCCACGGGTTTCAACTACCCAGGTTTAAGGTATTCTTCCTTCAGCTAAAACATGCATGTGGAACCTAGAGTATGATCAACCATGTGATCGGGAGACGTGTTCAAATATGTCTCAGTTTTCCTCCCCTGGTACTCGGGTGCAACATTCCAGACGCTTTACTAACACTCTCCCCACTTGGAGAGTCAGTCCCTTTAACCTCCTGTTTGGCCCAGTTTGCAATTTCTGCGGAAGATGAACAGGAATAGCGAGAACCAATGAGAGGCTAGCTGGAGGTGTCTGGACGGGCAAATTTAACTCTCATTTCCCACCAGGAAGAGGAATTAACCAAAGGCTCAGCATGCCATGCCGGAAACAGATTAGGGCCTGAAGCCATCCTGCGGTGTTGCGGCCAGGTCACAAGAAAGCGAGTTGAAGAAAGGAGCTCAGGGGCACTGTAATTCACAAACCTGCAGAGTTATAAATGACAGCTATCGTCCAAAAATAGACTGAAGTAAGGCTGCCAAGAGGACTTGAAAGCGGGGCAGAATTGCAGGAAACCGATTTCAGGAGGTAGACTGGAATTGCATTGAAAGCATAGGAAAAGAGGCAGAACGTCCACAATGATGCACTTGGCCAAAAAGGGCGTATGCGTTTTTTCCTGAATATATTCAGGAAAAAACGCATACGCCCTTTTTGGCCAACCAAGCAAGCTTGCAAAGGAAATCTGCACTACAATGAAGTCTCACTTCCCCCCGGTCAAAAAGGCCATGTGAAAAAAGTGTAAAATCCAGAAAGGCAGGACAGGCCATGGAGAACTGGGAGCCTTGTTATGCTGATGGGCGGGATGTAAATTGCCAACAACCACTGGGGAAAAGTGTATGGTGTTTCGTGAAACATCTAAAAAACAAAGCAACAGAACCTAGGGCACTTCCACTTATGGTCCTATAGCTTAGGGAAATTAAAATCAAAAAGACACAGCCACCCCAAAGTTTGGAACGGCTCTGTTTACAAGAACCTTCTTTACAGTACAAGTTCAACATCGCAGAAAGTGAAAAATGGATAAAGAAGTTGTGGTATTTACTTACAAAGCAATATCACTCAGCAATGAAATCTGTGTCACAAGGCACTTAGCAGCACAATGAGTGGATTCAGGTATGATGATTCTAACTGAAATAAGTCACACAGAAAAAGAAACATCATAAGATATCAGTAATACACGGAATGTAAACTTGGCTACACAGGAACTGAATTACAGAACAGAACAGGGTCTCAAATTTAGAAAACCAACTTATGCTTGCTTAAGGGGAAAGGTGAGTTGGGGTGCTGCATAAAACCAGAGATTGAAATGAGCACAGATAAAGTTCCTTAAGTCAAATATGGAATAGACAAGAGCTACTCCTTGCTCAACGAAATGGACTCAACACCGCATATTAAACGCCTAAGAATGTACCTGACTAGTAAGTATCTTAAAACCTATGGATTGCTATGTCTCTGAAAGAGAATCAAGCATGTGTACAGGGGCATAAACGCAGCAGTGATAGGATTGGAGAGGTTCGGTGAGCAAATGAAGACCCTTTGAAGTCATATTGCATGGTACCCATTCCACGGGTCTCAACTCTCCAGGTTTAAGGTATTCTTCCTTCAGCTAAAACATGCATGTGGAACCCAGAGTATGATCAACCATGTGAACGGGAGACGTGTTCAAATATGTCTCAGTTTTCCTCCCCTGGTACTCGGGTGCAACATTCCAGACGCTTTACTAACACTCTCCCGACTTGGAGAGTCAGTCCCTTTAACCTCCTGTTTGGCCCAGTTTGCAATTTCTGCAGAAGATGAACAGGAATAGCGAGAACCAATGAGAGGCTAGCTGGAGGTGTCTGGACGGGCAAATTTAACTCTCATTTCCCACCAGGAAGAGGAATTAACCAAAGGCTCAGCATGCCGGGCCGTAACCAGATTAGGGCCTGAAGCCATCCTGCGGTGTTGCGGCCAGGTCACAAGAAAGCGAGTTGAAGAAAGGAGCTCAGGGGCACTGTAATTCATAAACCTGCAGAGTTATAAATGACAGCTATCGTCCAAAAATAGACTGAAGTAAGGCTGCCAAGAGGACTTGAAAGCGGGGCAGAATTGCAGGAAACCGATTTCAGGAGGTAGACTGGAATTGCATTGAAAGCATAGGAAAAGAGGCAGAACGTCCACAATGATGCACTTGGCCAAAAAGGGCGTATGCGTTTTTTCCTGAATATATTCAGGAAAACACGCATACGCCCTTTTTGGCCAACCAAGCAAGCTTGCAAAGGAAATCTGCACTACAATGAAGTCTCACTTCCCCCCGGTCAAAAGGGCCATCTGAAAAAAGTGTAAAATCCAGAAAGGCAACAGGCCATGGAGAACTGGGAGCCTTGTTATGCTGATGGGCGGGATGTAAATTGCCAACAGACACTCGGGAGAAGTGTATGGTGTTTCCTGAAACATCTAAAAAACAAAGCAACAGAGCCTAGGGCACTTCCACTTATGGTCCTATAGTTTAGGGAAATTAAAATCAAAAAGACACAGCCACCTCAAAGTTTGGGACGCCACTGTTTACAAGAACCTCGTTTACTGTACAAGTTCAATATCACAGAAAGTGAAAAATGGATAAAGAACTTGTGGTACTTACGTACAATGCAGTATCACTCAGCAATGAAATCTATGTCATCAGGCCCGTATCAGCATAATGAGTGGATTCAGGTACGATGATTCTAACTGAAATAAGTCACACAGAAAAAGAAACATCATAAGATATCACTAATAAACGGAATGTAAACTTGGCTACACAGGAACTGAATTCCAAAACAGAACAGGTTCTCAAATTTAGAAAACCAACTTATGCTTGCTTAAGGGGAAAGGTGAGTTGGGGTGCTGCATAAAACCAGAGATTGAAATGAGCACAGATAAAGTTCCTTAAGCCAAATATGGAATAGACAAGAGCTACTCCTTGCTCAACGAAATGGACTCAACACCGCATATTAAACGCCTAAGAATGCACCTGACTAGTAAGTATCTTAAAACCTATGGATTGCTATGTCTCTGAAAGAGAATCAAGCATGTGTACAGGGGCATAAACGCAGCAGTGATAGGATTGGAGAGGTTCGGTGAGCAAATGAAGACCCTCTGAAGTCATATTGCATGGTACCCATTCCACGGGTTTCAACTACCCAGGTTTAAGGTATTCTTCCTTCAGCTAAAACATGCATGTGGAACCTAGAGTATGATCAACCATGTGATTGGGAGACGTGTTCAAATATGTCTCAGTTTTCGTACCCTGGTACTCGGGTGCAACATTCCAGACGCTTTACTAACACTCTCCCGACTTGGAGAGTCAGCGCCTTTAACCTCCTGTTTGGCCCAGTTTGCAATTTCTGCGGAAGATGAACAGGAATAGCGAGAAACAATGAGAGACTAGCTGGAGGTGTCTGGACGGGCAAATTTAACTCTCATTTCCCACCAGAAAGAGGAAATAACCAAAGGCTCAGCGTGCTGTGCCGGAACCAGATTAGGGCCTGAAGCCATCCTGCGGTGTTGCGGCCAGGTCACAAGAAAGCGAGTTGAAGAAAGGAGCTCAGGGGCACTGTAATTCACAAACCTGCAGAGTTATAAATGACAGCTATCGTCCAAAAATATACTGAAGTAAGGCTGCCAAGAGGACTTGAAAGCGGGGCAGAATTGCAGGAAACCGATTTCAGGAGGTAGACTGGAATTGCATTGAAAGCATAGGAAAAGAGGCAGAACGTCCACAATGATGCACTTGGCCAAAAAGGGCGTATGCGTTTTTTCCTGAATATATTCAGGAAAAAACGCATACGCCCTTTTTGGCCAACCAAGCAAGCTTGCAAAGGAAATCTGCACTACAATGAAGTCTCACTTCCCCCCGGTCAAAAGGGCCATCTGAAAAAAGTGTAAAATCCAGAAAGGCAGGACAGGCCATGGAGAACTGGGAGTCTTGTTATGCTGATGGGCGGGATGTAAATTGCCAACAACCACTCGGGAGAAGTGTATGGTGTTTCGTGAAACATCTAAAAAACAAAGCAACAGAACCTAGGGCACTTCCACTTATGGTCCTATAGCTTAGGGAAATTAAAATCAAAAAGACACAGCAACCCCAAATATTGGAACGGCTCTGTTTACAAGAACCTCGTTTACAGTACAAGTTCAACATCGCAGAAAGTGAAAAATGGATAAAGAAGTTGTGGTATTTACTTACAAAGCAATATCACTCAGCAATGAAATCTGTGTCATCAGGCCCTTAGCAGCACAATGAGTGGATTCAGGTATGATGATTCTAACTGAAATAAGTCACACAGAAAAAGAAACATCATAAGATATCTGTAATACACGGAATGTAAACTTGGCTACACAGGAACTGAATTACAGAACAGAACAGGGTCTCAAATTTAGAAAACCAACTTATGCTTGCTTAACAGGAAAGGTGAGTTGGGGTGCTGCATAAAACCAGAGATTGAAATGAGCACAGATAAAGTTCCTTAAGCCAAATATGGAATAGACAAGAGCTACACCTTGCTCAACGAAATGGACTCAACACCACATATTAAACGCCTAAGAACGTACCTGACTAGTAAGTATCTTAAAACCTATAGATTGCTATGTCTCCGAAAGAGAATCAAGCATGTGTACAGGGGCATAAACGCAGCAGTGATAGGATTGGAGAGGTTCGGTGAGCAAATGTAGACCCTTTGAAGTCATATTTCATGGTACGCTTTCCACGGGTTTCAACTACCCAGGTTTTAGGTATTCTTCCTTCAGCTAAACATGCATGTGGAACCCAGAGTATGATCAACCATGTGATCGGGAGACGTGTTCAAATATGTCTCAGTTTTCGTCCCCTGGTACTCGGGTGCAACTTTCCAGATGCTTTACTAACACTCTCCCTACTTGGAGAGTCAGTGCCTTTAACCTCCTGTATGGCACAGTTTGCAATTTCTGCGGAAGATGACAGGAATAGTGAGAACCAATGAGAGACTACCTGGAGGTGTCTGAACGGGCAAATTTAACTCTCATTTCCCACCAGGAAGAGGAATTAACCAAAGGCTCAGAGTGCCATGCCGGAACCACATTAGGGCCTGAAGACATCCTGCGGTGTTGCGGCCAGCTCACAAGAAAGCAAGTTGAAGAAAGGAGCTCAGGGGCACTGTAATTCACAAACCTGCAGAGTTATAAATGACACCTATCGTCCAAAAATAGACTGAAGTAAGGCTGCCAAGAGGACTTGAAAGCAGGGCAGAATTGCAGGAAACCAATTTCAGGAGGTAGACTGGAATTGCATTTCAAGCATAGGAAAAGAGGCAAAACATCCACAGTGATGCACTTGGCCAAAAAGGGCGTATGCGTTTTTTCCTGAATATATTCAGGAAAAAACGCATACGCCCTTTTTGGCCAACCAAGCAAGCTTGCAAAGGAAATCTGCACTACAATGAAGTCTCACTTCCCCCCGGTCAAAAGGGCCATCTGAAAAAAGTGTAAAATCCAGAAAGGCAGGACAGGCCATGGAGAACTGGGAGCCTTGTTATGCTGATGGGCGGGATGTAAATTGCCAACAGCCACTCTGGAGAAGTGTATGGTGTTTCCTGAAACATCTAAAAAACAAAGCAAAAGAGCCTAGGGCACTTCCACTTATGGTCCTATAGCTTAGGGAAATTAAAATCAAAAAGACACAGCCACCTCAAAGTTTGGGACGCCTCTGTTTACAAGAACCTCGTTTACCGTACAAATTCAATGTCACAGAAAGTGAAAAATGGATAAAGAACTTGTGGTACTTACGTACAATGCAGTATCACTCAGCAATGAAATCTGTGTCACCAGGCCCATAGCAGCATAATGAGTGGATTCGGGTATGGTGATTCTAACTGAAATAAGTCACACAGAAAATGAAACATCATAAGATATCAGTAATACACGGAATGTAAACTTGGCTACACAGGAACTGAATTCCAAAACAGAACAGGGTCTCAAATTTAGAAAACCAACTTATGCTTGCTTAAGGGGAAAGGTGAGTTGGGGTGCTGCATAAAACCAGAGATTGAAATGAGCACAGATAAAGTTCCTTAAGCCAAATATGGAATAGACAAGAGCTACTCCTTGCTCAACGAAATGGACTCAACACCGCATATTAAACGCCTAAGAATGTACCTGACTAGTAAGTATCTTAAAACCTATGGACTGCTATGTCTCCGAAAGAGAATCAAGCATGTGTACAGGGGCATAAACGCAGCAGTGATAGGATTGGAGAAGTTCGGTGAGCAAATGAAGACCCTTTGAAGTCATATTGCATGGGAACCATTCCACGGGTTTCAACTACCCAGGTTTTAGGTATTCTTCCTTCAGCTAAAACATGCATGTGGCACCCAGAGTATGATCAACCATGTGATCGGGAGACGTGTTCAAATATGTCTCAGTTTTCCTCCCCTGGTACTCGGGTGCAACATTCCAGACGCTTTACTAACACTCTCCCCTCTTGGAGAGTGAGCGCCTTTAACCTCCTGTTTGGCACAGTTTGCAATTTCTGCGGAAGATGAACAGGAATAGCGAGAACCAATGAGAGACTAGCTGGAGGTGTCTGGACGGGCAAATTTAACTCTCATTTCCCACCAGGAAGAGGAAATAACCAAAGGCTCAGCGTGCCGTACCGGAACCAGATTAGGGCCTGAAGCCATCCTGCGGTGTTGCGGCCAGGTCACAAGAAAGCGAGTTGAAGAAAGGAGCTCAGGGGCACTGTAATTCACAAACCTGCAGAGTTATAAATGACAGCTATCGTCCAAAAATAGACTGAAGTAAGGCTGCCAAGAGGACTTGAAAGCGGGGCAGAATTGCAGGAAACCGATTTCAGGAGGTAGACTGGAATTGCATTGAAAGCATAGGAAAAGAGGCAGAACGTCCACAATGATGCACTTGGCCAAAAAGGGCGTATGCGTTTTTTCCTGAATATATTCAGGAAAAAACGCATACGCCCTTTTTGGCCAACCAAGCAAGCTTGCAAAGGAAATCTGCACTACAATGAAGTCTCACTTCCCCCCGGTCAAAAGGGCCATCTGAAAAAAGTGTAAAATCCAGAAAGGCAGGACAGGCCATGGAGAACTGGGAGCCTTGTTATGCTGATGGGCGGGATGTAAATTGCCAACAACCACTCGGGAGAAGTGTATGCTGTTTCCTGGAACATCTAGAAAACAAAGCAACAGAACCTAGGGCACTTCCACTTATGGTCCTATAGCTTAGGGAAATTAAAATCAAAAAGACACAGCCACCCCAAAGTTTGGGACGCCTCTGTTTACAGAACCTCGTTTACCGTACAAGTTCAATATCACAGAAAGTGAAAAATGGATAAAGAAGTTGTGGTACTCATGTACAATGCAATATCACTCAACAATGAAATCTATGTCACCAGGCCCGTAGCAGCATAATGAGTGGATTCGGGTATGGTGATTCTAACTGAAATTAGTCACACAGAAAAAGAAACATCAAAAAATATCACTAATACATGGAATTTAAACTTGGCTACAGAGGAACTGAATTACAGAACAGAACAGGGTCTCAAATTTAGAAAACCACCTTATGCTTGCTTAAGTGGAAAGATGAGTTGGGGTGCTGCATAAAACCAGAGATTGAAATGAGCACAGATAAAGTTCCTTAAGCCAAATATGGAATAGACAAGAGCTACTCCTTGCTCAACGAAATGGACTCAACACCCCATATTAAACGCCTAAGAATATACCTGACTAGTAAGTATCTTAAAACCTATGGATTGCTATGTCTCCAAAAGAGAATCAAGCATGTGTACAAGGGTCATAAACGCAGCAGTGATAGGATTGGAGAGATTCGGTGAGCAAATGAAGACCCTTTGAAGACATATTGCATGGTACCCATTCCACTGGTCTCAACTCTCCAGGTTTAAGGTATTCTTTCTTCAGCAAAAACATGCATGTGGAACCCAGAGTATGATCAACCGTGTGATCGGGAGACGTGTTCAAATATGTCTCAGTTTTCGTCCCCTGGTACTTCGGTGCAACATTCCAGACGCTTTACTAACATTCTCCCCACTTGGAGAGTCAGTGCCTTTAACCTCCTGTTTGGCCCAGTTTGCAACTTCTGCGGAAGATGTACAGGAATAGGGAGAACCAATGAGAGACAAGCGCGAGGTGTCTGGACGGGCAAATTTAACTCTAATTTCCCACCAGGATGAGGAATTAAACAAAGGCTCAGCGTGCCATGCCGGAACCAGATTAGGGCCTGAAGCCATCCTGCGGAGTTGCGGCCAGGTCACAAGAAAGCGAGTTGAAGAAAGGAGCTCAGGGGCACTGTAATTCACAAACCTGCAGAGTTATAAATGACAGCTATCGTCCAAAAATGTACTGAAGTAAGGCTGCCAAGACGACTTGAAAGCGGGGCAGAATTGCAGGAAACCGATTTCAGGAGGTAGACTGGAATTGCATTGAAAGCGTAGGAAAAGAGGCAGAACGTCCACAATGATGCACTTGGCCAAAAGGGCGTATGCGTTTTTTCCTGAATATATTCAGGAAAAAACGCATACGCCCTTTATGGCCAACCAAGCAAGCTTGCAAAGGAAATCTGCACTACAATGAAGTCTCACTTCCCCCCGGTCAAAAGGGCCATCAGAATAAAGTGTAAAATCCAGAAAGGCAGGACAGGCCATGGAGAACTGGGAGCCTTGTTATGCTGATGGGCGGGATGTAAATTGCCAACAGACACTGGGGACAAGTGTATGGTGTTTCCTGAAACATCTAAAAAACAAAGCAACAGAGCCTAGGGCACTTCCACTTATGGTCCTATAGCTTAGGGAAATTAAAATCAAAAAGACACAGCCACCCCAAAGTTTGGGACGCCTCCGTTTACAAGAACCTCGTTTACCATACAAGTTCAATATCACAGAAAGTAAAAAATGGATAAAGAACTTGTGGTACTTACGTACAATGCAGTATCACTCAGCAATGAAATCTATGTCATCAGGCCCGTAGCAGCATAATGAGTGGATTCAAGTACGATGATTCTAACTGAAATAAGTCACACAGAAAAAGAAACATCAAAAGATATCACTAATACACGGAATGTAAACTTGGCTACACTGGAACTGCATTCCAAAACAGAACAGGGTCTCAAATTTGGAAAACCAACTTATGCTTGCTTAAGGGGAAAGGTGAGTTGGGGTGCTGCATAAAACCAGAGATTGAAATGAGCACAGATAAAGTTCCTTAAGCCAAATATGGAACAGACAAGAGCTACTCCTTGCTCAATGAAATGGACTCAACACCCCATATTAAACGCCTAAGAATGTACCTGACTAGTAAGTATCTTAAAACCTAGGGATTGCTATGTCTCCAAAAGAGAATCAAGCGTGTGTACTGGGGCATAAATGCAGCAGTGATAGGATTGGAGAGGTTCGGTGAGCAAATGAAGACCCTTTGAAGTCATATTGCATGGTACCCATTCCACGGGTCTCAACTCTCCAGGTTTAAGGTATTCTTCCTTCAGCTAAAACATGCATGTGGAACCCAGAGTATGATCAACCGTGTGATCGGGAGATGTGTTCAAATATGTCTCAGTTTTCATACCCTGGTACTCGGGTGCAACATTCCAGACGCTTTACTAACACTCTCCCGACTTGGACAGTCAGTGCCTTTAACCTCCTGTTTGGCCCAGTTTGCAATTTCTGCGGAAGATGAACAGGAATAGGGAGAACCAATGAGAGACTAGCTGGAGGTGTCTGAACGGGCAAATTTAACTCTCATTTCCCACTAGGAAGAGGAATTAACCAAAGACTCAGCGTGCCATGCCGGAACCAGATTAGGGCCTGAAGCCATCCTGCGGTGTTGCGGCCAGCTCACAAGAAAGTGAGTTGAAGAAAGGAGCTCAGTGGCTCTGTAATTCACAAACCTGCAGAGTTATAAATGACAGCTATCGTCCAAAAATAGACTGAAGTAAGGCTGCCAAGAGGACTTGAAAGCGGGGCAGAATTGCAGGAAACCGATTTCAGGAGGTAGACTGGAATTGCATTGAAAGTGTAGGAAAAGAGGCAGAACGTCCACAATGATGCACTTTGCCAAAAGGGCGTATGCGTTTTTTCCTGAATATATTCAGGAAAAAACGCATACGCCCTTTTTGGCCAACCAAGTAAGCTTGCAAAGGAAATCTGCACTACAATGAAGTCTCACTTCCCCCCGGTCAAAAGGGCCATCAGAATAAAGTGTAAAATCCAGAAAGGCAGGACAGGCCATGGAGAACAGGGAGCCTTGTTATGCTGATGGGCGGGATGTAAATTGCCAACAGACACTCGGGACAAGTGTATGGTGTTTCCTGAAACATCTAAAAAACAAAGCAACAGAGCCTAGGGCACTTCCACTTATGGTTCTATAGCTTAGGGAAATTAATATCAAAAAGACACAGCAACCCCAAAATTTGGGATGGCTCTTTTTACAGGAATCTCTTCTACGGCACAAGTTAAATATCCCAGAGAGCAAATAATGGATAAAGAAGTTGCAGTACTTATGTACAACAGAATACCACTCAGCAATGAAATCTATGTCACCAGGCCCGTACCAGCATAATGAGTGGATTGAGCCACGATGATTCTAAGTGAAATAAGTCACACAGAAAAAGAAACATCATAAGGTATCACTAATACACGGAATGTGAACTTGGCTACACATGAACTGAATTACAAAACAGAACAGGGTCTCAAGTTTGGAAAACCAACTTATGCCTGCTTAAGGGGGAAGGTGAGTTGGGGTGCTGCATAAAAGCAGAGTTTGAAATTAGCACAGATACCGTTCCATAAGCCAAATATGTTATAGACAAGAGCTACCCCTTGCTCAACGAAATGGATTCAACAATGAGGTATCACCTCACACCTGGTAGAATAGGCATCAATGAAAATCTACAAACAAAAAATGCTGGAAAGGGTGTGGAGAAAAGGAACCCTCTCCCACTATTGTTGGGAATATAAATTGATACAGTCATTATGGAGAACAATATGGAATTTCTTAAGAAACTAACAATAGAATTACCATATGATACAGCAATCCCAGTACTGGACATATACCCAGACAAAACCATAAATCAAAAAGAGTCATTCACCGCAATGTTCATTGCATCACTATTTACAATATCGAGGTAATGGAAGCAACCTAAATGCCCACAGACAGACGAATGCATAAAGCTGTGGTACATATATAAAATGGAATATTACTAAGCCATGAAAAGGAATGAAATTGGGTCATTTGTAGAGACGTCGATGGATCTAGAGACTGTCATACAGAGTGAAGTAAGTCAGAAAGAGAAAAACAAATCTTGTATATTCATGCATATATGTGGAACCTAGAAAAACTGTACAGATTAACCATTTTGCAAGGCATAAATAGAGCAACAGATGTAGACAACAAACGTATGGACAACAAGGGGGGAAAGCTGTTGGGGGGTGGTGGTGGGAGGAGTTGAGAGACTGGGATTGGCATGTATACATTTATATGTATAAAATAGATAACCAATAAGAACCTGCTGTATAAAAATATAAAATAAAATTCAAAATTAAAAAGAAATAAAATTTAAAAAATAAAACAGAAAAAACAATTATTCCCTGCACATACATGTATTTATATGAATAAATTATTTCCATGCTTATATCTGTAAATACAAAAAAGAGGAATAAAATCTACCTTGAACCAAAAACGAAAAAGAGAAAAAAAACACAGAACCCACCAGTTACACAGAGGAAAACCGTATCAGGGCACTTGCTCCAGTTGTAAACAATTCTGAAGTTGGTCAGTGGTGGGGAATCGTCTCCCATTCAGCCAGCAGCCCCCACGCAACAAGCGTCCTCATTGCAAAGCTGGGGCACCGTGCCGAGGCATCTGTGAGTAAACGTGAGCTGAGCCCCAGGCCAGTTGCTGCTGAACTATTCCCACCCGTCCCAGGTAAAACACCTGAATATATACAAGGACTTGAAAGCCTAGAGGAAGGGCCATAGAGCCACACGAGTGACAGCATGCCGGCCGACTTGGTGCCTGCAGGCCAGCCAGGATGGTCCTGGCCCTGGGTGCTCTTCTGGAAGATTTCCATTTCCCTGCCTGAGATACCCGTCCTGTCCCTGCCCCCACTGCTTTTTTCCTTCCGCACCTCTGCCCAGGGAGAAATTCCAGCAGCAGGTATGGGTGACACATCCTCTTCTTTAGCAGGTGGCAGCCTGGCAACTGCTGCAGAAAGTCCAGCAGAGCCCCACTCACACTGGGCCACCCACAAAGCCGTGGCCTCTCACTCCCTCCCACCAGCCCAGCCCCGAGACTGCTGACAGGGCAGAGAAAATGGCGTCAGGCACGGCTGCAGGGGCTCTTGCTGCCTGGAGTGGTATTTATATTGATCTCAACCCAAGCACACCTGGGGAGGGCTGGCCGGCACGGTAAGGCTGCCCAGGTCAGCCAATCATCACCCCTCAGGGGCTCACAGTTGCAGAAAATGGAACTTGCTGAACCGGCCAGGTCCAAGGAACAGGTGTGGGCTCCTGAGAGTCAGGATAGACAAGGGGCTGCAGCTTTGGCTTGTTTTCTAATCATTTTATCTGGCCCATGAGTGGGAGACAACTTCAAGAAAACCCTCTCCTAATGAGAGGAACCCAGGAGTCAGGGAGAGGAGGGGTGGGTGGTGGTTGGAGACAGAGGCCTGGTGCCCCGGGTGCAGTGGAAGTCTCTGGAAGACCAGGTGGAGGGAGGCCTCACGGAGTGATGCCCAGGGTCACAGACCTGTCGCAGCTGCTGTTTGTTAGTTCAAGTCCTGCTCTGAGGTGCTCTGTGTCAGCTCTGAGCGACAGGTGAGCTGGGGGTGCTCTGCAATGAGGGCTATGTGCACGGTTCCTGTGTGCCCAGCCCTGCCACGGTACCTGCAAGGGTAGCTCTGTATCCTGGGAGGGTCCTGACCACGAGAGCCCCGTGGGCTGGGGTGGGGGTGGGGTACCTGCCCAGGTGAGCTCCATATTCTGGGATTGGTCTGACCACGAAAGCCCCATGGGCTGCTGGGGACCTGGTAAAGGATGTCAGGACAGTCAGTGAAGCCACCGAGGATATACCTCCAGTTGCTCCTAATTCCTACACCCTGCTGGTCATTCTACCAACCACCAGGACATGGTATTCTGTATTAGTCTTCAATGATGCCTTCTTTTGTATTCCATTAGTCCCAGAGTCACAAGAAATTTTGGCTTGTGAGTGGCAGGACTCAACATACAACTAAAACAATACTTCCGGGCCGTCTGGCCCCAAGGGTGCAAAAATTCCCACACCATCTTTGGGGAAAGCTTAGCTAAAGACCTAAAAGTTCTACCTCTGGAAAAGGAAACCCTCCTTCAATATGCAGACGACATTCTGATCACCAGCCCTACTAAGGAGGCCTCTGAACTACCAAGCCAATAAAGGATAGAAGTTGTCCAAGAAAAAGCTCAAATATCACAGACTGCGGTGACCTGCCTGGGCTTCATTCTCACAGAAGGTCAGAGAAGCCCATCCCAGGAAAGGGAAGAAACCATTTTCAGCCTTACCCCTTTCTAAAACTAGAAGACAGCTTAGGGGTTCCTGGGGAGGCCAGGGTTTGCTGCTTCTGGATCCCTAACTACAGTCTACTAGCTGGGCCTCTATATGAAACACTGAAAGGAAAAGATGATGATCCTTTTGAATAGAATCCAGAAGTGGCCTTTCAAGAATGGAAAGAGCAGTCAATTCAGACCCTTGCCCTGGAACTCCCTAATTTAGCTAAACCCTTTGACCTTTACATTCCCGGTGAAAGGTGAATCGCCATTGGAGAATTAGTGCAAAAACTGGGACCACTTGAAATGGAACAATGCAAGAATGCCATCCAGGTAGGATAAACTACGGTCACTAAGGGGCTTGGCCCACTGCCACATCTGGCCAAGATACTGGCGGTATCTAAAAACCTGGAAATCAGCAGCCCAAAAGGCCACCTCCCTCCTAAGGGAAAAGGACCCCACGTGGTGATCCTAACCACCAACCATGCCCTGAAGTTGCAGGGTTCGCTCCGTGGGCACACTGACCTCGAGTGAGGAGGCCCTCCAACTCCAACATCCAGAGAGATAACCGGGGGCAACAGGGCACCATGACGACTCGTGTGAACATCACTTGACCTGGAGTTTCTCTCATAAAACAACAAGAGTGTGTCCCAAAAGAGTAGACTACTGCTTGCAGGACTTACTGCACCCAGAGGGGAGCTAATAATCTTGGTGGGGGAACAGTATACCACACTGTCACCATAGAAAAGCCTACAGACACCGTGATGATGGTGGCCAATAAGACCGGCTGGACTCCTGTTTACTTCAAAAGGCTGTTGACTCAGTAGCCATCATGGTCCTTGATCACCACTGACCCTGGACTGTCTGGGAGTTGAGCGGGCAGGGCTCTGACACCTGGTGCTGTTTGTACGTTAATTCAGGGGCCTAACTGAAGAAAGCGCAGACTACTGGTCAGAGCATCTAGGCTGGCAGAGACGGTCAGCCTAAGGTGGCCGAACAAATGTGGGGCGGGGTGAAACCGGCCCCCACAGCGTCTCTGCACATCTCTTTCCTGGACCCTTAAAGGTCATTAGAATCTATAACACTTCCAATGCTGGTGCTCAGGTGGACGAGCAGGGAGGCAGGGGTCCTGGGGACAATCAATGTCACCGGGAGGCTGCTGGGGAGAAGCTCTGACCCTCGCCCCAGGGTATGAGGGCTCCCAACTCAGCACTCAGCAGTTACAGAAGAAGGGTCTGCACCCTCAGCACTCCAAGAATGAGGAACGGGACAAAAGGCAGAGGAGGGGTTTGTCCCCAGCAAAGCCCATTAAAAATCCCTGGGAGATAAAAATAGAATCTGGGCAATAAAGTCAAGTCTAACCTTTTTTATCCTTTGTGCTTTGTCTAATTTCACGTGCTCCTAGGGTCCCGCATGCAGAGGTTCCACACCCGGCACTTCAGACCAGATTTCCTAGTGCAGAATGGCTGGGTCGACACCTCAGCTCCTGGGGCCCAGTGCAGACTCCACGATATAGAGCCTGAGCTACAGCCAACCCGGCCCTCGAGAGCTCCGCCACCTCCCTCCCTCCCACTGACTCTGACAGGATCTCTACACAGCAGCCCAGCCCACAGCCCACGGGGTAGTGCATGCTCTCACCTCTCCATTCTCTGATCAAAATATAAAGTTTCCTTTGCTTGTGAACCAAACTCAGTCTCGATCTGTTGGCCCCAATGACACTGGGCAGGGGGACACTTGTTGGGGTCCACTCTGGAGGATCAGTAACAGAAATTGAGACTATTGTAACCTCAATGAACAGATGTGTGAGCCAAACTGTAGTTAACATAGAACAGTGTATAAGGCTCGGGTAAAATAAGATGTTTTTAACACTTCCATTTGATATTTCCATCACTTTTTATAAGCAAGTTCAGTGAAAAGGTTTGTCTTATTTGTCAGGTCAATATTAGAGAAACGAAGTGATTTCTTTCCAAGGATGTACATTTAATAATCTTGGTTAAACCTTCAATCTTGTTTTAAATGCTTTTCCATTGAAAATGATACCTCTCTTTCAGCTCCCCCATTTCTGAGAAGTATAAAATCTTATAATTTATTATTACCAAAGGGGAAAGGTGGGAGGAGGGATAAATTAACAGTTTGGAATGAACACATACACACTGCTATGTATAAAATAGATCATCAACAAGGAACTACTGTATAGCACAGGGAACTACACTCAACATTTTGCAATAACCTATAAGGGGAAATAATCTGAAAAAGAATAGATATTTTTATTGACATCATCTATCAATGACAGTTAAAGTGTAGCCTAAGGGAAGCTGGTGGTGAGTGCTTCTGACCCTGAAGACTTCAATCATCTAAAGTTTGGACTCTGCCTACTTCCCAAGGCCCTTAATGAACATATGTGTAGCTGTAGCTTAAAAATTTCCCCAGTTTGGGTTTCGGGGAGACACTGATTTTGAAAAAGCCCTGGTGTTCTCCTTACATGAATGGGACTCTTCCTACTGCTAAAACATGTCTGTCACACCCAGAGGATGGTATACCGTCTGATCGGGAAGAGTTTGGAAAAGGCATCTCATCTCCTCATCTCCTGGTGCTCGGGTTCACCCCTCCAGCGTCTTTACTAACAGTCTCCCCACTTGGAGATGTCAGCACTGTCAACATCCTGTTGCGTACAGTTTGGAATTTGTCCAGAGGATGAAGCGGAAGGATGAGGAACAATGAGAGACAAGTCCTAGGTGTTCAGACAGGCACATGTCACTCTAATTTCCAATCAGGAAGATGAATTGACCAAAAGCTAGGGTTGCCCATGGAAACAGTATAGGGCTTGAGGAAATCCCGCTGCTTTGTGGCCAGTTCCCATAAACACGAGTTGAACAATGGAACTCAGGGGCAGTAAAATTCACAAAACTGCAGAGTTGAAAATATCCATCACTGAAAAATGTCTTGAGGAAAGTCAGAGAAAAGGACTTGTAAGCAAGGGAGAATGGCAGGAAAGGGATTTGAGGAGGTAGAAAGGACTCGCCATTAAGCACAAGAAAAGGAGCTGAACATTGCCAACATTGCAGTTGGCCAAAAAGGGTGTATGCGTTCTTTTCTGTATATATTCAAGAAAAGGGCATACACTTTTTTAGCCAACCAAACAGGTGGGCACTGGAAGTCAATACTACAAAAGATATCACTTCACATCAGTCAGAAGAGCCATCCTCATAAAGCGTAAACAACAGAAATGCAGGACAGGGCAATGAGAAGAGGGAGCCCTGTGAGACTTATAGTGGAAATGTATATTGCCAACGGCCATTCTGGAGAAGTGTATTGTGTTTACTAAAGCATCTAAAAAATGAGCTACAGAGCATAGGGCACTTGCACTCATGGGCGTATATCTTGGGAAAAACAAAAATCGAGAGGACACAGGCACCCCAATGTTTACCCCCTCTCTGTTTAAAAGATCCTCGACTAGGATATAACTTAAATGTCTCTGGAGGGAAAAAATGGATAGAGATGTGGTACTTAGGTAGAGTGGAATATTATTCAGCCTGGAAATCAATGAAATATGGCCAGTTGTAACAAATCTGGAGGAGTTACGTATGATCATTCTAAGTGACAGAATTCAAAAAGAAAAAGACACATATCATAAGATATCACTTAAAGGTGGAATCCAAAATGGCTACACATGAAATAAATTACAAAACAAAAACATAGTCAAATATGTAGAAAACACGCATAAGGCTGCTAAACGGGAAAGGTGGGGAGGGGTGAGGCATCATCCAGGAGGTTGAAATTAGCAAAGATACCATTCCAAATACCAAACTGATAATCAACAAGGCCTACACGGTAGCTAAAAGAACTGCACTCAGCACACTCAAGTCACCGGAAAAGAATATATACGACTGGTAAGAATCTGAAAAAGAATTTATTGATGTCTCTCTGTACGTGAATCAAGTGGATGTACAGCAGCAAGAAACAGAGCTTTGAAAATCAGCTGTAACCAATATAGTAATAAATTGAAAAAAATAAATGACAGAGAGACAGAGAAAACCTCTTACAACTTTTCCTCAGGGACGGTGATGCAACATGGATTGAACACATCTAGACCCACAGCAGGATGAGACATAAGGCTGGAAACTGTTTGCGCTAAGAGAAATGTGAGGTTGGGTGAGGAAATGCACACCCTTTAAAGTAATACTACCTGGTACCCATTCAATGGGTCCCAAATCTGCAGGTTCAAGGGATCTTCCTACAGCTAAAACATGCATGGAAAACCCAGAGGACTGTACACCATGTGATCGGGAGATGTGTCTAAAATGCACCTCATTTATCCTCTCCTGGTGCTCCTGTTCACCATTCCAGCCACGCTACTTAGAATCTCCCCACTTGGAGAATCAGCACATTTAAACTTCTGTTTCACACATTTTGCAAATTGTGAGGAGGATGAACGGGAAGAGGGGGAACCAATGAGAGAAGAGTTGTAGGGGTTTGGACGGGCACATATCACTCTAATTTCCCATTAAGAATAAGAATTAAAGAAAGGCTCAGCCTGCCTCGCCGGAGCCAAAATAGGGCCTGAAGCAATCCTGCGGGTTTGAGGCCAGCTCACAAAAGAGCAACTTAAAAAATGGAGCTCAGGGTCACTGCAATTCACAAACCTGCAGAGTTATAAATGAAAACTAACGTCCAAAAATATGTTGAGGTAAGGCAAAGAAGAGGATCTGAATGCAAGACAGAATTGCAAGAAACAGATTTCAAGAGATAGATTGGACTCGTCTTTAATGCACATGAAAAGCGGCAGAATTTCGACAATGATGCAGTTGGCCCAAAAGGGCGTATGCGTTTTTTCCTGATTATATCCAGGAAAAAACGCATACGCACTTTATGGGCAACAAAGCAAGCAAGCAATGCAAATGTGCACAACAAAGAAGTCTCACTTCCCACCGGTCAAAAGGGCCATCCTAAAAAATTGTAAAAACCAGAAATGCAGGACAGGCCATGGAGAACAGGGAGCCTTTATACGCTGATGGGCAGTGTGTGAACTGCCGAGAGCCACTCTGGAGAAGTGTATGGTGGTTCCTAAATCATCTAAAAAACAGAGCTACAGAGCATAGGACACTTCCAATCATGGGAGTATATCTAGGGAAGTCTAAAAATCAACAAGACACAAGCACACCACAGTTTAGGGCTACTCTGTTTACAAGAACCTCAACTTCAGTACACCTTAAATATCCCAGGAAAGAGAACAATGGATAAAGAAGATGTGGTACTTATGTACAATGGAATATCTCTTCACCATGAAATCAATGTAATAAGGCTAGTAGAAGGATAAAGAGTGGATTTAGGTCCGATAATACTACTTGAAATAAGTCAAACAGAAAAAGAAACATATCATAAGATATCACTTATAGAGGGAGGGTAAATATGGCTGCACAAGAAATGAATTACAGAACAGAACAGTGTCTCACATTTAGAAAACACACTTATGTCAGCTTAAGGGGAAAGGAGAGGTGGGGTGATGCATAAAACCAGAGTTTGAAATTAGCACAGATACCGTTCAATAAACCAAATAGGTATTAGACAAGATCTACACCTTGCTCAATGAACTGGCCTCAACACACCCTATACACCGCAGAGAAATATATCTGAGTAATAAGAATCTTAAAACCCATGTATTGATATATCTCCATAAGGGAATCAAGTGTGTGCAGAGCGGCACAAACACAGCAGTGAAAATGAGCTAAACCCCATTATAGAAATAAATTTTAAAAACAAAACGCTGAAACAATGAAAGAGAGAAAAATTCTTACAAAATTCGCTCAGGGGCTGTGATGCAACCTGGATTGACCACATATAAACCCACAGCTGGATAAGACATAAGGCTGGACACTTGGGGCTGACAGGATTGGTGAGCTTTGGTGAGCAACTGCCGAAAGTTTAATGCAATACTTCATGCTACTCAGTCCAAGGGTCCCAACACTCCAGGTTGAAGGGAATCTTCCTACAGCTAAACCATGCTTGGGAAACCCAGCGACTGGTATACCATATGATCGGGAAAGGTTTCTAAAACGCACCTCATTTTTCCTCTCCTGGGGCTCCGGATCGACATTCCAGCCGCTTTACTAACAACATCCCCACATGGAGTCAATGCCTTTAAGTTCTGGTATCGCACAGTCTGCAGTTAGTGCAGAGGATGAATGGGAATAGGGGGAACCAGTGAGAAACTAGCTGTAGCGGTTTCAATGGGCACATGTCACTCTAATATCACATCAGTAAGAAGAATTAACCAAAGGGACAGCAAGGTGCCCCAGAAGAAAAATAGGGCTTCAAGGAATCCTGTGGTTACGGGGCAAGACCACAAAAATAAGAGCTAAAAAATGGAGCTAAGGGCCACTGCAATTCAAAAACCTGCAGAGTTATAAAGGCGAACTATTTTTAAAAAATATATTGAGGTAAGGCTATGAAGAGGCATTGAAAGCAAGGCAGAATTGCAGGAAACCGATTTCAGGAGGTAGACTGGAATTGCACTGAAAACATATGAAGAGAGTCAGAAACTCGACAATGATGCACTTGCCCAAAAAGGGCGTATGTGTTTTTTCCTGAATATATTCAGGAAAAAACGCATACGCACTTTTTGGCCAACCAAGCAAGCTTGCAAAGGAAATTTGCACTAAAATGAAGTCTCACTTCCACCTGGTCAAAAGGGCCATCTGAAAAAAGTGTAAAATCCATAAAGGCACGACAGGCCATGGAGAACTGGGAGCCTTCTTATGCTGATGGGCGGGATGTAAATTGCCAACAGCCACTCTGGAGAAGAGTATGGTATTTCCTGAAACATCTAAAAAACAAAGCAACAGACCCTAGGGCACTTCCACTTATGGTCCTATAGCTTAGGGAAATTAAAATCAAAAAGACACAGCCACCCCAAAGTTTGGGACGGCTCTGTTTACAAGAACCTCGTTTACGGTACAAGTTCAATATTGCAGAAAGTGAAAAATGGATAAAGAATTTGTGGTACTTATGTACAATGCAATATCACTCAGCAATGAAATCTATGTCATCAGGCCCGTAGCAGCATAATGAGTGGATTCAGATATGATGATTCGAACTGAAATAAGTCACACAGAAAAGAAACATCATAAGGTATCACTAATACACAGAATGTGAACTTGGCTACACATGAACAGTATTACAAAACAGAACAGTGTCTCAAGTTTAGAAAACCAACTTACGCTTGCTTAACGGGGAAGGTGAGTTGGGGTGCTGCATAAAACCAGAGATTGAAATGAGCACAGATAAAGTTCCTTAAGCCAAATATGGAATAGACAAGAGCTACTCCTTGCTCAACGAAATGGACTCAACACCCCATATTAAACGCCTAAGAATGTACCTGACTAGTAAGTATCTTAAAACCTATGGATTGCTATGTCTCCGAAAGAGAATCCAGCATGTGTACAGGGGCATAAACGCAGCAGTGATAGGATTGGAGAGGTTCGGTGAGCAAATGAAGACCCTTTGAAGTCATATTGCATGGTACCCATTCCACGGGTCTCAACTCTCCAGGTTTAAGGTATTTTCCTTCAGCTAAAACATGCATGTGGAACCCAAGTATGATCAACCATGTGAACGGGAGACGTGTTCAAATATGTCTCAGTTTTCCTCCCCTGGTACTCGGGTGCAACATTCCAGACGCTTTACTAACACTCTCCCCACTTGGAGAGTCAGCGCCTTTAACCTCCTGTTTGGCCCAGTTTGCAATTTCTGCGGAAGATGAACAGGAATAGCGAGAACCAATGAGAGGCTAGCTGGAGGTGTCTGGACGGGCAAATTTAACTCTCATTTCCCACCAGGAAGAGGAAATAACCAAAGGCTCAGCGTGCCGTACCGGAACCAGATTAGGGCCTGAAGCCATCCTGCGGTGTTGCGGCCAGGTCACAAGAAAGCGAGTTGAAGAAAGGAGCTCAGGGGCACTGTAATTCACAAACCTGCAGAGTTATAAATGACAGCTATCGTCCAAAAATAGACTGAAGTAAGGCTGCCAAGAGGACTTGAAAGCGGGGCAGAATTGCAGGAAACCGATTTCAGGAGGTAGACTGGAATTGCATTGAAAGCATAGGAAAAGAGGCAGAACGTCCACAATGATGCACTTGGCCAAAAAGGGCGTATGCGTTTTTTCCTGAATATATTCAGGAAAAAACGCATACGCCCTTTTTGGCCAACCAAGCAAGCTTGCAAAGGAAATCTGCACTACAATGAAGTCTCACTTCTCCCCGGTCAAAAGGGCCATCTGAAAAAAGTGTAAAATCCAGAAAGGCAGGACAGGCCATGGAGAACTGGGAGCCTTGTTATGCTGATGGGCGGGATGTAAATTGCCAACAACCACTCGGGAGAAGTGTATGGTGTTTCCTGAAACATCTAAAAAACAAAGCAACAGAACCTAGGGCACTTCCACTTATGGTCCTATAGCTTAGGGAAATTAAAATCAAAAAGACACAGCCACCCCAAAGTTTGGAACGGCTCTGTTTACAAGAACCTCGTTTACAGTACAAGTTCAACATCGCAGAAAGTGAAAAATGGATAAAGAAGTTGTGGTATTTACTTACAAAGCAATATCACTCAGCAATGAAATCTGTGTCATCAGGCCCTTAGCAGCACAATGAGTGGATTCAGGTATGATGATTCTAACTGAAGAAAGTCACACGGAAAAAGAAACATCATAAGATATCAGTAATACACGGAATGGAAACTTGGCTACACAGGAACTGAATTACAGAACAGAACAGGGTCTCAAATTTAGAAAACCAACTTATGCTTGCTTAAGGGTAAAGGTGAGTTGGGGTGCTGCATAAAACCAGAGATTGAAATGAGCACAGATAAAGTTCCTTAAGTCAAATATGGAATAGACAAGAGCTACTCCTTGCTCAACGAAATGGACTCAACACCGCATATTAAACGCCTAAGAATGTACCTGACTAGTAAGTATCTTAAAACCTATGGATTGCTATGTCTCCGAAAGAGAATCAAGCATGTGTACAGGGGCATAAACGCAGCAGTGATAGGATTGGAGAGGTTCGGTGAGCAAATGAAGACCCTTTGAAGTCACATTGCATGGTACCCATTCCACGGGTCTCAACTCTCCAGGTTTAAGGTATTCTTCCTTCAGCTAAAACATGCATGTGGAACACAAGTATGATCAACCATGTGAACGGGAGACGTGTTCAAATATGTCTCAGTTTTCCTCCCCTGGTACTCGGGTGCAACATTCCAGACGCTTTACTAACACTCTCCCCACTTGGAGAGTCAGCGCCTTTAACCTCCTGTTTGGCCCAGTTTGCAATTTCTGCGGAAGATGAACAGGAATAGCGAGAACCAATGAGAGGCTAGCTGGAGGTGTCTGGACGGGCAAATTAAACTCTCATTTCCCACCAGGAAGAGGAAATAACCAAAGGCTCAGCGTGCCGTACCGGAACCAGATTAGGGCCTGAAGCCATCCTGCGGTGTTGCGGCCAGCTCAAAAGAAAGCGAGTTGAAGAAAGGAGCTCAGGGGCACTGTAATTCACAAACATGCAGAGTTATAAATGACAGCTATCGTCCAAAAATAGACTGAAGTAAGGCTGCCAAGAGGACTTGAAAGCGGGGCAGAATTGCAGGAAACCGATTTCAGGAGGTAGACTGGAATTGCATTGAAAGCATAGGAAAAGAGGCAGAACGTCCACAATGATGCACTTGGCCAAAAAGGGCGTATGCGTTTTTTCCTGAATATATTCAGGAAAAAACGCATACGCCCTTTTTGGCCAACCAAGCAAGCTTGCAAAGGAAATCTGCACTACAATGAAGTCTCACATCCCCCCGGTCAAAAGGGCCATCTGAAAAAAGTGTAAAATCCAGAAAGGCAGGACAGGCCATGGAGAACTGGGAGCCTTGTTATGCTGATGGGCGGGATGTAAATTGCGAACAACCACTCGGGAGAAGTGTATGGTGTTTCCTGAAACATCTAAAAAACAAAGCAACAGAACCTAGGGCACTTCCACTTATGGTCCTATAGCTTAGGGAAATTAAAATCAAAAAGACACAGCCACCCCAAAGTTTGGAACGGCTCTGTTTACAAGAACCTCGTTTACAGTACAAGTGCAACATCGCAGAAAGTGAAAAATGGATAAAGAAGTTGTGGTATTTACTTACAAAGCAATATCACTCAGCAATGAAATCTGTGTCATCAGGCCCTTAGCAGCACAATGAGTGGATTCAGGTATGATGATTCTAACTGAAGTAAGTCACACAGAAAAAGAAACATCATAAGATATCAGTAATACACGGAATGTAAACTTGGCTACACAGGAACTGAATTACAGAACAGAACAGGGTCTCATATTTAGAAAAACAACTTATGCTTGCTTAAGAGTAAAGGTGAGTTGGGGTGCTGCATAAAACCAGAGATTGAAATGAGCACAGATAAAGTTCCTTAAGTCAAATATGGAATAGACAAGAGCTACTCCTTGCTCAACGAAATGGACTCAACACCGCATATTAAACGCCTAAGAATGTACCTGACTAGTAAGTATCGTAAAACCTATGGATTGCTATGTCTCCGAAAGAGAATCAAGCATGTGTACAGGGGCATAAACGCAGCAGTGATAGGATTGGAGAGGTTCGGTGAGCAAATGAAGACCCTTTGAAGTCATATTGCATGGTACCCATTCCACGGGTCTCAAGTCTCCAGGTTTAAGGTATTCTTCCTTCAGCTAAAACATGCATGTGGAACCCAAGTATGATCAACCATGTGAACGGGAGACGTGTTCAAATATGTCTCAGTTTTCCTCCCCTGGTACTCGGGTGCAACATTCCAGACGCTTTACTAACACTCTCCCCACTTGGAGAGTCAGCGCCTTTAACCTCCTGTTTGGCACAGTTTGCAATTTCTGCGGAAGATGAACAGGAATAGCGAGAACCAATGAGAGGCTAGCTGGAGGTGTCTGGACGGGCAAATTTAACTCTCATTTCCCACGAGGAAGAGGAAATAACCAAAGGCTCAGCGTGCCGTACCGGAACCAGATTAGGGCCTGAAGCCATCCTGCGGTGTTGCGGCCAGCTCAAAAGAAAGCGAGTTGAAGAAAGGAGCTCAGGGGCACTGTAATTCACAAACCTGCAGAGTTATAAATGACAGCTATCGTCCAAAAATAGACTGAAGTAAGGCTGCCAAGAGGACTTGAAAGCGGGGCAGAATTGCAGGAAACCGATTTCAGGAGGTAGACTGAATTGCATTGAAACCATAGGAAAAGAGGCAGAACGTCCACAATGATGCACTTGGCCAAAAAGGGCGTATGCGTTTTTTCCTGAATATATTCAGGAAAAAACGCATACGCCCTTTTTGGCCAACCAAGCAAGCTTGCAAAGGAAATCTGCACTACAATGAAGTCTCACTTCCCCCCGGTCAAAAGGGCCATCTGAAAAAAGTGTAAAATCCAGAAAGGCAGGACAGGCCATGGAGAACTGGGAGCCTTGTTATGCTGATGGGCGGGATGTAAATTGCCAACAGACACTCGGGAGAAGTGTATGGTGTTTCCTGAAACATCTAAAAAACAAAGCAACAGAACCTAGGGCACTTCCACTTATGGTCCTATAGCTTAGGGAAATTAAAATCAAAAAGACACAGCCACCCCAAAGTTTGGAACGGCTCTGTTTACAAGAACCTCGTTTACAGTACAAGTTCAACATCGCAGAAAGTGAAAAATGGATAAAGAAGTTGTGGTATTTACTTACAAAGCAATATCACTCAGCAATGAAATCTGTGTCATCAGGCCCTTAGCAGCACAATGAGTGGATTCAGGTATGATGATTCTAACTGAAGTAAGTCACACAGAAAAAGAAACATCATAAGATATCAGTAATACACGGAATGGAAACTTGGCTACACAGGAACTGAATTACAGAACAGAACAGGGTCTCAAATTTAGAAAAACAACTTATGCTTGCTTAAGGGTAAAGGTGAGTTGGGGTGCTGCATAAAACCAGAGATTGAAATGAGCACAGATAAAGTTCCTTAAGTCAAATATGGAATAGACAAGAGCTACTCCTTGCTCAACGAAATGGACTCAACACTGCATATTAAACGCCTAAGAATGTACCTGACTAGTAAGTATCGTAAAACCTATGGATTGCTATGTCTCCGAAAGAGAATCAAGCATGTGTACAGGGGCATAAACGCAGCAGTGATAGGATTGGAGAGGTTCGGTGAGCAAATGAAGACCCTTTGAAGTCATATTGCATGGTACCCATTCCACGGGTCTCAACTCTCCAGGTTTAAGGTATTCTTCCTTCAGCTAAAACATGCATGTGGAACCCAAGTATGATCAACCATGTGAACGGGAGACGTGTTCAAATATGTCTCAGTTTTCCTCCCCTGGTACTCGGGTGCAACATTCCAGACGCTTTACTAACACTCTCCGGACTTGGAGAGTCAGTCCCTTTAACCTCCTGTTTGGCCCAGTTTGCAATTTCTGCGGAAGATGAACAGGAATAGCGAGAACCAATGAGAGGCTAGCTGGAGGTGTCTGGACGGGCAAATTTAACTCTCATTTCCCACCAGGAAGAGGAATTAACCAAAGGCTCAGCATGCCGGGCCGGAACCAGATTAGGGCCTGAAGCCATCCTGCGGTGTTGCGGCCAGCTCAAATGAAAGCGAGTTGAAGAAAGGAGCTCAGGGGCACTGTAATTCACAAACCTGCAGAGTTATAAATGACAGCTATCGTCCAAAAATAGACTGAAGTAAGGCTGCCAAGAGGACTTGAAAGCGGGGCAGAATTGCAGGAAACCGATTTCAGGAGGTAGACTGGAATTGCATTGAAAGCATAGGAAAAGAGGCAGAACGTCCACAATGATGCACTTGGCCAAAAAGGGCGTATGCGTTTTTTCCTGAATATATTCAGGAAAAAACGCATACGCCCTTTTTGGCCAACCAAGCAAGCTTGCAAAGGAAATCTGCACTACAATGAAGTCTCACTTCCCCCCGGTCAAAAGGGCCATCTGAAAAAAGTGTAAAATCCAGAAAGGCAGGACAGGCCATGGAGAACTGGGAGCCTTGTTATGCTGATGGGCGGGATGTAAATTGCCAACAACCACTCGGGAGAAGTGTATGGTGTTTCCTGAAACATCTAAAAAACAAAGCAACAGAACCTAGGGCACTTCCACTTATGGTCCTATAGCTTAGGGAAATTAAAATCAAAAAGACACAGCCACCCCAAAGTTTGGAACGGCTCTGTTTACAAGAACCTCGTTTACAGTACAAGTTCAACATCGCAGAAAGTGAAAAATGGATAAAGAAGTTGTGGTATTTACTTACAAAGCAATATCACTCAGCAATGAAATCTGTGTCATCAGGCCCTTAGCAGCACAATGAGTGGATTCAGGTATGATGATTCTAACTGAAGTAAGTCACACAGAAAAAGAAACATCATAAGATATCAGTAATACACGGAATGGAAACTTGGCTACACAGGAACTGAATTACAGAACAGAACAGGGTCTCAAATTTAGAAAAACAACTTATGCTTGCTTAAGGGTAAAGGTGAGTTGGGGTGCTGCATAAAACCAGAGATTGAAATGAGCACAGATAAAGTTCCTTAAGTCAAATATGGAATAGACAAGAGCTACTCCTTGCTCAACGAAATGGACTCAACACTGCATATTTAACGCCTAAGAATATACCTGACTAGTAAGTATCGTAAAACCTATGGATTGCTATGTCTCCGAAAGAGAATCAAGCATGTGTACAGGGGCATAAACGCAGCAGTGATAGGATTGGAGAGGTTCGGTGAGCAAATGAAGACCCTTTGAAGTCATATTGCATGGTACCCATTCCACGGGTCTCAACTCTCCAGGTTTAAGGTATTCTTCCTTCAGCTAAAACATGCATGTGGAACCCAAGTATGATCAACCATGTGAACGGGAGACGTGTTCAAATATGTCTCAGTTTTCCTCCCCTGGTACTCGGGTGCAACATTCCAGACGCTTTACTAACACTCTCCCCACTTGGAGAGTCAGCGCCTTTAACCTCCTGTTTGGCCCAGTTTGCAATTTCTGCGGAAGATGAACAGGAATAGCGAGAACCAATGAGAGGCTAGCTGGAGGTGTCTGGACGGGCAAATTTAACTCTCATTTCCCACCAGGAAGAGGAAATAACCAAAGGCTCAGCGTGCCGTACCGGAACCAGAATAGGGCCTGAAGCCATCCTGCGGTGTTGCGGCCAGCTCAAAAGAAAGCGAGTTGAAGAAAGGAGCTCAGGGGCACTGTAATTCACAAACCTGCAGAGTTATAAATGACAGCTATCGTCCAAAAATAGACTGAAGTAAGGCTGCCAAGAGGACTTGAAAGCGGGGCAGAATTGCAGGAAACCGATTTCAGGAGGTAGACTGGAATTGCATTGAAACCATAGGAAAAGAGGCAGAACGTCCACAATGATGCACTTGGCCAAAAAGGGCGTATGCGTTTTTTCCTGAATATATTCAGGAAAAAACGCATACGCCCTTTTTGGCCAACCAAGCAAGCTTGCAAAGGAAATCTGCACTACAATGAAGTCTCACATCCCCCCGGTCAAAAGGGCCATCTGAAAAAAGTGTAAAATCCAGAAAGGCAGGACAGGCCATGGAGAACTGGGAGCCTTGTTATGCTGATGGGCGGGATGTAAATTGCCAACAACCACTCGGGAGAAGTGTATGGTGTTTCCTGAAACATCTAAAAAACAAAGCAACAGAACCTAGGGCACTTCCACTTATGGTCCTATAGCTTAGGGAAATTAAAATCAAAAAGACACAGCCACCCCAAAGTTTGGAACGGCTCTGTTTACAAGAACCTCGTTTACAGTACAAGTTCAACATCGCAGAAAGTGAAAAATGGATAAAGAAGTTGTGGTATTTACTTACAAAGCAATATCACTCAGCAATGAAATCTGTGTCATCAGGCCCTTAGCAGCACAATGAGTGGATTCAGGTATGATGATTCTAACTGAAGTAAGTCACACAGAAAAAGAAACATCATAAGATATCAGTAATACACGGAATGTAAACTTGGCTACACAGGAACTGAATTACAGAACAGAACAGGGTCTCATATTTAGAAAAACAACTTATGCTTGCTTAAGAGTAAAGGTGAGTTGGGGTGCTGCATAAAACCAGAGATTGAAATGAGCACAGATAAAGTTCCTTAAGTCAAATATGGAATAGACAAGAGCTACTCCTTGCTCAACGAAATGGACTCAACACCGCATATTAAACGCCTAAGAATGTACCTGACTAGTAAGTATCGTAAAACCTATGGATTGCTATGTCTCCGAAAGAGAATCAAGCATGTGTACAGGGGCATAAACGCAGCAGTGATAGGATTGGAGAGGTTCGGTGAGCAAATGAAGACCCTTTGAAGTCATATTGCATGGTACCCATTCCACGGGTCTCAACTCTCCAGGTTTAAGGTATTCTTCCTTCAGCTAAAACATGCATGTGGAACCCAAGTATGATCAACCATGTGAACGGGAGACGTGTTCAAATATGTCTCAGTTTTCCTCCCCTGGTACTCGGGTGCAACATTCCAGACGCTTTACTAACACTCTCCCCACTTGGAGAGTCAGCGCCTTTAACCTCCTGTTTGGCACAGTTTGCAATTTCTGCGGAAGATGAACAGGAATAGCGAGAACCAATGAGAGGCTAGCTGGAGGTGTCTGGACGGGCAAATTTAACTCTCATTTCCCACGAGGAAGAGGAAATAACCAAAGGCTCAGCGTGCCGTACCGGAACCAGATTAGGGCCTGAAGCCATCCTGCGGTGTTGCGGCCAGCTCAAAAGAAAGCGAGTTGAAGAAAGGAGCTCAGGGGCACTGTAATTCACAAACCTGCAGAGTTATAAATGACAGCTATCGTCCAAAAATAGACTGAAGTAAGGCTGCCAAGAGGACTTGAAAGCGGGGCAGAATTGCAGGAAACCGATTTCAGGAGGTAGACTGGAATTGCATTGAAACCATAGGAAAAGAGGCAGAACGTCCACAATGATGCACTTGGCCAAAAAGGGCGTATGCGTTTTTTCCTGAATATATTCAGGAAAAAACGCATACGCCCTTTTTGGCCAACCAAGCAAGCTTGCAAAGGAAATCTGCACTACAATGAAGTCTCACTTCCCCCCGGTCAAAAGGGCCATCTGAAAAAAGTGTAAAATCCAGAAAGGCAGGACAGGCCATGGAGAACTGGGAGCCTTGTTATGCTGATGGGCGGGATGTAAATTGCCAACAGACACTTGGGAGAAGTGTATGGTGTTTCCTGAAACATCTAAAAAACAAAGCAACAGAGCCTAGGGCACTGCCACTTATGGTCCTATAGCTTAGGGAAATTAAAATCAAAAAGACACAGCCACCCCAAAGTTTGGGACGCCTCTGTTTACAAGAACCTCGTTTACAGTACAAGTTCAACATCGCAGAAATTGAAAAATGGATAAAGAAGTTGTGGTATTCACTTACAAAGCAATATCACTCAGCAATGAAATCTGTGTCATCAGGCCCTTAGCAGCACAATGAGTGGATTCAGGTATGATGATTCTAACTGAAGTAAGTCACACAGAAAAAGAAACATCATAAGATATCAGTAATACACGGAATGTAAACTTGGCTACACAGGAACTGAATTACAGAACAGAACAGGGTCTCAAATTTAGAAAACCAACTTATGCTTGCTTAAGGGGAAAGGTGAGTTGGGGTGCTGCATAAAACCAGAGATTGAAATGAGCACAGATAAAGTTCCTTAAGTCAAATATGGAATAGACAAGAGCTACTCCTTGCTCAACGAAATGGACTCAACACCGCATATTAAACGCCTAAGAATGTACCTGACTAGTAAGTATCTTAAAACCTATGGATTGCTATGTCTCCGAAAGAGAATCAAGCATGTGTACAGGGGCATAAACGCAGCAGTGATAGGATTGGAGAGGTTCAGTGAGCAAATGAAGACCCTTTGAAGTCATATTGCATGGTACCCATTCCACGGGTCTTAACTCTCCAGGTTTAAGGTATTCTTCCTTCAGCTAAAACATGCATGTGGAACCCAAGTATGATCAACCATGTGAACGGGAGACGTGTTCAAATATGTCTCAGTTTTCCTCCCCTGGTACTCGGGTGCAACATTCCAGACGCTTTACTAAGACTCTCCCCACTTGGAGAGTCAGCGCCTTTAACCTCCTGTTTGGCCCAGTTTGCAATTTCTGCGGAAGATGAACAGGAATAGCGAGAACCAATGAGAGGCTCGCTGGAGGTGTCTGGACGGGCAAATTTAACTCTCATTTCCCACCAGGAAGAGGAATTAACCAAAGGCTCAGCATGCCGGGCCGGAACCAGATTAGGGCCTGAAGCCATCCTGCGGTGTTGCGGCCAGGTCACAAGAAAGCGAGTTGAAGAAAGGAGCTCAGGGACACTGTAATTCACAAACATGCAGAGTTATAAATGACGGCTATCGTCCAAAAATAGACTGAAGTAAGGCTGCCAAGAGGACTTGAAAGCGGGGCAGAATTGCAGGAAACCGATTTCAGGAGGTAGACTGGAATTGCATTGAAAGCATAGGAAAAGAGGCAGAACGTCCACAATGATGCACTTGGCCAAAAAGGGCGTATGCGTTTTTTCCTGAATATATTCAGGAAAAAACGCATACGCCCTTTTTGGCCAACCAAGCAAGCTTGCAAAGGAAATCTGCACTACAATGAAGTCTCACTTCCCCCCGGTCAAAAGGGCCATCTGAAAAAAGTGTAAAATCCAGAAAGGCAGGACAGGCCATGGAGAACTGGGAGCCTTGTTATGCTGATGGGCGGGATGTAAATTGCCAACAACCACTCGGGAGAAGTGTATGGTGTTTCCTGAAACATCTAAAAAACAAAGCAACAGAACCTAGGGCACTTCCACTTATGGTCCTATAGCTTAGGGAAATTAAAATCAAAAAGACACAGTCACCCCAAAGTTTGGAACGGCTCTGTTTACAAGAACCTCGTTTACAGTACAAGTTCAACATCGCAGAAAGTGAAAAATGGATAAAGAAGTTGTGGTATTTACTTACAAAGCAATATCACTCAGCAATGAAATCTGTGTCATCAGGCCATTAGCAGCACAATGAGTGGATTCAGGTATGATGATTCTAACTGAAGTAAGTCACACAGAAAAAGAAACATCATAAGATATCAGTAATACACGGAATGGAAACTTGGCTACACAGGAACTGAATTACAGAACAGAACAGGGTCTCAAATTTAGAAAACCAACTTATGCTTGCTTAAGGGTAAAGGTGAGTTGGGGTGCTGCATAAAACCAGAGATTGAAATGAGCACAGATAAAGTTCCTTAAGCCAAATATGGAATAGACAAGAGCTACTCCTTGCTCAACGAAATGGACTCAACACCGCATATTAAACGCCTAAGAATGTACCTGACTAGTAAGTATCTTAAAACCTATGGATTGCTATGTCTCCGAAAGAGAATCAAGCATGTGTACAGGGGCATAAACGCAGCAGTGATAGGATTGGAGAGGTTCGGTGAGCAAATGAAGACCCTTTGAAGTCATATTGCATGGTACCCATTCCACGGGTCTCAACTCTCCAGGTTTAAGGTATTCTTCCTTCAGCTAAAACATGCATGTGGAACCCAAGTATGATCAACCATGTGAACGGGAGACGTGTTCAAATATGTCTCAGTTTTCCTCCCCTGGTACTCGGGTGCAACATTCCAGACGCTTTACTAACACTCTCCCCACTTGGAGAGTCAGCGCCTTTAACCTCCTGTTTGGCCCAGTTTGCAATTTCTGCGGAAGATGAACAGGAATAGCGAGAACCAATGAGAGGCTAGCTGGAGGTGTCTGGACGGGCAAATTTAACTCTCATTTCCCACGAGGAAGAGGAAATAACCAAAGGCTCAGCGTGCCGTACCGGAACCAGATTAGGGCCTGAAGCCATCCTGCGGTGTTGCGGCCAGCTCAAAAGAAAGCGAGTTGAAGAAAGGAGCTCAGGGGCACTGTAATTCACAAACCTGCAGAGTTATAAATGACAGCTATCGTCCAAAAATAGACTGAAGTAAGGCTGCCAAGAGGACTTGAAAGCGGGGCAGAATTGCAGGAAACCGATTTCAGGAGGTAGACTGGAATTGCATTGAAACCATAGGAAAAGAGGCAGAACGTCCACAATGATGCACTTGGCCAAAAAGGGCGTATGCGTTTTTTCCTGAATATATTCAGGAAAAAAAGCATACGCCCTTTTTGGCCAACCAAGCAAGCTTGCAAAGGAAATCTGCACTACAATGAAGTCTCACTTCCCCCCGGTCAAAAGGGCCATCTGAAAAAAGTGTAAAATCCAGAAAGGCAGGACAGGCCATGGAGAACTGGGAGCCTTGTTATGCTGATGGGCGGGATGTAAATTGCCAACAACCACTCGGGAGAAGTATATGGTGTTTCCTGAAACATCTAAAAAACAAAGCAACAGAACCTAGGGCACTTCCACTTATGGTCCTATAGCTTAGGGAAATTAAAATCAAAAAGACACAGTCACCCCAAAGTTTGGAACGGCTCTGTTTACAAGAACCTCGTTTACAGTACAAGTTCAACATCGCAGAAAGTGAAAAATGGATAAAGAAGTTGTGGTATTTACTTACAAAGCAATATCACTCAGCAATGAAATCTGTGTCATCAGGCCATTAGCAGCACAATGAGTGGATTCAGGTATGATGATTCTAACTGAAGTAAGTCACACAGAAAAAGAAACATCATAAGATATCAGTAATACACGGAATGGAAACTTGGCTACACAGGAACTGAATTACAGAACAGAACAGGGTCTCAAATTTAGAAAACCAACTTATGCTTGCTTAAGGGTAAAGGTGAGTTGGGGTGCTGCATAAAACCAGAGATTGAAATGAGCACAGATAAAGTTCCTTAAGCCAAATATGGAATAGACAAGAGCTACTCCTTGCTCAACGAAATGGACTCAACACCGCATATTAAACGCCTAAGAATGTACCTGACTAGTAAGTATCTTAAAACCTATGGATTGCTATGTCTCCAAAAGAGAATCAAGCATGTGTACAGGGGCATAAACGCAGCAGTGATAGGATTGGAGAGGTTCGGTGAGCAAATGAAGACCCTTTGAAGTCATATTGCATGGTACCCATTCCACGGGTCTCAACTCTCCAGGTTTAAGGTATTCTTCCTTCAGCTAAAACATGCATGTGGAACCCAAGTATGATCAACCATGTGAACGGGAGACGTGTTCAAATATGTCTCAGTTTTCCTCCCCTGGTACTCGGGTGCAACATTCCAGACGCTTTACTAACACTCTCCCCACTTGGAGAGTCAGCGCCTTTAACCTCCTGTTTGGCCCAGTTTGCAATTTCTGCGGAAGATGAACAGGAATAGCGAGAACCAATGAGAGGCTAGCTGGAGGTGTCTGGACGGGAAAATTTAACTCTCATTTCCCACGAGGAAGAGGAAATAACCAAAGGCTCAGCGTGCCGTACCGGAACCAGATTAGGGCCTGAAGCCATCCTGCGGTGTTGCGGCCAGCTCAAAAGAAAGCGAGTTGAAGAAAGGAGCTCAGGGGCACTGTAATTCACAAACCTGCAGAGTTATAAATGACAGCTATCGTCCAAAAATAGACTGAAGTAAGGCTGCCAAGAGGACTTGAAAGCGGGGCAGAATTGCAGGAAACCGATTTCAGGAGGTAGACTGGAATTGCATTGAAACCATAGGAAAAGAGGCAGAACGTCCACAATGATGCACTTGGCCAAAAAGGGCGTATGCGTTTTTTCCTGAATATATTCAGGAAAAAAAGCATACGCCCTTTTTGGCCAACCAAGCAAGCTTGCAAAGGAAATCTGCACTACAATGAAGTCTCACTTCCCCCCGGTCAAAAGGGCCATCTGAAAAAAGTGTAAAATCCAGAAAGGCAGGACAGGCCATGGAGAACTGGGAGCCTTGTTATGCTGATGGGCGGGATGTAAATTGCCAACAACCACTCGGGAGAAGTGTATGGTGTTTCCTGAAACATCTAAAAAACAAAGCAACAGAACCTAGGGCACTGCCACTTATGGTCCTATAGCTTAGGGAAATTAAAATCAAAAAGACACAGCCACCTCAAAGTTTGGGACGCCTCTGTTTACAAGAACCTCGTTTACAGTACAAGTTCAACATCGCAGAAAGTGAAAAATGGATAAAGAAGTTGTGGTATTTACTTACAAAGCAATATCACTCAGCAATGAAATCTATGTCATCAGGCCCTTAGCATCACAATGAGTGGATTCAGGTATGATGATTCTAACTGAAATAAGTCACACAGAAAAAGAAACATCATAAGATATCAGTAATACACGGAATGTAAACTTGGCTACACAGGAACTGAATTACAGAACAGAACAGGGTCTCAAATTTAGAAAACCAACTTATGCTTGCTTAAGGGGAAAGGTGAGTTGGGGTGCTGCATAAAACCAGAGATTGAAATGAGCACAGATAAAGTTCCTTAAGTCAAATATGGAATAGACAAGAGCTACTCCTTGCTCAACGAAATGGACTCAACACCGCATATTAAACGCCTAAGAATGTACCTGACTAGTAAGTATCTTAAAACCTATGGATTGCTATGTCTCCGAAAGAGAATCAAGCATGTGTACAGGGGCATAAACGCAGCAGTGATAGGATTGGAGAGGTTCGGTGAGCAAATGAAGACCCTTTGAAGTCATATTGCATGGTACCCATTCCACGGGTCTCAACTCTCCAGGTTTAAGGTATTCTTCCTTCAGCTAAAACATGCATGTGGAACCCAAGTATGATCAACCATGTGAACGGGAGACGTGTTCAAATATGTCTCAGTTTTCCTCCCCTGGTACTCGGGTGCAACATTCCAGACGCTTTACTAACACTCTCCCCACTTGGAGAGTCAGCGCCTTTAACCTCCTGTTTGGCCCAGTTTGCAATTTCTGCGGAAGATGAACAGGAATAGCGAGAACCAATGAGAGACTAGCTGGAGGTGTCTGGACGGGCAAATTTAACTCTCATTTCCCACCAGGAAGAGGAAATAACCAAAGGCTCAGCGTGCCGTGCCGGAACCAGATTAGGGCCTGAAGCCATCCTGCGGTGTTGCGGCCAGGTCACAAGAAAGCGAGTTGAAGAAAGGAGCTCAGGGGCACTGTAATTCACAAACCTGCAGAGTTATAAATGACAGCTATCGTCCAAAAATAGACTGAAGTAAGACTGCCAAGAGGACTTGAAAGCGGGGCAGAATTGCAGGAAACCGATTTCAGGAGGTAGACTGGAATTGCATTGAAAGCATAGGAAAAGAGGCAGAACGTCCACAATGATGCACTTGGCCAAAAAGGGCGTATGCGTTTTTTCCTGAATATATTCAGGAAAAAACGCATACGCCCTTTTTGGCCAACCAAGCAAGCTTGCAAAGGAAATCTGCACTACAATGAAGTCTCACTTCCCCCCGGTCAAAAGGGCCATCTGAAAAAAGTGTAAAATCCAGAAAGGCAGGACAGGCCATGGAGAACTGGGAGCCTTGTTATGCTGATGGGCGGGATGTAAATTGCCAACAGACACTTGGGAGAAGTGTATGGTGTTTCCTGAAACATCTAAAAAACAATGCAACAGAGCCTAGGGCACTGCCACTTATGGTCCTATAGCTTAGGGAAATTAAAATCAAAAAGACACAGCCACCTCAAAGTTTGGGACGCCTCTGTTTACAAGAACCTCGTTTACAGTACAAGTTCAACATCGCAGAAAGTGAAAAATGGATAAAGAAGTTGTGGTATTTACTTACAAAGCAATATCACTCAGCAATGAAATCTATGTCATCAGGCCCTTAGCATCACAATGAGTGGATTCAGGTATGATGATTCTAACTGAAATAAGTCACACAGAAAAAGAAACATCATAAGATATCAGTAATACACGGAATGTAAACTTGGCTACACAGGAACTGAATTACAGAACAGAACAGGGTCTCAAATTTAGAAAACCAACTTATGCTTGCTTAAGGGGAAAGGTGAGTTGGGGTGCTGCATAAAACCAGAGATTGAAATGAGCACAGATAAAGTTCCTTAAGTCAAATATGGAATAGACAAGAGCTACTCCTTGCTCAACGAAATGGACTCAACACCGCTTATTAAACGTCTAAGAATGTACCTGACTAGTAAGTATCTTAAAACCTATGGATTGCTATGTCTCCGAAAGAGAATCAAGCATGTGTACAGGGGCATAAACGCAGCAGTGATAGGATTGGAGAGGTTCGGTGAGCAAATGAAGACCCTTTGAAGTCATATTGCATGGTACCCATTCCACGGGTCTTAACTCTCCAGGTTTAAGGTATTCTTCCTTCAGCTAAAACATGCATGTGGAACCCAAGTATGATCAACCATGTGAACGGGAGACGTGTTCAAATATGTCTCAGTTTTCCTCCCCTGGTACTCGGGTGCAACATTCCAGACGCTTGACTAACACTCTCCCCACTTGGAGAGTCAGCGCCTTTAACCTCCTGTTTGGCCCAGTTTGCAATTTCTGCGGAAGATGAACAGGAATAGCGAGAACCAATGAGAGGCTAGCTGGAGGTGTCTGGACGGGCAAATTTAACTCTCATTTCCCACCAGGAAAAGGAATTAACCAAAGGCTCAGTATGCTGGGCCGGAACCAGATTAGGGCCTGAAGCCATCCTGCGGTGTTGCGGCCAGGTCACAAGAAAGCGAGTTGAAGAAAGGAGCTCAGGGGCACTGTAATTCACAAACCTGCAGAGTTATAAATGACAGCTATCGTCCAAAAATAGACTGAAGTAAGGCTGCCAAGAGGACTTGAAAGCGGGGCAGAATTGCAGGAAACCGATTTCAGGAGGTAGACTGGAATTGCATTGAAAGCATAGGAAAAGAGGCAGAACGTCCACAATGATGCACTTGGCCAAAAAGGGCGTATGCGTTTTTTCCTGAATATATTCAGGAAAAAACGCATACGCCCTTTTTGGCCAACCAAGCAAGCTTGCAAAGGAAATCTGCACTACAATGAAGTCTCACTTCCCCCCGGTCAAAAGGGCCATCTGAAAAAGTGTAAAATCCAGAAAGGCAGGACAGGCCATGGAGAACTGGGAGCCTTGTTATGCTGATGGGCGGGATGTAAATTGCCAACAGACACTCGGGAGAAGTGTATGGTGTTTCCTGAAACATCTAAAAAACAAAGCAACAGAGCCTAGGGCACTGCCACTTATGGTCCTATAGCTTAGGGAAATTAAAATCAAAAAGACACAGCCACCCCAAAGTTTGGGACGCCTCTGTTTACAAGAACCTCGTTTACAGTACAAGTTCAACATCGCAGAAATTGAAAAATGGATAAAGAAGTTGTGGTATTCACTTACAAAGCAATATCACTCAGCAATGAAATCTGTGTCATCAGGCCCTTAGCAGCACAATGAGTGGATTCAGGTATGATGATTCTAACTGAAGTAAGTCACACAGAAAAAGAAACATCATAAGATATCAGTAATACACGGAATGTAAACTTGGCTACACAGGAACTGAATTACAGAACAGAACAGGGTCTCAAATTTAGAAAACCAACTTATGCTTGCTTAAGGGGAAAGGTGAGTTGGGGTGCTGCATAAAACCAGAGATTGAAATGAGCACAGATAAAGTTCCTTAAGTCAAATATGGAATAGACAAGAGCTACTCCTTGCTCAACGAAATGGACTCAACACCGCATATTAAACGTCTAAGAATGTACCTGACTAGTAAGTATCTTAAAACCTATGGATTGCTATGTCTCCGAAAGAGAATCAAGCATGTGTACAGGGGCATAAACGCAGCAGTGATAGGATTGGAGAGGTTCGGTGAGCAAATGAAGACCCTTTGAAGTCATATTGCATGGTACCCATTACACGGGTCTTAACTCTCCAGGTTTAAGGTATTCTTCCTTCAGCTAAAACATGCATGTGGAACCCAAGTATGATCAACCATGTGAACGGGAGACGTGTTCAAATATGTCTCAGTTTTCCTCCCCTGGTACTCGGGTGCAACATTCCAGACGCTTTACTAACACTCGCCCCACTTGGAGAGTCAGCGCCTTTAACCTCCTGTTTGGCCCAGTATGCAATTTCTGCGGAAGATGAACAGGAATAGCGAGAACCAATGAGAGACTAGCTGGAGGTGTTTGGACGGGCAAATTTAACTCTCATTTCCCACCAGGAAGAGGAAATAACCAAAGGCTCAGCGTGCCGTGCCGGAACCAGATTAGGGCCTGAAGCCATCCTGCGGTGTTGCGGCCAGGTCACAAGAAAGCGAGTTGAAGAAAGGAGCTCAGGGGCACTGTAATTCACAAACCTGCAGAGTTATAAATGACAGCTATCGTCCAAAAATAGACTGAAGTAAGGCTGCCAAGAGGACTTGAAAGCGGGGCAGAATTGCAGGAAACCGATTTCAGGAGGTAGACTGGAATTGCATTGAAAGCATAGGAAAAGAGGCAGAACGTCCACAATGATGCACTTGGCCAAAAAGGGCGTATGCGTTTTTTCCTGAATATATTCAGGAAAAAACGCATACGCCCTTTTTGGCCAACCAAGCAAGCTTGCAAAGGAAATCTGCACTACAATGAAGTCTCACTTCCCCCCGGTCAAAAGGGCCATCTGAAAAAAGTGTAAAATCCAGAAAGGCAGGACAGGCCATGGAGAACTGGGAGCCTTGTTATGCTGATGGGCGGGATGTAAATTGCCAACAACCACTCGGGAGAAGTGTATGGTGTTTCCTGAAACATCTAAAAAACAAAGCAACAGAACCTAGGGCACTTCCACTTATGGTCCTATAGCTTAGGGAAATTAAAATCAAAAAGACACAGCCACCCCAAAGTTTGGAACGGCTCTGTTTACAAGAACCTCGTTTACAGTACAAGTTCAACATCGCAGAAAGTGAAAAATGGATAAAGAAGTTGTGGTATTCACTTACAAAGCAATATCACTCAGCAATGAAATCTATGTCATCAGGCCCTTAGCAGCACAATGAGTGGATTCAGGTATGATGATTCTAACTGAAATAAGTCACACAGAAAAAGAAACATCATAAGATATCAGTAATACACGGAATGGAAACTTGGCTACACAGGAACTGAATTACAGAACAGAACTGGGTCACAAATTTAGAAAAACAACTTATGCTTGCTTAAGGGTAAAGGTGAGTTGGGGTGCTGCATAAAACCAGAGATTGAAATGAGCACAGATAAAGTTCCTTAAGCCAAATATGGAATAGACAAGAGCTACTCCTTGCTCAACGAAATGGACTCAACACCGCATATTAAACGCCTAAGAATGTACCTGACTTGTAAGTATCTTAAAACCTATAGATTGCTATGTCTCCGAAAGAGAATCAAGCATGTGTACAGGGGCATAAACGCAGCAGTGATAGGATTGGAGAGGTTCGGTGAGCAAATGAAGACCCTTTGAAGTCATATTGCATGGTACCCATTCCACGGGTTTCAACTACCCAGGTTTAAGGTATTCTTCCTTCAGCTAAAACATGCATGTGGAACCTAGAGTATGATCAACCATGTGATCGGGAGACGTGTTCAAATATGTCTCAGTTTTCCTCCCCTGGTACTCGGGTGCAACATTCCAGACGCTTTACTAACACTCTCCCCACTTGGAGAGTCAGTCCCTTTAACCTCCTGTTTGGCCCAGTTTGCAATTTCTGCGGAAGATGAACAGGAATAGCGAGAACCAATGAGAGACTAGCTGGAGGTGTCTGGACGGGCAAATTTAACTCTCATTTCCCACCAGGAAGAGGAAATAACCAAAGGCTCAGCGTGCCGTGCCGGAACCAGATTAGGGCCTGAAGCCATCCTGCGGTGTTGCGGCCAGGTCACAAGAAAGCGAGTTGAAGAAAGGAGCTCAGGGGCACTGTAATTCACAAACCTGCAGAGTTCTAAATGACACCTATCGTCCAAAAATAGACTGAAGTAAGGCTGCCAAGAGGACTTGAAAGCGGGGCAGAATTGCAGGAAACCGATTTCAGGAGGTAGACTGGAATTGCATTGAAAGCATAGGAAAAGAGGCAGAACGTCCACAATGATGCACTTGGCCAAAAAGGGCGTATGCGTTTTTTCCTGAATATATTCAGGAAAACACGCATACGCCCTTTTTGGCCAACCAAGCAAGCTTGCAAAGGAAATCTGCACTACAATGAAGTCTCACTTCCCCCCGGTCAAAAGGGCCATCTGAAAAAAGTGTAAAATCCAGAAAGGCAGGACAGGCCATGGAGAACTGGGAGCCTTGTTATGCTGATGGGCGGGATGTAAATTGCCAACAGACACTTGGGAGAAGTGTATGGTGTTTCCTGAAACATCTAAAAAACAATGCAACAGAGCCTAGGGCACTGCCACTTATGGTCCTATAGCTTAGGGAAATTAAAATCAAAAAGACACAGCCACCTCAAAGTTTGGGACGCCTCTGTTTACAAGAACCTCGTTTACAGTACAAGTTCAACATCGCAGAAAGTGAAAAATGGATAAAGAAGTTGTGGTATTTACTTACAAAGCAATATCACTCAGCAATGAAATCTATGTCATCAGGCCCTTAGCATCACAATGAGTGGATTCAGGTATGATGATTCTAACTGAAATAAGTCACACAGAAAAAGAAACATCATAAGATATCAGTAATACACGGAATGTAAACTTGGCTACACAGGAACTGAATTACAGAACAGAACAGGGTCTCAAATTTAGAAAACCAACTTATGCTTGCTTAAGGGGAAAGGTGAGTTGGGGTGCTGCATAAAACCAGAGATTGAAATGAGCACAGATAAAGTTCCTTAAGTCAAATATGGAATAGACAAGAGCTACTCCTTGCTCAACGAAATGGACTCAACACCGCATATTAAACGCCTAAGAATGTACCTGACTAGTAAGTATCTTAAAACCTATGGATTGCTATGTCTCCGAAAGAGAATCAAGCATGTGTACAGGGGCATAAACGCAGCAGTGATAGGATTGGAGAGGTTCGGTGAGCAAATGAAGACCCTTTGAAGTCATATTGCATGGTACCCATTACACGGGTCTTAACTCTCCAGGTTTAAGGTATTCTTCCTTCAGCTAAAACATGCATGTGGAACCCAAGTATGATCAACCATGTGAACGGGAGACGTGTTCAAATATGTCTCAGTTTTGCTCCCCTGGTACTCGGGTGCAACATTCCAGACGCTTGACTAACACTCTCCCCACTTGGAGAGTCAGCGCCTTTAACCTCCTGTTTGGCCCAGTTTGCAATTTCTGCGGAAGATGAACAGGAATAGCGAGAACCAATGAGAGGCTAGCTGGAGGTGTCTGGACGGGCAAATTTAACTCTCATTTCCCACCAGGAAAAGGAATTAACCAAAGGCTCAGCATGCTGGGCCGGAACCAGATTAGGGCCTGAAGCCATCCTGCGGTGTTGCGGCCAGGTCACAAGAAAGCGAGTTGAAGAAAGGAGCTCAGGGGCACTGTAATTCACAAACCTGCAGAGTTATAAATGACAGCTATCGTCCAAAAATAGACTGAAGTAAGGCTGCCAAGAGGACTTGAAAGCGGGGCAGAATTGCAGGAAACCGATTTCAGGAGGTAGACTGGAATTGCATTGAAAGCATAGGAAAAGAGGCAGAACGTCCACAATGATGCACTTGGCCAAAAAGGGCGTATGCGTTTTTTCCTGAATATATTCAGGAAAAAACGCATACGCCCTTTTTGGCCAACCAAGCAAGCTTGCAAAGGAAATCTGCACTACAATGAAGTCTCACTTCCCCCCGGTCAAAAGGGCCATCTGAAAAAGTGTAAAATCCAGAAAGGCAGGACAGGCCATGGAGAACTGGGAGCCTTGTTATGCTGATGGGCGGGATGTAAATTGCCAACAGACACTCGGGAGAAGTGTATGGTGTTTCCTGAAACATCTAAAAAACAAAGCAACAGAGCCTAGGGCACTGCCACTTATGGTCCTATAGCTTAGGGAAATTAAAATCAAAAAGACACAGCCACCCCAAAGTTTGGGACGCCTCTGTTTACAAGAACCTCGTTTACAGTACAAGTTCAACATCGCAGAAATTGAAAAATGGATAAAGAAGTTGTGGTATTCACTTACAAAGCAATATCACTCAGCAATGAAATCTGTGTCATCAGGCCCTTAGCAGCACAATGAGTGGATTCAGGTATGATGATTCTAACTGAAGTAAGTCACACAGAAAAAGAAACATCATAAGATATCAGTAATACACGGAATGTAAACTTGGCTACACAGGAACTGAATTACAGAACAGAACAGGGTCTCAAATTTAGAAAACCAACTTATGCTTGCTTAAGGGGAAAGGTGAGTTGGGGTGCTGCATAAAACCAGAGATTGAAATGAGCACAGATAAAGTTCCTTAAGTCAAATATGGAATAGACAAGAGCTACTCCTTGCTCAACGAAATGGACTCAACACCGCATATTAAACGCCTAAGAATGTACCTGACTAGTAAGTATCTTAAAACCTATGGATTGCTATGTCTCCGAAAGAGAATCAAGCATGTGTACAGGGGCATAAACGCAGCAGTGATAGGATTGGAGAGGTTCGGTGAGCAAATGAAGACCCTTTGAAGTCATATTGCATGGTACCCATTCCACGGGTCTCAACTCTCCAGGTTTAAGGTATTCTTCCTTCAGCTAAAACATGCATGTGGAACCCAAGTATGATCAACCATGTGAACGGGAGACGTGTTCAAATATGTCTCAGTTTTCCTCCCCTGGTACTCGGGTGCAACATTCCAGACGCTTTACTAAGACTCTCCCCACTTGGAGAGTCAGCGCCTTTAACCTCCTGTTTGGCCCAGTTTGCAATTTCTGCGGAAGATGAACAGGAATAGCGAGAACCAATGAGAGACTAGCTGGAGGTGTCTGGACGGGCAAATTTAACTCTCATTTCCCACCAGGAAGAGGAAATAACCAAAGGCTCAGCGTGCCGTGCCGGAACCAGATTAGGGCCTGAAGCCATCCTGCGGTGTTGCAGCCAGGTCACAAGAAAGCGAGTTGAAGAAAGGAGCTCAGGGGCACTGTAATTCACAAACCTGCAGAGTTATAAATGACAGCTATCGTCCAAAAATAGACTGAAGTAAGACTGCCAAGAGGACTTGAAAGCGGGGCAGAATTGCAGGAAACCGATTTCAGGAGGTAGACTGGAATTGCATTGAAAGCATAGGAAAAGAGGCAGAACGTCCACAATGATGCACTTGGCCAAAAAGGGCGTATGCGTTTTTTCCTGAATATATTCAGGAAAAAACGCATACGCCCTTT